>NC_061511.1:98938224-99061200 GCF_022539505.1 Lolium rigidum | reverse complement strand
AAAAAGAAGGAGGCAGCCAACGTGTCCGTGTTCGAGCGCCTAGGGCCTCTCCCGCCACAAAGCAAACGCGCCGAGTCACCTCGTTGGGCGGATCTTGAGGATTCGGAAGACGAGGGAGAAGTGGAAGAAGACAGGTACCACCGGCCAAGGTGGTGCCCCGACGGACTCAGCCGTTCCCAAAGCGCAGGGTTCAGCGATTGCGCGGCCCGGAGGAAGCCGAAAGGTTGTACCGCATACGCTAAGGAAGGCACGGCCTGATCCGGCTGCAAAGGTTCAGCGAACCCTGGATGAAGAGGGTCGTCCACGGAAAATGGAGTGGCGCCCCAAACAGAGGAAAGCCGATGATGAGACATCGGCTGGCACAAACATGGTACTCGTCTTGCCGACGTGAGCTTAGCGCTCCACGACTCTACGGAGCACTCAAGGTGGACGACAAGCAAGCGCATCAAGTCGGAGGTTGGGTTGGTTTTATCCAGCTCGACCAAGTAGCAAGATCAAACCAAGGAGCAAACCAGGAGAGGCTGATCCTTGTGATCGGCCCCAAAAATTTATGAAGGGAACGTACAAAACCTTCAACGAGCAAGCAACGCGGAGGCCGATTCCAGCAATCGGCCAAAATTATCCTCACCCACCATTCTCGCTTGGGTTTAACATGTTATCCAACGAGCCGATACCATCAATGCTCCTGACGAGATCGGCTCGGGGGCACCTGTGTAGATAAAATACGAGGATATGCAACGGAAGCATCTCATCTTCTGGTGATGGGTATTGGAGTATGGGGGCCGATATGCACAGGTCGGCCCCATAAAAAAAAATGAAAATTCGAAAATTTTCGAGCTCAGCCGATGCAGCAGGCATCGACTTAAGGATGTGGAAGCCAATGCGCAGCCATCGACTGTAGTGGAATTATGCAATGTTTATCGAGTCTCCACCAAATCCAGACCAACGATGGTGCCTTCTGTTGCCTCGAGGGAGTAAAACAATGGAAACTTCTTCAGCTGAAACGGAAGATTATCGGCTGTCGGAGGAAGAAAGAGGGTGAGCTGTGGCGCATTCTCTCTGATATTCTCGCCTCGAGTGAGGCTCGGGGGCAGCGGCTTAGTGGATACTCGTTTAAAAGAACCGATGAGGATACCATCGGCTGATCCTTCATTGCAACCTTCTTCACAATGATGGGTACTGAAAAGGATTATTGGGTTTGGTTGGAAAGTTCGAAGGTTTTCCTGAAAATCCTGCATTTTCCACCAGATTTAGAAAATCGTCAGCTGAAGAAGAGAAGGGTGAATTTCAAAGGACCGATGCGGTGCGATCGGCTCATTACGCATTGGCAAAGGGGACGAATCGGCAAGGTCAGTAGAAGAGAGCATCGGCTCAATTAAACTCAGAAGGAATCGGCAAAATCAAGATTGGGGAAAAATTCTTCATTGATTAAGATGAGATTTCTTACATAAAGAGCTAATTGCTCTCAAAAGGGAAATGCTAGGGGATCCATTGCCCCATCTACTACTACTGGCCCTATTCTAGAGGTCATATCTATGGGCCATCACTGCCCTCGTCGTCGCCGTCATCGCCACTATCGGCGCTGCTCCCGGCGGGCTCTTCGTCGCTCCAATGGCCGCCGACCGGGCCCTCGTTATCTTCATCTTCTTCGTCAACGTCGTCCTCGTCGCTGTCGAAGTCGCTAAGGTTGCCCGGCCAAGGGCAGAACCGCTTGGCCGGCGGCTCGTCGGAGGAGCTCTCGTCGTCGTCCTCCTCCTCCTCCTTTTCCTGCTCCTCCTCTTCCCCGGAAGAGGTGAAGTCGCAGGAGAAGCTGTCGTCGTCACTCTCCTCCTCCGCTCCCCCAACGGCGAGGAAGCGGAGGTCGCTCTCCCCGTCCGTCAAGGACTGGTCGTCCTCGGACCAGATGGAGAAGTCATGGTCTGACTCCTCTCCGGCTGCAATGGCGCGGCGGGTGTTGGCCGCGTGGACCGCCGCCACGTCGTACTCCGGCGTCGGCTCACGGGACGTGGAGGATTGGCTGGCAAGATCCGATGGGGCAGAGGAGGAGGAAGACATGGTGGCTGGGAGGGTTTTTGGAGTGCTAATGCGGAGGAGATACAAAGGAGAACTGTTCAGAGCGGTTAAATCGAAGGAGGATATAGTGGAAATTCAATGCCACAAGCAGCTTCCGAGGAAGTGGTGCCTAAAAAAGAAAAAAAAAACTGCCAGGTCACGCGGAGAAGTTGAGAAGGCAAGGCATCATCATGAGGGATACTGCGACGGTTCTGCCACGACATGACCCGACGAAGGAAAGCAGAGTGATTTTGGAATTACCAATTCCAAAACCAGGGGGGCATGTGTTATCACCAAGATTTAACCAAGTCAGAGGTGGGCCGCAGTCAAGATGGGCTTGAGGAAATATACATGGAGAATTACATGAATCGGCCTATTATACCAAGTTGGGTTTAATTGCCCTTGTATCTGTAAAATATTAGATCGCATCTTAGTTTAGAAAGTAGAATCTTACTCGTGCACGGTTTGGTGCACGCCCACGTTAGAAAGTCCGCCGGACTATAAATATGTACCTAGGGTTTATGGAATAAACAACAACTCACGTTCAACCCCAAAACAAACCAATCTCGGCGCATCGCCAACTCCTTCGTCTCGAGGGTTTCTATCGGGTAGCGACATGCTCGCCTAGATCGCATCTTGCGATCTAGGCAGCACAAGCCCCACGTTGTTCATGCGTTGCTCGTATCGAAGCGCTTTTGATGGCGAGCAACGTAGTTATCATTAGATGTGTTAGGGTTAGCATTGTTCTTCGTTTAAGCATGCTTACGTAGTGCAACCCTTGCATATCTAGCCGCCCTCACGCCTATCTCAGGTGTGGGGGCGGCACCCCGCTTGATCATTATTTAGTAGATCTGATCCGTTACGATTGCTCCTTGTTCTACAAGGATTAGTTTAATATCTCGCAATAGTTAGGCCTTACAAAGGGGGAGGATCCAGTGGCACGTAGGGTGGCGTTCGCAAGTCCTAAACGGGATGTTCCGAGGATCAACTTCATGTTGGTTTTTAGGCCTTGTTTAGGATCGGCTTACGAGCACCGTGCGTGGCCGCGAGGCCCAACCTCGGAGTAGGATGATCCGATTATGCGGTGAAAACCCTAAATCGTCGTAGATCTCATTAGCTTCATCTTGATCAAGCAGGACCACCAAGTATTCGTGCACCCCGTACGAATCATGGGTGGATCGGCTCTTTGAGCCGATTCACAGGATAACCCGAGAGCCGATCGAGGCTCGTATTTAATGTTTACATGTATGCCCCGCAGAAACTAAGCGAGGCATCCCCATCACCTTCCTGACCAGGTATAGGTCAGGTGGCACGCCCTTGCACTTCGCATCGCCGCGTGTGACCAGAATAGCATTGCGGGCCGTCGCTCGGAGGGGTCTCAGCCAGCCGCAGCTCTAGGCTCTTCCCGGCTCTACGGTGTTGACAAGGCCGCTGCCCGCCGGTGGGTTTTGGCAGTCAACAAATGTTGATGTTGATATTATTCAAGTGGAAACACCGGAGGCTTTCATCAAAGGACAAATTGACAGTCCGCCAGAACTCGACTTTGAATAGGTAACAGTACTGGATATGAAAAGTTCGCAATTTACTTTCCGAACAATATTTTTGCTGTTTTTGGAAAATATGAAAAATTACGAGATCGAAACGGAGTGGAGGAGACGCACGGGGGCGTGCCCCCATAGGCCGGCGCGGGCCCCAGCTTGGCCGCGCCGACCTATGAGGACACCGCCTCATCGCCCCTTTCCGACTCTGATTCGACCTGGTACTTTCCGTTTGTTCTGAAATTTTTTATTATATAATCCCCCGACCCCCGGAGGTCCGTATATCGTTTTCTCGACGTGTTTTGTTTCGAGCTGTTTCTGCCAGGATTTGTCTTTGATTTAGGAGCACCATGGTCCCCCACAACAAGGACAAGGAGCCTTCGGAGGAAGGTATGCAAGACCCCGAGTTGAAGGAAGAAGTGAAGGAGGATGAAGAGGAAGTCAAAGAAGTTCCGCAAGTACGCCCGCGCACCACCGTTGCAAGCATCGGAGTGGTGTCAAACCCGTTCAACACCAAGAAGAGCGCACGGATTAGCACCGGAGGAGGATTTCCACGTCATTACCTAGCTCCAAGGACATCTTCTTCAGGCACTTACCATCCCTTCCGCAATCTAATCTACAATAATCAAATTGAAAGGACTCCCAAGGCAGCATTGCCTAGCAATTGTGATATAGATCGTTCTAACACTGCAGGAAGGACGAAGCCTGAAGCTGAAGATTGGGGAAATAACTCCAAGAATTGGGACTCGCCGTCGGACATACTTCTTAATCGCGTCGAGCACAATTCGGAGATGATCCGCAACCTCATGTACAAGATTGACGAGCTTCAGGAGCTTGTGGAGAAGCTTGTGAGGAATTCATCACCACCATCGCCAAAGGATTGATTCGTCATCGGTATTGGCATCCCCTTGGTTTGTTCCAAGCTTGGGGGAGTGCCGCGGTATCACATCATCACTACCTTTTACTTTTTACTATCAAGTAGTGTCATATCATGAGTAGGGAAGTTATCGTATAAGATGGGTTGCAGTGTGGAAGTATCTCTCCTTTAGTTTGTCTATGTATCCCTTGGTGTGAGTTATCGTTATGGAATATTAATGAGAAGTCTTATCATTTACATATTGCACACCTTATTTTAGTTTGCAATTTCTACTATATGATTGATCTTGATTTTAGTATTGGTACCACTTTGGGAGCATTGAGTAAATCTATTTGGTTTTGGCAAACTTAGCAATGGTCAATAGCAACAACACTTTGAGTTTAAGAAGAATAGAGGAAATACATGTAGAAGATGTTATTATCTTTCTTATCAGTTCTTAGCTTAGTATTCTAAAGTTAAAATTGTTTGTTCTTACATGTATATTTGTTTGTTTCCCTCAACTCCTATGCTTGCTATTTAACCTTGCTAGCCAAAGACCTGTACTGAGAGGGAATACTTCTCGTGCATCCAAACCTGAACCCAAACCTATGCCATTTGTGTCCACCATATCTACCTACTCGCATGGTATTTTCTCGCCACTCCAAGTAAATACTTCATGTGCTACCTTTAAACAATTCAAAATTTATTACTTCTTATTTGTGTCAATGTTTTATAGCTCATGAGGAAGTATGTGGTGTTTTATCTTTCGGTCTTGTTAGGCAGCCTCCACTAATGGACTAGTGGCTTCATCCACTTATCCTATAATTTTGCAATAAGAGCTGGCAACGGGGTTCCCAGCCCCAATTAATCAACTTTCATTAATAATTCTCTTCACATGTTTTACCCTAATTCATCAGTAAGCAACTTAATTTTGCAATAGACACTCCTCCATGGTATGAGATTGTTGGAAGGCACCCGAGGATTCGGTTAGCCATGGCTTGTGTAAGCAAAGGTTGGGGGGAGTGTCATCCTTAAATAAACTAAAGTACATGTGTAAACAAAAGAGAAGAGGGATGATCTACCTTGCTGGTAGAGATAACGTCCTTCATGGGAGCCGCTCTTTGGAGGTCTGTTTGGCAAGGGGGTTAGAGTACCCGCTACCAGTCGTTGACAATGACAAACACCTCTCAAAACTTTACTTTTATTCTCTTTATATGATTTCAAAACTGAAAAAGCTCTAGCACATGATTTAATCCATGCTTCCCTCTGCGAAGGGCCTGTCTTTTACTTTATGTTGAGTCAGTAAACCTATTTCCCTCCATCTCAAGCAAGCATTTGAGTTGTTATGATCAAACTATTATATTGTGATTTGCTTCATCATGTCTTTACTCTTTCTTGTTTAGTACAAGTTTTACCTGAATGAATATAGCTTTGAAAGTCATCAATGATTAATATGATTGAGTATGCAAGTTTACCATAAGCTTTAATATGAGAGCGCTGCTCAATAGATAAATATAATCTGTTAAATGTTCTCTGACCAAGAACAAAGTTTGCCATCACCAATTATGATTCCTTATGCACCTTTATTTGTGATTACCTTATACTTGTTTCAAGTTGGGTTATATGAGGAAGTTGTTTACTATAATGTCTTGTGTGAATGAATATGATGCTTCTTGTCCGTATTTTATTTATCGACTCTTCACTCCATAAACATGTGGTCCTGTTCACCGAGTTCAGTTTCGCTTGGGGACAAGCGAAGTCTAAGCTTGGGGGAGTTGATACGTCCAATTTGCATCACTATTTTATATCATAATTTGCTGTTATTCATTGATATATTTCATATTGGGACACAATACTTATGTTATTTCATCTATTTTGCATGTTTCATGATTATTTGGAGATCACGCACCGGAGCCGGGATTCTAGCTGGAAAAAGCACCGTCAGGATGCAATATTTCGGAAGATCAAGCTGTGGAAGGAAATTACACCAAAAATCCTATTTTTCCGGATGACGGAGAAGGCCGGAAGGGGAGCCGAGAAGACCCAAGGTGGGGCCGGACCACAGGCCGGCGCGGCCCATGGCCCGGCCGCGCCACCTTGTGGTGTGGGGGCCCCACAGCCCCTTTCGCCTCCTTTTCTTCGCGAAACCCTTCGTCCCGAAGACCTAAGCCACGAGAGGATCCTCACGAAGGGTTACAGCCGCCTCGCGGGGCGGAGAACACCGAGAGAGAAAGAGCTCTCCGGCGGGCGGGAATCCGCCGGGGAAATTCCCTCCCGGAGGGGAAATCGACGCCATCGTCACCGCCATCGAGCTGGACATCATCTCCATCACCATCACCATCATCTTCATCATCATCACCGCCATCTCCACCGCAGCACCTCGTCACCGCTGTAGCAATTTGGGTTTGATCTTGATTGTTTGATAGGGGAAACTCTCCCGGTATTGATTTCTACTTGTTATTGATGTTGTTGAGTGAAACCGTTGAACCAAGGTTTATGTTCAGATTGTTATTCATCATCATATCACCTCTGATCATGTTCCATATGATGTCTCGTGAGTAGTTCGTTTAGTTCTTGAGGACATGGGTGAAGTCTAAATGTTAGTAGTGAATTATGGTTGAGTAATATTCAATGTTATGATATTTAAGTTGTGGTGTCATTCTTTTAGTGGTGTCGTGTGAATGTCGACTACACGACACTTCACCTTTATGGGCCTAGGGGAATGCATCTTGTATTCGTTTGCCAATTGCGGGGTTGCCGGAGTGACAGAAACCTAATCCCCCGTTGGTATATCGATGCAGGAGGGATCGCAGGATCTTAGAGTTTAAGGCTGTGGTTAGATTCATCTTAATTACTTTCTTGTAGTTGCGGATGCTTGCAAGGGGTATAATCACAAGTGTGTATTAGTCCTAGGAAGGGCGGTACATTAGCATAGGTTCACCCACACAACACTTATCAAAACAATGAAGATTAATCAGTTGTATGTAGCGAAAGCACTAGACTAAAATCCCGTGTGTCCTCAAGAACGTTTGGTCATTATAAGTAAACAAACCGGCTTGTCCTTTGTGCTAAAAAGGATTGGGCCACTCGCTGCAATTATTTCTCTCGCATTTTACTTACTTGTACTTTATTCATCTCGTTACATCAAAACCCCCGAATACTTGTCTCGTGAGCATTTACAGTGAATCCTTCATCGAAACTGCTTGTCAACACCTTCTGCTCCTCGTTGGGTTCGACACTCTTATTTATCGAAAGTACTACGATACACCGCCTATACTTGTGGGTCATCAGCCTCCTCCCAAGCCAAGGAGAAGTGGGGATGTCTATGGCGTCCCTTTCCCTTCATCGGAGGCACCGGTGCAGCAGGATCTAGGTGCGTCTGGGATCAAAGGGGGGCCGAAACGATGTCCGAGGTGCGAATGGACCTAGGTGGCGCAGCCCGGAAGTTGGGTCACGCCACCTGGTGCCGTTTGCACCTTGTGGCCCTTCTCGTTTGTTTCTTTCGCTCACGGCCTTCCTTCGGGTGAAAAAATGATCAGGTAATTTTTCCTCGAATTTGTGCGATCCAGAAAGTCCTGAAACAAATAAAATACGAAAAGGGAGGTTTTAAACCTCTAAGGAAATAAATACCAATGAAGGGTACTATAGGGTTCGTAGCATAGAACAATAAATTTATACCGCAAATTCTATCGCAAGAACGAATAAAATCAAGATCCAATCTATGGAAAAGCCAAGATCTAATCTATGAGATCAGTGCAACGAGATAAATGAGAGACTAAGAGCATATCTAGCAGAGCCTGTAAAAACGTGAACTGAAAATTTGGAGTTCAGTTCACCGAACTCGTGTTTTACAGTTTTGGTTTACGGGCTCTGTTCTGCGCCAGCGGCTTCCGAACCCGTAAAGACAGGGTTTATCAAAGACTTTGCATTTGATCAAACAAATGACATAATCAAATGCAAATAATTTATGCATAGTTCATAGTGCAGACATCAAATGCCACAATCATAGAAAATAGTTCGTAGTTCACCATCTCCTCTCACCGCCGGCCTCAAACCGATGTTGGCCCGTCGTGACCATCATCGCCACCACCTCCATGAGTCACCGAGCCACCACCACTTGCCTCTTCACGAGCTAGTCTCCGTCTCTCCATGATCTCCGATGAGGCCTCCTTCCACCACTCCAGTTGTTGCTTATTCATATCCTTTGTGTTCATCATCATGATCTCCCTCTCTTCAGCCAATAGTTGCTTCATTGCTTTGGCCTTCTTCACATTGATCCTCATCTCCTCCAACTTGGCCTTGTTCCTTGCTTCCTCTCGGTTGGCTTCAACCTTGGCAAGACTCACATCCTTCTTCTTCTCGATGATGACAAGCTTGGTCTCCGAAGTCTTGGCCGATATCACCTCCTTGGACTTCATCATTTGATTAAACTTGTCCCTCAATAATGCAGCCTCCCCCTCGAGCTTGAGCCTCTCCTTGTCCTTCTTGTTTCCCTCCGGCTTGTCAGTGTTCCGGCCCTCCTTCTCGTCCTCGGTGTCGTTGAGCGCAACCATTGCAGCTTTCTTGGGTGCTACTTCTTCGTCCCTCAATTGCCACTTGGGGAGGTGTTGAAGCACATCAAAGCAATGACGCATGGTGAAGCTCTTTCCCTTGCTTCCGGCCATGTCTCTGTACCTAGCATCGACAATGCGGTCCTACATTTGCAAAAGGAAACAACAAATCGTCAATATGTGGTCACCAAAGCGAAACTACAATTGTACAAACACATTCACTCACATATTCGTCCACAGTTGCTCCGCTAGGAGGATTCGACACCACTTGGTCCATTGCTACTACCCACCGGCTGCAGGCCGGTTTGATCGCGTCCCAACGTCTTTGGTGGGATCGGTACGTGCGATCGACATGATGGCGAAAGCGCGGCATCAGGTTATGGAATTTGTCCTCGATGTGTTGCCAATAGCTCTTCCCTGTTTGCTCGGTGCCGGAGACTGCATCCATCCCCACGGTGGCCCAAGCTCAGCATAAGGTGGCGTCTTCTATTTCAGTGTAGTTGTTCGCCCGTCTCTTCTTCCTCTTTCCATCAGCCTCCACCTCGACCACACCCTCGTCTCCTTCATCTTCTTCCCCTTCTTCCCCTTCATCCGGGTCATCCTCATCTCCGCTGGTCCCAGCATCGAACGGAGGGAGTGGGGTAATGTTTACCTCGTCCAACATCTTCATGTACGAGGTGCTATCATTCCTAACAGTGCACAACCTCAATATCTACTCGCAATGAAAAATCGAAGAAGAGTTGTAATGTGTACCTTGTTGACCCGTCGTCGAGCACGTCCTGAACGACGTTCGCGGTGGCTTCCGGTGGCGGTGGCAGCGTAGGCGGGGCGCTACGGCTCATTGTCCCCTTCACTTTCATCCTTTTGGGTGCTGAATTCTTCGGCATGGCGCGGGATGCCTTCGGCTTCGTTGCGACCGCGGGGACATCAACGGTGGCCGCTGCGGCACCAACTTGTAGAACCACATGCGTTCCCGCGTGCCTCCATTTCACCACGCTCGTCGATGAGATCGTGGTAGCTACGTCCACGGGGTCACGGCGGTCGTCGGGGTCGCCGAGGTGGTTGGTGGAGCGGCGGAAGCTCCGGCGACCATGGGAGAGGGAGGCGGGGCCCGCGGGCTAGCAGCAACGGCCGACTTGGTCGATTCGAGACTCATTGTGGAGAAATCAGATGACGGCGGCGCAGAGGAACGTGAGGGCCCGCAGATCGGCGGTGGCGGTTGGGAGGAGCGGAAACTTCCCTCGCGCGCAAACTAGGGATTGTGTTCGGGCTGCGTTCGGTTCGCTCCGTCGGCTCCTACAAATACAGGCCGAGTATGGGTTTCGGTCTCGTCCCGGATTTTTTTTCAGTTTCGGCTCGTTTATGGTTACTAATCGGCGCCACTTTTCAGCCCAAACCCGTAAACTAGCGGTTATTTTTTGGTTTTCACCCTTTTACGGGCTCTGCTAGAGATGCTCTAACCCTCGAAGATCCAAAATCTTAACGAGATCTGATCTCGTGGTTGATGAAGCGGTTCCATCCGATCCGACAACACTTCCGTACTCGGTCACACGTACGGAGTCGATGAAGACCTTCCTCTCCCTGTTCTAGCGGGCAGTTGCGGTAGTAGATCCCCTCGGAATCCCAGCAGCACAACGCGTGGTGGTGGAGAAATTTCTGCAGGGCTTCGCCAAGCCTGCGCACAAAGAAGGAGAAGGGAGAGAGGTGGCGGCTAGGGTTAGAGGGAAGGGATGGGTTGCGCACGTGCCCCCTCCCCTCTTTATATAGGGGGAGGGTCAGCCATGGCTGCCTTGGCCCCTCCTCCAAGCCCTAGGGCCGGTGCAAGGAAGGGGGAAACTTGCCCCCCAAGTTCGCCCCTTTAGATCTAGGTTTCCCCTTATCTCTTGGGGGGTTTGGCTGGCTGGGCCTTGAGGCATGGTGCGCCTAGCCCATTAGGGTTGGACTGCACCCCTCGGCTCATGTGGCCCACTAGTGGCCCCTCCGGAACCTTCTAGAAACCCTCCAATCTTTCACCGGAAAATTCTCGAACATTTCCGAGCCCCGGAAAATAACTTTTCTTTATATGAATCTTATTCTCTGAACCATTCCGGACCTCCTCGTGATGTCCTGGATCCCATCCGAGACTCCGAACAATATTCGGTCTCCATCTCATATTCCATATTTACTTAAACAACATCGAACCTTAAGTGTGTCACCCTACAATTCGCGAACTATGCAGACATGATCGAGACACCTCTTCGATCAATAACCAATAACGGGACCTGGAGATCCATAGTGGCTCCCACATATTCAACGATGACTTCGTGATCGAAAGAACCATTAACATACGATACCGATTCTCTTTACACTACAAGAAAAGTTGCCATGGTCGACGAATTGAAAGTCGCGCCGTGGTTGCTGATGCACCATGCCCGACGATTTTTGTTGTCTCCGTGGTGCATGTCAAAACTTTTTCTTCTCGTTATTGAGGCCATCTAGCCCGACGTAAACGTGGAAAACGTCGCGTATGGTGGCTCGGGACGTGGTGCATGATGAATATTCGGGTGCGCCGACCGAGTCAACGCAAATCCGCACCGCCCAAGGATGTAGGGAGCAGATGGCAGCCTCTCTAGTATTGTTTTTCTCTCGATCGCGCCATCTTGTTCAATGTTCTCCGATCGAGCCGTTTACGATGTAGGATGATGGGCCCCGCATGTCATCCTCTATGAACGAAAATTCTTTCTTTTCTTGGACTTTTTGACCCCCTGATTTCTGGATACTTCCTTTTTCTTTTGATCATGTGCCGCCTTGGAAACGTTTAGACCACTGCTGCAAAATGGGACCCGCATGTCATCCTCTATGTGCAATCAAGTTTCTTTTCTTGGAGTTATTTTTGGCACCTGATATTTGGTCACTTGCCTTTTTCTTTCGATCTCGTGCCGCCTTTGAAACGTTGAGACCGCTGCTGCAAAATGGGACCCGCATGTCATCCTCTATGTGCAATCAAGTTTCTTTTCTTGGAGTTATTTTTGGCACCTGATATTTGGTCACTTGCCTTTTTCTTTCGATCCCGTGCCGCCTCTGAAACGTTGATACCGCTGCTGCAAAATGGGACCCGCATGTCATCCTCTATGTATGATCAAGTTTCTTTTTTTGGAGTTATTTTTGGCACCTAATATTTGGCCACTTCTCCTTTTATTTCGATCCCATGCCACACTTGAAACGTTGAGACCACTGCAGCAAAATGGGACCCGCATGTCATCCTCTATGTACAATCAAGTTTCTTTTCTTGGAGTAATTTTGGCACCTGATATTTGGTCACTTGCAGTTTTCTTTCGATCATGTGCCACCTTTGAAATGTTGAGACCGTTGCTGCAAAATGGGACCCGCATGTTATCCTCTATGTACAATCAAGTTTCTTTTCTTGGATTTATTTTTGGCACCTGATATTTGGTCACTTGCCTTTTTCTTTCGATCCAGTGCTACGTTTGAAATGTTGACACCGCTGCTGCAAAATGGGACTCGCATGTCATCCTCTATGTACAATAAAAGTTTGTTTTCTTGGATTAATTTTGGCTCCTGATATTTTGTCACTTGCCTTTTTCTTTTGATCTAATTTTGCCTTTGTAACCGATGCTGCAAAATGGGACCCATACGTCATCCTCTATATACAATAAAAGTTTCTTTTTTTGGATTATTTTTGGCTCGTGATATTTGGTCACTTGCCTTTTTCTTTTGATCCCATGCCGCCTTTGAAACATTGAGGAACCTGTTGGCTCATGAGACCCACATGTCATCCTCTATGTACTATAAAAGTTTCTTTTCTTGGATTTTTTTCACCCTATGATTTTTGGCTATTTCCTTTTTCTTTTGATCCCCTGCCGCCTTGGAAACGTTGAGTAAGCTGCTGGCTCATGAGACCCGCATGTCATCCTCTATGTACAATTAACTCTCTTTTCTTGGAGTTTTTTACCCCCTAATTTCTGGCTACTTCCTTTTTCTTTTGATCTCATGCCGCATTTGAAACGTTGAGACCGTTGCTGCAAAATGGGACCCGCATGTCATCCTCTATGTACAATAAAGTTTTCTTTTCTTGGATTATTTTTGGCTCCTGATATTTGGTCACTTGCCTTTTTTTCGATCTCATGCCGCCTTTGAAACGTTGAGGAAGCTGCTGGCTCATGGGTCCCGTATGTCATACTCTATGAACAATACAAGTTTCCTTTCTTGGAGTTATTTTATACCCCTAATTTCTCGCTACTTCCTTTTTCTTTTGATCCACTGCCGCCTTTCAAACGTTGAGGACTCTACTGGCTCATGGGTCCCACATGTCAGCCTCTATGAACAACAAGTCTTTCCTTTCTTGGAGTTATTTTTACCCCTAATTTCTGACTATTTTTCCCTTTTTTGGATCCCATGCCGCCTTGGAAACGTTGAGGATGTTGCTGCCTCATGGGTCCCGCATGTCATCCTCTCAGAACGATAAATGTTTCTTTTCTTGGATTTTTTTACCAACTAATTTTTGGCTTATTTTTCTTTCGATCCCCTGCCATCTTTAAAATGTTAAGGACGCTGCTGGCTCATGGGTCCCTGGTGTCAGCCTCCCCGTATAAGAAACATGTGATATCTTGATTATTTTGCTGACAATAAACAATGTATTTCGCTCTGAGCTATTGCAAATAGATAAATTAAATCTTTAGTTTTACATAAACAAACTTATTTTTGAATCTCCTTGTTTTTTGTTTTTGCGAAGCATAGGACTTTCCTGTTTTGGAGTAGGCTGAAATTATACGAGTCAAAAGGCGTCCAGCATGATAGTTCGAAGGCCCATATGGCCAGATGCAGCCCCAATTGAAATATTTGTCACTCCCTTTTTTTGGCGGCAATAGTTTTGCCAATCCTCTTTGGAATCAGAGAAGGGCATGATACTTCAAATCAAGAAGGTTGCAATCCTCTTTCTGCAAAGGTTGTATTTCTAGATAGCTAAGGTGGATTCGAATCTACCGTGGTTCAGGCAGCTCAGGTAAGCCTTCTTGCACTGATTAATGGAAGTTGTGTATAGCAAGGTCAAGACATGTGGCTCGGTGTAATGATCTATTTGAATCATGTTGTGGATTCAATCTGATAGTTCTCTAACACGTCAGCCAAAATAATTTTTTTTTTCTAAAACAGAAATGCAAATTAAGATGAACACAAACATTAGTTATCATAATAGTTGATCATACATACATACTTGCTAAGAGCAAAAGTTTGTCACAGTTTTACCACCCATACAGTTAATTAGCAGTTCAGATAAGATATCCTTATATAACTATAACTACAAATAACTATCGATCGGCCATTACAGATCCCACTACTGGCTCAGAGACGTACCAACTATAGACCGCACTGCTGCCCAAATAGCTACTGTGCAAACTAGATTCGAACTAACCCTAGGCATATATTGTCTGCCTAGGGTTAGTTCGAATCTAGTTTGCGCAGTAGCATCACACACGATTCCTCTTCTTTCCTTCTAAGAGCCTTTAAATAAGGAGCTATACCTGCATCAAATCGATCGGCCATTGCAGATCGAAACCGAGCCGCGAAAAACAAATTGGAAATTTGGGAGCAGGACGCCGACGTGGATACCGTGACGACGCCGTGGAGCTTGGGTCGGCAACGCTGGGAGCTAGGAGGATGCTAGGAAGCTGGATCTGTGGTACTTGTTTCGATCCAAGTGGAGCTAATCCTTCACGCCTGTGAGGTGGATGGATGACCGACCTCGCCGCCGCCCAATAATCCTCTAGCCTATCTCCCTCCACGGGACTCTCCACTCCCGCGTCCTTGGTAGATAACCATACATGACAAGATGATTACTATGAGTTTCATTTGGGCATTACAACAAGATTCATAGACCGTAATTCAACTACATCTATGACTAATAATCCACCCTCAGGATATCTGATACGTCTCAAACGTATCTATAATTTTTGATGATCCATGCTTGTTTTACACCAATTCATATATGTTTTGCTTACACTTCGTTGCACTTTTACATGATTTCCAGCACTAACCTATCAACAAGATGCCACAATGCCAGTTCCATGTTTTCTGCTATTTTTGTATTTCAGAAAAGTTGTAGAGGAAATATTCTCGGAATTGGATGAAACAAAAGCCGAAGTCAATATTTTACCGAAATGAAGGCGAAGTCCATAGGGGGGTTGAAGAGGCACCACAGGGCGGCCAGGCCACCCCATGGCACGGCCTGGGCCTGGCCCGCGCCAAGGGGTGGTGGGCCCCGAGGCACCCCACCGACCTGAATCCTCCGCCTATTTATACTTCTTCTCGGGAAAACCCTAGATACCCGAGCCTCCATCCACGAAAAGTTCCGTCGCGGCCGCCTTCGCAGAACCCATCTCGGGGGGTTCTAAAGCTCTTCCCGGCACCCTACCGGAGGGGGAAATCATCGCTGGAGGCATCTACATCACCATGCACGCCTCCGAAGTGATGCGTGAGTAGTTCATCCCTGGACTATGGGTTCATAACACTAGCTAGATGGTTTTCTTCTCCACTTTGTGCTTCATTTATAGATCTTGTGAGCTTCCCTACATGATCAAGATCATCTTTATGTAATCCTACATGTTGTGTTTGCTAGGATCCAGTGAATATTGTATACTATATTGAGATTGATTATATATTCATGTCATATGTTATTTATGATTTTGCATGCTCTCCGTTGCTAGTAGAAAGTCTGGCCAAGTTGACACTTGTGACTCCAAGAGGGGGTATTTATGCTCGATAGTAGGTTCATGCCTCTTGTTTTCTGGGAGAGTGACAATAACTTCTAAGATTGTAGATGTGCTGTTGCTACTAGGGAGAAAACAACAATGTTGTATCCGAGGGTAATTCTACTGTTTACTTTACACACATTGCTTAATGCGATAATCTGTTGCTTGCAACTTAATACGAAAGGGGTTCGGACGATAACCGGAAGGTGGATTATTAGTCATAGACGCATTTGGATTATGGTCTATGTATTAGTTGTAATGCCCAATCAAATCTCAGAGTAGTCATCTTGTCATGTATGGTCCATATTCTGTCGATTGTCCAACTGTAATTTGTTCACCCAACATGCTATTTATCTTCATGGAGGGACACCTAGTGAATTGTGGACCCCGGTCCTGTTTTCTTTACACTGATAAATTCTACTGCAATCCTGTTCTGTTTACTTTCTGCAAACATCTCTTTCCACTCGATACGTCTAATCCTTTGTGTTCAGCAAACCAGTGAGATTGCCAACCTCACTACAAGTTGGGGCAAAGTACTTTGGTTGTGTTGTGTGCAGGTTCCACGTTGTTGCTGTCGCCGATAGTGCACCCTGCCACTAGTCAGCTAGCAACACCTTCAGAAGTCACACTTTTTTCCTACTGGTCGATTAAACCTTGGTTTCGTACCGAGGGAAAACTTGCTGCTGTGCTCATCACACCTTCCTCTTGGGGTTTCCCAACCGCTTCCACAACAAATGCCAACAAGATTGTCTGGCGCCATGACCGGAGCACCATCAATATCATCCAAACAACTTTGGGTATTAAGTTGCAAGCAACAAATTATTGCATTAAGTAAAGTGTGTAAAGTAAACAATATAATTATCCTTGGATAAAGCATTGTTGTTTTATCCCTGACATAGGTATGCCGAATAGGCATACCGAATAAAGTATCTGGGTTATATGGAGAGGATGTGAAGCCGACGGACCCGAAGCTTTGGAGGCCTAGAGGCCCAGAGATCTTCGGATAAGAAAAATTAGAGTTGTAGTAGGAATGTTGTATCAAAATAGGAAATGCCCAATATGTATCGGGTAGTTCGTAAATTGTACGACACGAAAAGCATCGGCTCCACCTCCTATATAAAGGGCAGCCGAGGGAGAAACGAGGGATCGAATCCGTTTTCAACATAACCACCGCAACCTTTAGTCGAGCACCTTTGTCGGCTGAAACCTTCGAGGTCTACTTGCCCTCTACTTCTTACGAAACCCTAAGTCTACAATCTGCAGGCATTGATGAGTTGATACCTCGTCACTCCCTAGTAGCAACAACACATCTACAACCTTAGGAGTTACTGTCACTCTCCCAGATTACTAGAGGCATGAACCCACTATCGAGCATAAATACTCCCTCTTGGAGTCGCAAGCACATACTTGGCCAGAGCATCTACTAGCAACAGAGAGCATGCAAGATCACAAATAACATATAAACAGGTCTATAATCAACTCAACCATATTATTCAATATTCATCGGATCCCAGCAAACACAACATGTAACATTACATAAAGATGATCTTGATCATGATAGGCAGCTCACAAGATCTAAACATGAAGCATATGGAGGAGAAGACAACCATCTAGCTACTGTTGTGGACCCGTAGTCCAGAGATGAACTACTCACGCATCACTTCAGAGGCGGGCATGGTGATGAAGAGGCCTCCGGTAATGATCTCCCTCTCCGGCAGGGTGCCGGGAAGAGCTTCAAAACCCTCCCAAACTAGGGTCGACGATGGCGGTGGCTATGGAACTTTTCGTGGATGGAGGTTCGGCTCTTTGAGTTTTTTCCCGAGGATGTGAATTTATAGGCGAAAGGGTGAGGTCGGTGGGCGCCCGAGGAGCCCACACCATACTTAGGCATGGCCAGGGGGTGGGCCGCGCCTAGGGATGGTGTGGCCACCTCCTGGCTCTTCTCCGTCTCCCTTTTGGAACCCATCTTCATGACAACAAAATAGGAACCCCGGCTTTTGTTTCGTCCAATTCTGAGAATATTTACTTTACAACTTTTCTGAAATACAAAAACAGCAGAAAACAGGAGCTAGCACTATGGCATCTTGTTAATAGGTTAGTTCTAGAAAATGCATAAAAATGTCACGAAGTGTAAACAAAATATATAGAAATTGGTGTAAAACAAGCATGGAGCATAAAAAATTATAGATACGTTTGCAACGTATCAGGGCGCGCCACCTGGGCCATCTCAGCCCTCGAGCGTCGCCTCGCCTCCTCCTTTCACGTACCCCTTATATACCCTAAAAACTTACATGGCTGGGAGGATGGAGCTTTTCGCGAAACAAAGCGCCGCCACATCCATGATCTTCGTTTCGAGGGTCAGATTGATCTTGCTCTCCACGCTGGAGAGGGGGATTTCGAGGTCTTCTTCACCATCACTGCCACCAACGTCATCACCAAAAACCATGTGCTCACTCTCCATCATTATGCGTGGGTAGTTTGTTGTAGGCATGTGAGGTGGATGGGGATTTGATGGGATTGATCATGTAATCATCCATATGTATTGATATTTGAGGTATTTGACTTGAGTATATTCATGTATGAGTGTTGGTACACCTTTGCTATGTTTAATGCTTGGTTCTAGGGCATGATTGACATGATTTCAGTACTGAACTTCTATTGCCCCATCATATATATGAGTTTGTTATTTATCTGTAAGGTGTATTGCTTATTATTATTATGTTGAACATGCGAACCCTAAAGTGTCAGTTAGGGAAAATATGGGAATATGTGATAGTTTGAGGATATTGTGCGTTCATGAAGTGTTAATTCTTTGTTCCTGGCTATTCAAAAGGATAGACCTTAATTCTTTATAGTTCCAAGTTAGCCTGGTGAAATGGGAAGGCAAGACAAAAGATGTTATGCAACTTATCTTGGTTATCATGCATAACTATATTAGGATCACACACGTACACACAACTGAATTAGAGATGTATGCTATGTTATTAGGATTATATATGATCAATATCATTCATAAAACACACCGCTATCACCTCATGCCTACCCTTTAGCCATTGAAAGTTACACATCACTACTATCGGTGAATACCGGAAATCTGCTGCTATTATTTACTGCTTGTTCTATTGCTTTGAATCAACTGCTATAAAATCACCACTTACTTTGTAAGTTTATTGATATACAAGTGTGGCTGAGAGTGATGTCCCAATTGCTAAAGTCTTATTGATATTCTTGTGTTCCCCTTGAGTTGAACTATAAATTTGGGTAATACTTCCATCGAAGATTTCAGCGATCTCCTATTCTTGTGGGCATCAACGGCCTCATGAGATTGTGTGATGAAGGAGGGCGACAAAATGGAGCAGCGGTTGTCGTATCAACGGGAACTACGGTACCTAGGATTCCACCCGCGCAAGTCGTGTGTGTGTCTCGGGACCCAAGAGGTAGGTAGGGGAGAAATACGTCAAAGGGATGCTAGGGACGCATCAAGACCATGTTCCTCGAAAAGGATACGTAATAGTGATGTTTCCTCCCCAGGTCAGAAGACCTCGGGGCTACGAAGAGGGCAAACGAAGCGTCAGCGGTCAGGAGCGGCATCGACAAGGAATCCTATAAGGAACAATGTGGTGACACAACATACCACTGCATGCTACATGTTCCAGCATACCAAAATGGTAATCAAGAGGAGCCAAAAGGCTATGTCAACCTTGTGGAGAATCATACAAACCACGGTGACCACATTCCAAGGCTATCACTTACATTGAACAAAGGCTAGAGAGCGGTACAAATGCGATCAAAAACGTAAGCGCGCCTCCTTATTAGAGAGCGGTACATTAGAAGATCATTATGAGAGCCCGAGAGCTTTTTGTGACTTTCTTCCAATTCCCTATAATTGCTAGTTAGCAACTCAAGTTGAGCCCTCAGTTCAACATTCTCCTTTAAGATGGATGCTTCACAAGAAGTAGAGTTAGTAGCACAAGCATCAACAATAGTTTTCTCATTTTTATGCATATAGGATTCAATTTTTTGTGTAAGCATAAAATTAGTATGCTTCTCATATTTTAGCTCATGCTTGAGGAGATTGAATCTCATTTTCCCATTTTCAACATGGGACTCCAACTCCACTATGGTTTCCTTGTATTTATTCAAGGTTTCCATAGAGTGTTCGAGATTAGCACGAGCTTCTTTATTACCATGAAGAGAAGCATATACCATACCCATGTCATGCAACAAGGTATTATATTCTTCATCATTATCATCATCATCATTCTCATCGTTAGAGGATGTGTTAGGAGTCAAAGTAGGAGATACCTTTGATCCTTTTGCCATAAGGCACATGTGCATACGGAAGAATGAAGATGAAGATATTCTTGAATCCTCATTTGAAACCGTGTCTTGATCCATAGAGTGTTCGTTTTCCTCTACATTGTCAGTAAAAAACCAACTAGAGGGAATATAAGCATTTTGATTATGAGAACAAGACAAGGTAAGCATATCATCATGAGATCTATGTAAGCAATTTACACATGATATGCAAGGACTATCAACACAAGCATGTAGATTATTTTCAATGCTAGATGTGTTTAAGTCCAAAGAGGAAGCATTGCAATGGGATAGAGATGAAGAATCATCACTATTGAGCACAATATCAACATTGCAATTTTCCTCACCACTCACCATATCATTACCTCGTGTCTTGCTACACGTTGGTGAAGTGGAAGAAGATGAGAACTCATCACGACCGGAGGTGGAAGCAACTTGGAGCTCTTCATGATGTGAAGAGGAAGAGAGCTCCTCGGAGTCACCATCGGCCAAATGAGAAGTGGATCCACCAAACATTTCCTTAAGCTTGATCCACATCTCATGAGACGACTTTCGCTTTATATATATCAAGAACCTATGAAAATCTGGTCTCAAGTACAATACAAGCTCATTAGATACTTGAGCTTCAAGATGTAAGTTTTTCTCATCCTCTAAAGATAGATTTTGAGGATCCATCGGAGGAGAAAAACCTACATCTAGAAATTGCTCTATATTTGGACACAAGGTCCGAAGGTTATAAAGCAAGCAATTTCTCCACAAAAGATAATTTGTGCCATTAAAGATAATTGTGTCATTATGCATTATATTACTAGCCGACATCTTTACTCTCAAGGCGGTGAAGCCTTAAACAAGGAGAGACCTTGCTCTGATACCAATTGAAAGATCGAGATGTCGCCTAGAGGGGGGGAATAGGCAATTAAAAACTCTTGCGGATTTGTCTTGTAAGAATGCGGAATTAAACTAACATTTAGTCTACAAGCACAAACCCTAAATATGCTAAGCTCAACTAAGTGTAACAATAGCAACTAGAGCTAAGCAAGATAGGCACAAGATATATGTAGCACAAGTGATAGCAAGATATATGTACTTCAAGCACGATGACTATCACAAGGAAAGAGAGCTCGGGTATAGAAATAACCGAGGCACGCGGAGACGAGGATGTATTCCCGTGTTCCCTTCCTTTGCAAGAAGGTACGTCACGTTTGGAGGAGTGGGGGTCCCACGAAGGATTTCCCGCGCCACGAAGGCTCACCCTATTCTCCGAACCACACCCACGAAGGATAATGGACCTTTCCTTATGGTTAGCTTTTCCTCCGCTCCGGAGATGGCAAGCTCCACAACCACTTCACAAGCTCCACGAAGGAGAAGCCCGGGCCTCTTCACAATCTTCTTGAAGAGATCACCGGAGCACCAACCGCCAAGCCAACTAGGAGGTTTCCCTCCAAGAGTAACAAGCTCACGGTCTCTCACTCGAACTAATCGTGGTGGAGAGCTCAACACTATGCAATGATGCAAAGCAAGAACACTAGAGGTGTTCAAGTCCTTCACTCTCAAATCCCACCCAAGCAACAAATGCTAAGATGAGATTGGAGAGGAAGAACAATGGGGAAAGTCAACAAAAGACTCCAAGATCTAGATCCCAAGAGTTCCCCTCACTTAGAGGAGAAATGGATTGATGGAAGTGTAGATCTAGATCTCCTCTCGTAGATCCCTCAAGAATGAGCAAGAATCATGGGGGGAGACAAGAGAGAGAGAGAGAGAGCAAGTTCTTCAAAGGCAACAATGGAGGTGAAAGAATAGAAGAACTAACTTGCTCAAGGTGGAAGAAGGACTATTTATAGCCCAAGAGAAAATAAAACCGTTGGGGGGAAAAGGACAGAAAAACTGCACAGGAAACGGGCAGAAAAATCGCCCCAGCCGGCCGACCGGAAATGGCGCTGAGGAGGCCGGCCTGGCATCCGGCCCAGCCGGATCAGCAGCCGGATCCGCAGCATGGGCCGCGCGGAGGGGAAAAGCCCAGCCGGGGCGAGCCGGCCGCACCCACCGCGCGTGGGCGGCGTGTAAGGGAGCAGGCCAGGGATCCGATCGGGCTGGGGCGCGCGCCGGGTGGGCCGGTCGGCGGCCGGCGGCCGGCGGCCGGCGTCTGGGCCGGACGGGGCAGCTCGGCCCACGGGACACCGTCTGGATGGCACAGGCGCCCGGGCTGGTTTCGACCGGGTGGGCTGGCGGCTGGGCCAGTCCGGCCGGCTGGCCCCTTCCCCCTTTTTGTTTCTTTTTATTCTTTTCTCCTTTTTTTCCTTTTTCTTTAAAAACAAATGCTCACGAACTCCGATTCGAATGAAATCAGTTTTGTTTGAAAGATAGCAACAAATGCTATCCAATAGAAAGTGAAAACACACAAGTCTGTAGGAGGGGATTTTATCATGAATATAAAAGGTAGAACCTTATATCATGAATAACCGGTAAAATCACCCAACCTCGAAAATGCAATAGAAGATGCATGCGAATTCCGTTTTCGATGAACTTGGGCTTGTTGTAAAGCTAGCAACAAGCTCAAGAGCCTCACAAAGAGAAATACCAAGAAGCAATAGGGATATGCAAAGTATGCAAAGGATTGAGCTCCCTAAGACGATGCGATCAAGATACCCAACCGAAAGCCCCTCTTAATAGTGCGGCTATCTATCCTATAATCCGGTCTCCCATCAATCACCTTGAGACCGGTAAAAGGAAAACCTAGCAAGGCCATACCTTTGCCTTGCGCATCCCGCTTGATCTTGATGATAGCTCTTCAAGCTCCACTCAAGCCGGAATTCCTTACTTGATCATCGTTGCTTCGTGAAGACTCACAAATGATCCCCCATACATCATGATGGGAAAGATCCATTGATGCACATCTTCACAAGTCCAATATCACCAAATGGACGGCAAGCTTCAATCATGTGATCTACTTGAGATTCTCATCTTTAACTTGCCCGACTCAACCTTGTATCTTCTCATACTCTATCATACTATCTTGAGATGTATAAATAATTCTTCACTTGGAATCAAGCTCTCGAGATCTTGATCATCCATTGCTTATCACATAAGATAGAGTATGGCTAATATTGAGTTCCACATAAGAACTCCATCTTCATTTCTTCTTCTTGATCATATCACATATGTATCTTTAAATCGATGATCTTGATGCCAATACACAAGGTGTATCTTTATCTTCATGGCATCCATACTTGAATCCAACACATGGAATACAAGTAGTACCTATGGAATATTCCTTCATATAAACTCAATGAAAACATTAGTCCATAGGGGTTGTCATTAATTACCAAAACCACACATAGGGGCAATGTACCCTTACAATCTCCCCCATTTTGGTAATTGATGACAATCACAATAAGAGGGTTTATATAATGAATATTAGAAAGAAGTACGCAACTTATCTGAGAATAAGTTGTATACAAGAGGTTGTATTTGATATGGTCAAGTAACACAAAGCTACTAGCCCATATCAAAACCGGCTCTACTCACACAACTACAACAAATCAAGGGATATGAGTAGAACCAATATATATAGAGAAAACTCCCCCACAATGTATGCACGTGTGATGAACATGAATTCATTGCATACATTGTCAAGATTAACCTTTGGGATAGTTTCCACTATATATATACAACCATGCATTCCATGTAAATATGGAATGCATGAGAGGCAAAACACTTAAGCACAAACCAAACTTAAGTATAAAACCGTTCCCTTAAACCCTCTAAACTTCTCCCCCATTGGCAACAAGTGCCACAATGGGTGAAAAATTTAGAAAGCCAATATAATGTGAGTTCCTCCCCAAGGTGTGCACTTCTCATAATTTGAGTGGAATCAAGTGCACATATCCAATGACGAATACTTGAAGGAAGTCAAACTATATTGAGGATCAAAGATTGCGTAAGAATAACATGATGGAGAAAGTTTTCACAAATAAAGCAAGCAATCAAAGATCCAATTGGACAAACAAAGATATCATGATAAGAGAGATATAGTGCTTTGAATAAAATAAGGAAGCTCTCCAAGGTTCGTGCATAATTTATAGTGTTTGCATTTGAATACAATATGCACAAACATGGAATCCTTAATCCCTCTATATCATTTAGAACACAACCAAGATAAAGATAATATGCTTATCAAGAATAACTTGAGTCCAAAAATTACGAGATATGAGTGCATGAAGAAAAAAAGAACAAATAAACCATGCACTCATAAATCTTCTTTACCAACACCACTAAAAACAAAGGGATAAAAGATGGTCGGCAAAGAACAAGGATATCAAGGTGATGGATTAACGCTCTTATGTATATGAGTTTCTAAAGTGGACAAAGTGATCCGTAAAGAAACATGCACACACAAGAGGTTAACAAAATAGATAAGACAAGATATCCAAGATGAAGTCATAAAATATACCAAAGGATGTTTGCTTAAAAAGCATATATAGCCTATGGCTCCAATTTTCACTTATGGTATATGAATGAGATTCAACCAAGAAAATCTCAAAAACATCACAACTAACGATAAGGGAAGTAAAGCTAGTTGGAATGTTTTGAGAGAGGCAACAAATATCACAAATAGGGATTTATTTCGCAATTTTTATCAAAACTGCACATAAGAGTTCTTTGAGGAATTGATATGCAATAAATTGCTAGAGGGCATATTTGGGTAGGTGAATCATAAACATGATTTATATATATTCCCAACATATGCATCTTCTCAAATTACTCAAATGTACAATAAGAAGTTTTACTTTAAAAAGGAATTTTCAAGAACCGCAATATTTTCGAAATAAATAATTTCATGCCAAGATACAACCTACAAGAGGTTGGATGCTATATGAGAATGCATGAATAAGATACTTGTTACCAAGATAGCAATGGCATGATGTAGTAGATAAGATTTCATCGATCATCCTAGCTTGACTCCAATTATAATATGGTGACAACACCTTCTTATAGATGAGACAAACCTCCATTGCATCTCCAATGTACCTAAAACAACATTCAAGTACATCTTGGTCCCCAAACTCATTGGGTCCAACATGGTTAGACTAACCACAATATATAGGACACACTCCATATAAATATCTGCATATTTAGATGAAATTTGAGTTTCATGCACATCTTAGCCATTTATGATTTGATGGAGTATACCCTATATAATGAATCAAAGAAAGAAAGCATGCTACAAATATAAACAAATTACATATAAGAATGCATAAAGACTTTAAAGATCCAAGAAAGATATACTTTGGACAAAACACCAAATGAATTGAAGAAGGCATAAAGATGTGACCAAACAAATTTGTTGTCCAAATTATATCAAAGACGCAAATCACAAAAGATTTATTCAACAAAGTTCAACAAATGAACTAAGAAGGAACCATCGAGCATAAATGATGAAATAAAGCAAACATGCTCAAGGATTTATCTCATTCAAGCAAATAAATCATGTAAGAAAGAATGAGATAGCAAACTCCCAAAAAGAGCAAGGTTCGAACAAATAAACCAAACCCTCTACACTTTTCACAATGGCACAATGTACCGTAAAGAAAAGGTTTGTCTTCCAAAACAAATACTTGATATGAATCAAGAGAATTTATCAAAAAAAAATTCAAAGGGACAAGGAAGACACATGGGAGCAACAAGGATTTGATGGAAATAAAATAAGGCAATAAAAAGCAATCCAAGGTGAAGATGATCCATAAATTCAACTACATACAAGGTTATCAATTGTCAAAGACAATGAGTATATTGGAGATAATTTCCGGTGGAGTATTGACAATGATAGTAAGGATCAACATCACAATAAAAGGCATATTATAGGTATATATAATTAAGCACTATGCACGGATGAAGAATCTTGATAGCTTCAACTAGTCAAACAATCACGCACGGCAATGATTAGAATAACTTGAAGAAAACGGTGTCCCAAATAAGATATAGAGATATGTATTTGGGGAAAAACCGCACCAAGAATTTCGTACTCAAACAAGAACCCATAAGATGAGTAATAAAATATTTTTAATAAAAATGGAGCTTGTTTGAGCAAACATCCCACCTAGGAACAAGATAATTAAGAGCATCAACTCTAAGTGGCATAACCTCATATGTTCACATTTTCTAGGCTTGTGATATGTACAAAACATATTACTCCCCCATAATGTGATAAAGCATTTCTTCTAATCAAGAGGCAATTAAAATCGACTAGAGATGATTAATGAACATTTAGAATTTGAATTTCTCATGAGTATGACACACCACATAGTGACTAGATAATCTTGCAATATCAATACTAAGTGGTGGTACCCATATACACACATTTTAAAGGAAGAGAGATGCACAATGCATATCACTCCCCCGAAATGGGATGTTCCATTAATCACTCAAGGAGAGCCAAATAAGATGTCATCAAGATGCATTAGGCTCACAACAATACACAAGTATATGATGAGTCAAACAAACATACTTGAATACACAAGATAGGTAAGTAAGACACAACGCATACACACAAATATTTGGTACAAAATCAAACATGCAAAGGGGCAAGTAACTTACAATAAATATGATGAGTTGAATTATAAGTTACCGCAAAGAGGAACATTGGATATAAGATATAGATGATAATCCATACGACTTGGCTTGGTCAAAATATAATATATGAAGATCCCTTAATTCTTCATGAAGTAGCCAAGTCTCCAATGACCTCCACATGCACCTATTGATCAAGTTTAAGCTTGTTGGTCCCCAACCAAGTTGGGTCCTAAGAGGTTAGTCACAATAGGCTTGGCAACTGATGGCGTGTAACTCACACGTTCGTTGGGAACCCCAAGAGGAAGGTATGATGCGCACAGCAGCAAGTTTTCCCTCAGAAAGAAACCAAGGTTTATCAAACCAGGAGGAGCCAAGAAGCACGTTGAAGGTTGATGGCGGCAGGATGTAGTGCGGCGCAACACCAGGGATTCCGGCGCCAACGTGGAACCTGCACAACACAACCAAAGTACTTTGCCCCAACGAAACAGATGAGGTTGTCAATCTCACCGGCTTGCCGTAACAAAGGATTAACCGTATTGTGTGGAAGATGATTGTTTGCGAGAGAAAACAAGAAACAAGTATTGCAACAGATTTGTATTTCAAGATTAAAGAATGGACCGGGGTCCACAGCTCACTAGAGGTGTCTCTCCCATAAGATAAAAGCATGTTGGGTGAACAAATTACATACAGGCAATTGACAAATAGAGAGAGCATAACAATGCACATACATGTCATGATAAGTATAGTGAGATTTAATTGGGCATTACGACAAAGTACATAGACCGCCATCCAACCGCATCTATGCCTAAAAAGTCCACCTTCGAGTTATCATCCGAACCCCTTCCAAGTATTAAGTTGCAAAGCAACAGACAATTGCATTAAGTATGGTGCGTAATGTAATCAACAACTACATCCTCGGACATAGCATCAATGTTTTATCCCTAGTGGCAACAAGACAACACAACCTTAGAACTTTCTCGTCACTCGTCCTGTGTGTCAATGCAGCATGAACCCACTATCGAGCATAAATACTCCCTCTTGGAGTTAAGAGCAAAAACTTGGCCGCAGCCTCTACTAATAACGGAGAGCATGCAAGATCATAAACAACACATATGTAATAACTTGATAATTAACATAACATGGTATTCTCTATCCATCGGATCCCGACAAACACAACATAGAGTATTACAGATAGATGATCTTGATCATTTTAGGCAGCTCACAAGATCCAACAATGAAGCACAATGAGGAGAAGACAACCATCTAGCTACTGCTATGGACCCATAGTCCAGGGGTGAACTACTCACTCATCACTCCGGAGGCGACCATGGTGGTGTAGAGTCCTCCAGGAGATGAATCCCCTCCCAGCAGGTGCCTGAGGAGATCTCCGTAATCCCCCGAGATGGGATTGGCGGCGGCGTCGTCTCCGGGAAGGTTTTCCGTATCGTGGTTTTTCGCCTCGGGGTTTCGCGACGGAGGCTTTAAGTAGGCGGAAGGGCGGAGTCGGAGGGCCGACGAGGGGCCCACACCATAGGGCGGCGCGGGCCCCCTCCGGCCGTGCGGCCCTATGGTGGCGGCGCCTCGTCGCCCCACTTCGTATCCCTTTCGGTCTTCCGGAAGGTTCGTGGCAAAATAGGACCCCGGGTCTTGATTTCGTCCAATTCCGAGAATATTTCATTACTAGGATTTCGAAACCAAAAACAAGTAGAAAACAAGAATCGGCACTTCGAGCATCTTGTTAATAGGTTAGTTCCAGAAAATGCACGAATATGACATAAAGTGTGCATAAAACATGTAGGTATCATCAATAATATGGCATGGAACATAAGAAATTATCGATACGTCGGAGGCGTATCAGCAACCCAAATGGTCCTTTTCTTGAGACCACTTTGAGTTCCAACAAACTTAGCAAACACATTGCCATCCTTATCCTTCCCTAGAGAATAATCATCATCAACAATTATAGGGTTAGATAAGGTACCACCTAAGCAAGAAGAAGCAAAGTGCCCCTTCTCACGACATAAGTAGCAAGTGTTCCCCTTTCTCTTCTTTATTGATTTCTTCCCTTGGGGAACAATATCTTGATTCTTCTTGGGAAGTGGCCTATCTTCAACTTGAGGTCGAGCATGAGCTTGACCTTGACCTTGTGGCCGTTTCCCTTGTTGTTTCTCACTCAAGTGCTTCTTCTTCTTCTTCAATGTGCATGACCTAACATGATGCCCTTCAACCTTGCACTTGAAGCAAACCAACTTGGCCGGATCCTTGACTTTGTCTTGGCCCTTCTTCTTGTTGCTCTTGCTCTTGGACTTGTTGTTGTTATTGGAGTTGAATCCAAGTCCACTCCTGTCATTGGAGGATTGTTGCACACTTAGCATCTTGTCAAGTGCGGATTTCCCTTCATGACGCTTTTCCAAGTCTTTCTTCAAAGAAAGGACTTGGGCCTCGAGTTCTTTGATTTCCTCTACATGGTTAGTAGAAATACAAGTACTAGAGGAAGTAGAAGCTTCATTGTTAGAGCAACAAGGCAAAGCAAGTAATCCAACACAAGGTGTGTCACTAGTTTGACTAGATGGATTACAAGGACTAGCACATGGCAATATAGCATTTTGAGTAAAGGTTGTGCTAACATCCACATGAGGCTCACAAGATGTTACCTTAGTGATACTTGCCTCATGAGCTAACTTTAGCCCATCATAGGAAATTAGAAGATCATTATGAGAGCCCGAGAGCTTTTTGTGACTTTCTTCTAATTCCCTATAATTGCTAGTTAGCAACTCAAGTTGAGCCCTTAGTTCAACATTCTCCTTTAAGATGGATGCTTCACAAGAAGTAGAGTTAGTAGCACAAGCATCAACAATAGTTTTCTCATTTTTATGCATATAGGATTCAATTTTTTGTGTAAGCATAAAATTAGTATGCTTCTCATCTTTTAGCTCATGCTTGAGAAGATTGAATCTCATTTTCCCATTTTCAACATGGGACTCCAACTACACTATGGTTTCCTTGTATTTATTCAAGGTTTCCATAGAGTGTTCGAGATTAGCACGAGCTTCTTTATTACCATGAAGAGAAGCATATACCATACCCATGTCATGCAACAAGGTATTATATTCTTCATCATTATCATCATCATCATTCTCATCGTTAGAGGATGTGTTAGGAGTCAAAGTAGGAGATACCTTTGATCCTTTTGCCATAAGGCACATGTGCATACTGAAGAATGAAGATGAAGATATTCTTGAATCCTCATTTGAAACCGTGTCTTGATCCATAGAGTGTTCGTTTTCCTCTACATTGTCAAGAAAAAACCAACTAGAGGGAATATAAGCATTTTGATTATGAGAACAAGACAAGGTAAGCATATCATCATGAGATCTATGTAAGCAATTTACACATGATATGCAAGGACTATCAACACAAGCATGTAGATTATTTTCAATGCTAGATGTGTTTAAGTCCAAAGAGGAAGCATTGCAATGGGATAGAGATGAAGAATCATCACTATTGAGCACAATATCAACATTGCAATTTTCCTCACCACTCACCATATCATTACCTCGTGTCTTGCTACATGTTGGTGAAGTGGAAGAAGATGAGAACTCATCACGACCGGAGGTGGAAGCAACTTGGAGCTCTTCATGATGTGAAGAGGAAGAGAGCTCCTCGGAGTCACCATCGGCCAAATGAGAAGTGGATCCAGCAAACATTTCCTTAAGCTTGATACACATCTCATGAGACGATTTTCGCTTTATATATATCAAGAACCTATGAAAATCTGGTCTCAAGTACAATACAAGCTCATTAGATACTTGAGCTTCAAGATGTAAGTTTTTCTCATCCTCTAAAGATAGATTTTGAGGATCCATCTGAGGAGAAAAACCTACATCTAGAAATTGCTCTATATTTGGACACAAGGTCCGAAGGTTATAAAGCAAGCAATTTCTCCACAAAAGATAATTTGTGCCATTAAAGATAATTGTGTCATTATGCATTATATTACTAGCCGACATCTTTACTCTCAAGGCGGTGAAGCCTTAAACAAGGAGAGACCTTGCTCTGATACCAATTGAAAGATCGAGATGTCGCCTAGAGGGGGGGGGGAATAGGCAATTAAAAACTCTTGCGGATTTGTCTTGTAAGAATGCGGAATTAAACTAACATTTAGTCTACAAGCACAAACCCTAAATATGCTAAGCTCAACTAAGTGTAACAATAGCAACTAGAGCTAAGCAAGATAGGCACAAGATATATGTAGCACAAGTGATAGCAAGATATATGTACTTCAAGCACGATGACTATCACAAGGAAAGAGAGCTCTGGCATAGAAATAACCGAGGCACGCGGAGACGAGGATGTATTCCCGTGTTCCCTTCCTTTGCAAGAAGGTACATCACGTTTGGAGGAGTGGAGGTCCCACGAAGGATTCCCCGCGCCACGAAGGCTCACCCTATTCTCCGAACCACACCCACGAAGGATAATGGCCCTTTCCTTATGGTTAGCTTTTCCTCCATTCCGGAGATGGCAAGCTTCACAACCACTTCACAAGCTCCACGAAGGAGAAGCCCGGGCCTCTTCACAATCTTCTTGAAGAGATCACCGGAGCACCAACCGCTAAGCCAACTAGGAGGTTTCCCTCCAAGAGTAACAAGCTCACGGTCTCTCACTCGAACTAATCGTGGTGGAGAGCTCAACACTATGCAATGATGCAAAGCAAGAGCACTAGAGGTGTTCAAGTCCTTCACTCTCAAATTCCACCCAAGCAACAAATGCTAAGATGAGATTGGAGAGGAATAACAATGGGGAAAGTCAACAAAAGACTCCAAGATCTAGATCCCAAGAGTTCCCCTCACTTAGAGGAGAAATGGATTGGTGGAAGTGTAGATCTAGATCTCCTCTCTTAGATCCCTCAAGAATGAGCAAGAATCATGGGGGGAGACAAGAGAGAGAGCAAGTTCTTCAAAGGCAACAATGGAGGTGAGAGAATAGAAGAACTAACTTGCTCAAGGTGGAAGAAGGACTATTTATAGCCCAAGAGCAAATAAAACCGTTGTGGGGAAAAGGACAGAAAAACTGCATAGGAAACGGGCAGAAAAATCGCCCCAGCCGGCCGACCGGAAATGGCGCTGAGGAGGCCGGCCGGGCATCCGCCCACCCGGATCGAAGCACTGGATCCGCAGCGATGGGCCGCGCGGAGGGGAAAAGCCCGGCCCGGGGCGAGCCGGCCGCGCCACCGCGCGTGGGCGGCGTGTAAGGGAGCAGGCGTGGATCCGGCCGGCCGGGGCCCGCGCCGGTGGGCTTGGCCGGCAGCCGGCGGCCGGCGGCCGCGTCCGGGCCGGACGGGGCAGCTCGGCCCACGGACACCGTCCGGATGGCACAGCGTCCGGCCGGTTTCGACCGGTGGGCCGGCGGCCGGGCCTGGCCCGCACGGCCGGCCCCTTCCCCCTTTTTGTTTCTTTTTATTCTTTTCTCCTTTTTCCTTTTTCTTTAAAAACAAATGCTCACGAACTCCGATTCGAATGAAACCAGTTTTGTTTGAAAGATAGCAACAAATGCTATCCAATAGAAAGTGAAAACACACAAGTCTGTAGGAGGGGATTTTATCATGAATATAAAAGGTAGAACCTTATATCATGAATAAAAAAATCACCCAACCTCGAAAATGCAATAGAAGATGCATGCGAATTCCGTTTTCGATGAACTTGGGCTTGTTGTAAAGCTAGCAACAAGCTCAAGAGCCTCACAAAGAGAAATACCAAGAAGCAATAGGGATATGCAAAGTATGCAAATGATTGAGCTCCCTAAGACGATGCGATCAAGTTACCCAACCGAAAGCCCCTCTTAATAGTGCGGCTATCTATCCTATAATCCGGTCTCCCATCAACCACCTTGAGACCGGTAAAAGGATTCCCATCATGATGTATGGGGGAGCATTTGTGAGTTTTCACGAAGCAACGATGATCAAGTAAGGCATTCCGGCTTGAGTGGAGCTTGAAGAGCTATCATCAAGATCAAGCGGGATGCGCAAGGCAAATGTATGGCCTTGCTAGTCCACTCAAGCAAGGAATGCCTTACTTGATTATCGTTGCTTCGTGAAGACTCACAAATGCTCCCCCATACATCATTTGGGGACGTTGGAAGAAGCGAAGAAGAGAAGGTCCCCAAACAATGGATTTGATGGGGATTGAAGATGCTCTTACCCGGAACGGGGCGATTGGGCATCTGGTGAAAGCACGGCGGAGCGGAACGGGACGTAAACGCCAAGACAAATCTATCGCTGGCAGCAAGGGCCCACCTACAGCCCGGGTGAGCAGGCCTCACGCGTTGACCACACGGTCCAACCGCAGCCTTCCCCTCCCCCAGTGCTAATGGTGCGAGTGCGACCAGTCGGAGCACCAAAACCTACCCACCCGCCCCTAGGCGCACCACCAGAAATATCAAGCAAAACCCCACCTCTCAAAATTTTCCCCAAATTCTCGGCGACAAGGCGGAGATCGACCCACCGCCGCTTGCTTCCCGGCGATTCTACCCGTAACCGCCGACGAGGAGGAAGCGGTTCCAAGCCAAGGGACCAAGAGCAAGGGAGGGGAGGAGGAGGATGGGGGAGGGCGTGCAGGCGATGCTGGCGCGGCCCATCCAGCTGGCTGACGAGGTCGCCAAGCAGTGCGGCGCCGCGCGCTGCTTCCGGGCCGAGTGCACCGACCTCAAGTCACGCGCCGACAAGCTCGCCGCGCTGCTCCGCCAGGCGGCGCGCGCCGACCTCTACGACCGCCCCGCCGCTCGGATCATGGCCGGGGCCGCGCAGGCCCTCGCCAAGGCCTCCGCGCTCGCGGCCCGCTGCGCGCACGGCCACCCGCGCCTCCGCAGGCTCTTCACGCTCAGCCCGGCCGCCGGGTTCCCGCGCACCGCCGCGCTCCTCGACACCGCGCTCGAGGACGTCGCCTGGCTGCTCCGCATCTCCTCGCCCCACGGCGGCGCCGACGGGGACGGCGACGGCGACGGGGACCTGCGGGGGCTCCCCAACATCGCGCAGAACGAGCCCATACTCTTCCTCATCTGGGACCACGTCGCGCGGCTGCACACCGGGGGCCTCGCCGCCCGGGCGGACTCCGCCGCGAACCTCGCCTCGCTCGCCCGAGACAGCCAGCACTTCGCCAAGCTCATCATCGAGGAGGACGGCATACTGCCGCTGCTCAGGCTGCTCAAGGAGGGCACCGACGACGGGCAGGAGGCTGCCGTGCGCGCGCTCGGCCTGCTCGGCTGCGATGCTGAGAGCGTTGATAAGCTCGTGCAGGCCGGGATTTGTTCCGCCTTCACCGCCGCACTCAAAGAGCCGCAGATGCGCGTGCAGGCCGCTGTTGCCGAGGCTATTGCCACACTCGCCGACCGGAGCCAAGCCTGCCAGGAGCTCTTCACACAGAACAATGCCGTCCGCTATCTCGTCGGCCACCTCGCGTCCGGGACCATCCAGGAGCACAGCAGGTACGCCGTTGGCTCCAGCAGCTCTAAGAGTACTGCTGCAGCGCCAACGCCCATGACATCGCTACACTCGGTTGTTCTTGCCAAGACGCTCAGCACACGCCACAGCGGCGACTTCATGGTATCTGTCCCTGAAGAGCCACCCAGAGTGTCTAATGTCTCCAAGGATGAAGCAGACACTAATAAAAGGAACCAAATGCAGTCGGTTGTGCAGTCTGCCATGGCTGCCAAGACAAAGACCAATGGGTCATTGATTCCACCCTTCAGACCACAGCTGGGCACCAGTGGCTCTAGTGGCCGTGGTGCTCGTGAAGTGGAAGACCCTGAGCTCAAGGCGCACTTGAAGGCCATGGCGGCTAAAGCTCTCTGGAAGCTCGCACGAGGTCATCTTGGAGTCTGCAAGAGCATTACAGAGTCGCGTGCGCTGCTTTGCTTCGCCGCGCTCCTTGAGAAAGGCGATGGTGGTATGGGCACAGACATGCAGGTCTTCTCAGCCATGGCTATTATGGAAATTGCGCGTGTTGCTGAGCACAGCCTTGCACTGCGGCAGTCGGCTTTCAAACCCAGTTCTCCAGCCGCCAAGGCTGTTGTTGACCAGCTGCTACACATTGTCTCCAAGGGTGACTATGATGAACTCCTCATTCCGTGCATCACAGCTCTTGGTTGCCTCGCGCGGACGTTCACAGCGAGCGAGACCCGGATGATCGCACCACTTGTGCTGTTGCTCGACGAGCGTGAGCCGCCGGTTATAAAGGAAGCTGTGCTTGCACTCACCAAGTTTGCATGCAAGGCCAACCACCTACATGTGAGCCACTGCAAGGCCGTTGTCGATGAAGGTGGTGCACGCCACCTTGTTCAGCTTGTCTACCTTGGCGATGAGGTTCAGATCGAGGCGCTCATACTGCTATGTTACATCGCTTCACACGTTCCGGAGAGTGAGGAGCTTGCGCAGGCGGGGGTTCTTGCTGTGCTTCTGTGGGCATCAAAACAGACCTACATGGTGCAGGATGTTCGCGTTGAGGCACTACTGCCAGAAGCTAGGGCGAGGCTCGAGCTTTTCCAGTCCAGAGCCTCTAGGTAATGTTGGCAGCAAGATCACTTGGCTTTGGTTAGTAATTTTTTGCCGCAATTTGTAATCATTGTAGAAGTATTTCCATCATTCATGATTGTTCTAGTGGGGTATATCACTCTGTAGGTTGTGCATATCAGCGATCAGTTTGTCTCAGAAAGATTGGTTGTGTTATTGAATTATATATATCATGAGGCAAACAGATTATTTGTGTACCTGTAAAATTGCAAATATCGAATTTTTTGTACTCATGATTGTTTCATTTGATTTATGGTTATATACATGATGTCAAATTGCAAGCAAATGGGGCAATCAGCCTTTCCATTTGATACTTAACACTGCTCAGTGTAATGCAATTTTACCTTTTTTGTCTTAAGAAATTGTGATTGCTCATAATTCAACTAAAACATCCAGAAGCATGCAAACCTAATAAAAACTACAGTTCAGTAGGACGTGAGATGTGCAGATAGTGCATGCATATCAAAGCGGTCCTATAAATTGCACTTGAGCTTATTTCTTGTTTTGCACAAGTAGGTCTAAATTATTTTGATCAATCTGCATATGTGATTGGTTTCAGTCATCCAGAATATCTTTACTAGTCAATTTAGATAATATCAAAGACAATACTCTTATCTTATAAATCATGGCAAAGGAATTGGTTCACATACTTTTGTAGCAATGTTGTCTTCTTTTGTCATTTTGCTCAACGAAGGAGCATGATGGATAAACAAACAAGCCATAAGCTGGTCAATATATCATACTCTTGCGAGTTGCAACATAGACTTATTATTAATTTCAGCACTTTAATGGTAATACATTTGTGTAGTCCAACATCACCCAACTAGAAGTTGACCAGGATGTCTTATTTGTTTTCGCAGTGCTAACTGCGCTGGTGATGTTAGCCAACCTTACCATTCAGCCTATTCTTGTGTCAGACCTGCTTTCATGTCCTAAAGCGAATGCCTAATCAGTTCAGTTGATAGTTTTTGACTTTTGTTAATTCAAGTAATGAACAATGGCATTTATGAGAAATAAACCTAGTAGCACATGTAGTTTCCGGAGGTTTAAATGAACTAGCACTCTGTTTCTTTCATGCGCATTTTGTCTACATGCTGTCTTTGTAGTACTAGTTGCTGAACATAACTTCTTTCGCCATCAAAGTAACAAGGGCATTGCCACCATATGAAGAGCATACACGCAATTTGATGGGGTCAGCCGTCAGCATGCAGTCTCAATTCATGTGCAGGTTATTAACCAATTCAAGTTTTTCATCTCAGAAGTTCCTAGGGATGCTGACGCCGCACTATTGGGCGAGGTAGAAATATCTTCTCCATGCTCATATTGTCCTTAATGCCGGGGTGCCCAGTTACCTACAGATGCAGAGCACGGCCGCGTCCTTCACGGGAGCACTATCAGCGCATTCTTCTTCACGTATTCATAGCTTGTGGTGTTTAGCACGCGAGTGTCTTCTTGGCAGCCTGAACTGGCCATAGCTGCAGTGGCAACCGCCACAGCAGCACCAAGGAGAAGGAGCATCATTGCAGCCAAACCATTACGGGTAAGCTGAGACTTCTTGGTGGAGTACCTTTGTGCTGCTGTTGTGTGTTTTTATTCTTAGTGCGACTCTGATGTGCCATGCTATATTGCTATTACATTTATAGTGCATGATGACGCTAGTCAGTTTGGCTTGTTTGGCCTATCTGGGAATTTGGTGTTTCTGGGAACCATGGGAATGCAATGCTCATGAGCTGATTCTAAGGTGCGTGTTCTCGTAACCTTTCTTTGCATGCAATGCAAATGCAAGAAGTTCGACAATTTGACACAATTTTTTAGGCCCTAACTATGTGCCTGGACAGAACTTCAGACAGAGTGGCTTGAATGCTATGTCAAGCCCCTAGTCTGACTCTCTGAACCTGTTGCTGCTACACTGCGTCTTGAGTTAACTAGTTCTTCTTCAAGAAAACGCAACGGAATCTTTGCATTTCATTTCATTGAAAAGGTAGAGTTTGTTACACGCCTCCTAAGGCCTTGTTCGGTAGGCAAGGATTAGAGTGTAATATGTCTAGTGGTTTAGGTGAAAACACGGGGTTCACTCAGGGATCGGGCAATTGCTAAGCTAGGCCACCGATTCAGCTAGCTTAATTTGCATGCGTAGGCACTGTCAACATGCGCGCTCGGGCCCCGGGCCTGTTAGACTGGACGTTTCTTCGCCTGTGCTGGGAATCCGAGCATACAAAACGTACAGCATGCTGGCCAGAAAAAAACGCGAGCACTGCCGAGCGTTTTGATTCACACGTGTATTAGCAGGTTTTGTAAGAATAACGGAGGCCAGAACCTTCAAAACCGGTAGAAACCCGGCCTGCCGAACGGTTCTGCGGCCGTTTGCAGTGATTTGGTGCTGTCCCAAGGCAACTAAAATACTCTAATCCCTGAAAAACCTGTGTGCCGAACAAGGCCTAAGAGGTTTACACATTTTATTACAGATTAGGGAGTTAGTGAACATCCCAGGTTTGTGACAAGACATCTCTTAGCCCTTTTGCGCCTGCTGTGGTTAGCTAGAAGTTCTACTGGGAGAGCACCGACAAGAGGCAAGGTCAGGATGGAGCGATAACGGTTTGACCAGATCCAACACCTGTGAGAGCTAGTTTTCTTAAATAGCTTTAGTTTTCAATAAACATCAGTTAGTGATGCCTTAAAACTATAGAAGACAATTAAATGCTGTCATTCAAGCTTGGGCACACTCTTCGGTGCAAAGAGACGTGCGTGGGTGCTAGGGAGACCAAGCTATGCAAAACCCTAGGTTTTATTCTTCGCTTTGATCTTTCACCTACTCCCTTGCAATTCCTTTACTGAATTTTATTCTAGATCTGTATCGGAGTTGAGCTTCTTCTCATCGGACCATCAGTAGTATCAGAGCCACCGATCGGCCTAGGCTCTCTCCCTCTCTTCCTTATTGAGCAACTATGACAGTGACATCATCTTTTGTTGTCCAAAACGTGAGTCATATTTTCTTTTCCTCGAAAGTCAAACCTTGTCTGAAGTTTGACTAAGGTTATGATTTTTTTTTGATATCTATAATACAAAATAATATGGGGTTGGTATTCTGGATGTTGATATAAACTTGATCGAACTTAAGAAATTACTAGATACTTGGCATTGATACTGACAATGGGCATCCATCCATTGCTCTTTTTACATTTGGGAAATGGCAAGGGCATCAGTATCGGCTCTTTTTACTAAAGTAGTCACGCTCATGTAGGAAATAAATTTGATTCGAACTAAAACAAACTTCATAGATGCCCTTGCCAGGAGAAAAGATACTCAACATAACTGATATGTTTTTCATAGCCAAAAGGATGAACACGTCGACAACAACATTAAAAGAACTATGAGCAGCTGCAAAACTTTGTTTCCTGCTTCTCCGAGGCTGAGACAGCAATCCCACAAAAAAAGAAATATGCAATGTAGGAGGCTCTAGCAAATGCAGGCATAACCCAATGATGAAGCAGAACGAAACAGAGGCATGAGAAGGTCCTGAAGAAATAATACATTAACTGGAAATAAATGCAAATAGTCTACTTGATAATTAGAGTGAGAGTGTTCCGAGCTCTCAGAGAGTATATTCTGCTGTAACCTGTCCAGGTGGCTGCAGTTTAAAAGTGCCGTTGGGAATCTTGGTTTATCGTTGATCATTTAGATGAATTTGAACAAGTCTGATCTTGGGTTATGACATAAAAAACATGATAACCATTCAACTATGATGGTGGATCACAAGTTTAGTTGGAACATTGCAAACTCTTAAAGGAAAAACTATCTCACAAGTGGTTACTCTCTTCAGCACTGTAAACTCAAGATTAGTTTCTCTGTCTTACAAAACAAAAGAAAGAGTTCTCCAACATGTATATAATGAGATGCATCATGTAAGCAACATTTGTTACATGCAATGATCCAAACACACCATGAAGTTAGTAAATTGAAGAGAAACGTCACCTCTAGATACAGGTGGTGCTAAAGATTATGCTACATTCAATGTGGCATTCTGCAGCAACGGTCAAACGTTTTCAAACTGTTTCATGAGCTTTCTGGCCACAAAGAGCACTTCAGTCCTTCACGAAGCAATAAGCAGTTAAAAAACGTGCATTCATTGAGAGAAAGCTTTGCACAAACACGAGGATCTCTGATTCTAGTACATTGTTTTCCCTTCCTTTTTTTGGCGAATAGTACTACAGTAGTAATCTTGTCTTGAAGAAGTAGCTAGGAGTAGAGGAAGATTGCCGCAGATTCCCTTCAGTTATTCCTGCTCTGCATATCTGCAAAGGCCAGCAGCAGATCGACACCCCCTTCTCCACCAACGCGGTAGCCCGAAGAAGAGAAGAAATCAACCGCTTCGCCTTGATCTAGAGAGCTCCAATCAAGCTTTATTGACAGGGATGCAGCAGCCGCCCGCCTCCGGCTCCCTTCATCGGAGCGCCACGAGCAGCCACACCACCGCCACGATCCACCAGAAACAGCTCGCACGCCTCGGCAGCCATATCCCCATGGGCATTTCGCCATTCCCCACATGGGTAAAAACAAAACCTACTGGTAGCTATACAGAGGAGGCCAGCCTCCTCTCCCCCATCGCCTCCGGCCGGCAAAGCCATTGGAGAGGAGGGGGAGAGAAGCCGGAGAGGCGATGGGAGCTCTCAAGAAGAAGGGGGAAGGAGAAAGGGAAGGGGGAAAGGTTGGTCTGATACTGACAAATTGGCATCCATCAATTGCTCTAAGGAATTGTATACATTTGGGAAATGGCCTGGATCAGTATTGGCTCTTTTTATTAAAGTACTCACGCTCACGTAGGTAAGAAATTTGATTCGAACTAAAACGAACTTCATAGATGCCATTGCTAGGAGAAAAGATACTCAACATAACTGATATGTTTTTTCTTTTTGACTGTAACTGATATGTTTTTCATAGCCAAAAGGATGAACACGTCGACAACAACATTAAAAGAACTATGAGCAACTGTAAAACTTTGTTTCCTGCTTCCCCGAGGCTGAGATAAGAATCCCACAAAAAAGAAATATGCAATTTAGAAGGCTCTAGCAAATGTAGGCATAACCCAATGATGATGCAGAATGAAAGAGAGGCATGAGAAGGTCCTAAAGAAATAATACATTAACTGGAAATAAATGCAAATAGTCTACTTGATAATTAGAGTGAGTGTTCCGAGCTCTCAGAGAGTAGATTCTGCTGTGACCGGTCCAGGTGGCTGCAGTTTAAAAGTGCCGTCGGGAATCTTGGTTTATCGTTGATCATTTAGATGAATTTGTACAACTCTGATCTCGGGTTCTGACATATAAAAAAACATGATATCCATCCAACTATAGTTCAGTGGATCACAAATTTAGTTGGAGCATTGCAAATTCTTAAAGGAAAACTATCTCACAAGTGGTTGCTCTCTTCTGTAAACTCAAGATCAGTTTCTCCGTCTTACAAAACAAAAGAGAGTCTTCTCCAACATGTATATAATGAGATGCATCATGTAAGCAACATTTGTTACATGCAATGATCCAAACTCATCACGAAGTTAGTAAATTGAAGAGAAACGTCACCTGTAGATACATGTGGTGCTAAAGATTATGCTACATTCAATGTGGCATTCTGCGGCAATGGTCAAACGCTTTCAAACTGTTCCATGCTCTTTCTGGCCGCGAAGAGCACCACAGTGGCACAGTCCTTCACGAAGCGATAAGCAGTAAGAAAAACTTGCATTCATTCAGAGAAAACTTGCACAATCACGATGATCTCTCTCATTCTATTACATTGTTTTCCCTTCCTGCGGTAGCTGAGGCTAGCTGCTAATAGTACTAGTAATCTTGTCTTGAAGAAGTAGCTAGGGGGTAGAGGAAGACACACAACGATAAAAAACATGGATTGAACTAGAGCTAATCAAAGTAACACTGCTCATTAACTAGCTAACTAGAAACGGAGCTCTGACGGTCCGACCGGTAGAATTATTGGGTGGTCTTACAGACCGTGGCGGTGGTGCCGGTGATGGTGGTGGGGGAAAGCAAAATGCAGCGGAGCCGGAGCTGGAGATGGGGCAGACATCGGGGCCAGCATGCCGGTCATGTTGAAAATAAAGGGCATAGACGGGCTCGGTGCCATGGATGATGGTGGTAGGAGCGGCGACGCGACGGCGGGGTGAGGCGGGCACTGGTAGCACTTGGCGAAGAGGCCGAAGGTGTTGACCTGCTGCACGAAGTTGGTGATGCTGGCCCATCCGCCGAACCCGAAGCCCACCACGAGCACCCACGCGACCACGAAGGAGTTGATCACATACGCCCCGGTCCAGCCACCGGCAAACTTTGGCGGCCGCTCCACCGCGTTCTGCATATTTGCATTCGTCGTCAGAGAAAGAAGAAGAGACAAAATACGTTTCAGGAAAAAATATTGACGACATAAACGGTACTGCTACTATGGATGGTGCTCAAGTGGTGTACTACTCTACTCTAGTCTGCTACTACTGCTGCGTTTGTTGCTTTGTAGAGACATGGCAGGATTGGTTTCCGGACAGAATCATGTCCGGATCGGCAAAGCTAGCGCATGCTGCTGCTCCATCGATCGATGCCAATGGCTCCGAGACAGCAGATGATACAATAGCACGACCTCCTCCCACAGGCCACAGCTTTTCTTTTCAAACTTTGTGGTACAACTAGTGAGTAGTGTCTGCACTTTTTTATTAGGGCCGCTTGTCTTGAAAGGAATTGCCTGACACTCGGTCACTTTACTGCTAGCTAGCTGGATGCATGGTTTGTCTTGCATTCAGCGAGACATAACGTGCAGCAGCAGGAGTACATGTGTACAGTGGATGAGTGGAGTGAGTATACGGTGCTCAAATCAATATATTTGTTCTTTCTATGGAATGTTTTTGTAGCATATGTGGAACATATCAGACACAAACGTCAGAGATGCATGCATCTGCCGCCTTGTGAAAGAGCCTGCAGGTTTCCATGAGTGATCGGTCATGGACCTCTAGTGTTTGCACTGTGCACAACCAGATTCGCCAGTGTTAGCTGGCAACATCATCTGCGACAATGGTGATTAGCTAGCTAGCTGCCTGAACAGTGCTGCTTTTGTTGCAGCTCTACTAGTCATGGACCCAACTAGTTTGCAGCATGCACAAACAAAAATAACCCATGCATGAATGTGGATCACAGTGTCATTTGCTTGGTCGATCAATCTATGTGCGTAGAGGTAGATCAAGCCCTGATGCAGATTGTTTGCAGGTGCGTACCTCTCGGGACTGTGGTGATCTGAAGGTGCACATGTGCGCCATGGCGGGGATGATGTAGACGGTGAAGCTGACGAGGAGCGATCCCACCGCGGAGTTGATTGGCCCGAAGAAGGGGAAGATGATGGCGAGGAACCAGATGGGGACGACGACGGGGAGCCTCGCAGCGGCGCGCTTGCAGAGGCTGCGGCAGTCATGGAGTCCGATGAGCTTCTCCCAGACGAAGTAGAGCGGGGTGCATGCGAAGCCGAAGGTGATGAACTGGTGGATCAGCATTAGCACCACGGCGGCGTCGCGCCAGGCGTCCCTCGGGAGCAGGGAGAGCGCGTTAGAGTGCGTGAGCAGCTGGTCGCCGAAGGCCCAGTACGCCGCCGACGCCGACGGCAGCGTCAGGGTGAGCACGTACAGGGTGGCCAGCAGGTAGATGGCCTTGAACTTCTGCGGCCGCCACATCGCGTGCATCACCTCCCTGCAATTACACAGACACATACGTTAATTGGGTCGGGTCACATTTTTTGCTCTAAGATTTGCGCAACTTCCACTAGCGATTATCCGCAGGACAAAGGAAAAAAACTTGCACTGTGGCTTTGTCGTCATTGTTCCGCGACACGAACAACAAAGCAAGATCGATGGAGATGGACGTTGTTGGGCTTTGGCATGACAAGGTGGCATGCGCATGGAAACGGGTCGCAGGACCAAGGTATCGATGGGCCATGGGCGGCCCACGTACGGCCCCACCTGCAGTACGCCTACGCCTAGGTGATGCATGCAACGGTCTTTTCTTTGTTGGAAGGAAAAAGCAGCAAGAGGTGGATGCATGTAGATGTGGAAAATAAGGCATCAAAGGTTGAGCACTTTGCAGTACCACTAGTTTTAATATTCTGCTTTGCACTGGACTCTGAAACAGTATAGTATGTCTCTTTGCTGATGACTGATGCCCTGTCCCAAAGGGTACACACGCTTTGGAAAAAAATAATTGCGGACGACTAATCCTCTGCTAAATCTACAAGCTACTACGTACACCACCAGATGAATCCTAGCTCTACAATGCATGAGCTGATGAGCATTTGTGCTAGATCGATGCAGTATGATGGGTAGCACGTGTATGTTCTTAGGATATGCATGTATGCAGTTGGGCACCGAGCAGGCATTTCTAATTCAGGGTGCACTACGACAGAGGGACATTCCCGTTGCACGTGAGATGGCCTCTTTTTACCCAAAGCTGGGCAGCGTGCACGCCCCGTGACCAGTTACCGTTGCACTGTACCGGCCCTTGTCTATACACTAGAGCTAATCAACCAGGTTTATTTAAATTTAAAAAAGAACATTTTTTTAAGAAAAAACAGATTAACTAGTTTATAAGTAGGAAAAAGTAAGCAAGTAGACGACGGATGGAGTGGAGTGGTGTCGGCTTACACGGTGACAGCGTGGCCCCCGAAGGTGTATAGAATGTTGGTAGCCCCGGTGAAGTAGAGCATGATGGTGGTGGGGCCGGAGTGCTTGACGCCCTCGACCTGGCCGTGCATGAGGGAGGCGACGGCGATGTACCAGGCGGTGTAGGTGGTCATGAGGAGGCCGAGGAAGGACCAGACGCGGTAGTTGTGGAAGGAGGGGATGAAGACGGTGGTGGCGCAGCAGGCGCCGAAGATGTAGGTCCACGTCCGCTTGTCCAGGTGGTCGTTCACGTAGTAGATGTTGCTGGCGCAGCCGATGAGCTGGATCACGGAGCCGAAGAGCAGGAAGGTGCAGTTGAAGGCCAGACCCACGTTCCTCCAGTGCCTGCCCAGCAGCCCGTCCAGCACCTCGAACCACTGCAGCAACGATCGATGCATCATTCGTCAGTCCGTCGTCGGAGAGATGGAAGCTATGAAGAATGAACGCAAGCAGCAATAGAAGACATGGACGTACCTGGATGACGTGGTTGCGGAAGTCCACCTTGTCCTTCTCCCTGCGGGTGCGGTACTCCAGGTAGAGGATACTGATGAGGTAGGCGGTCCAGCTGCCCAGGAGGCCGTAGAAGAGCTGGAACAGGATGCCGCTCACCATGCCCAGCTGCGCGAAGGAGTAGGGGAGCGTCAGGAGCACCTGGGCCACCTGGTTCGACGCACAGCTGAACCAAGCGTCGTACGCCGACCCGCCGTGCCAGAGCAGCCCGGACAGCCGGGACTTGCCGCCGCCCTCGCCGGCGTGCTCCTCCTCCTCCTCGGCACCCGCCTGGTAACGCCTCAGGCCGGATGGCCCCTTCTCGTCGGCTAATACGCTCCCGGCCACCGTCTCGGACGCCATCCTTGATTTGCTCTAGTTCGGTACGTGCTTGGTACTGATCTTGATGAGCTTCTCTGCTTACAGAGGAGGTACCTTTAGCTATCTGCCTAGCTACCCTTTGGTTTATAGCAGTGAGTGAGGCTGGAGTGTGCGGGCCGAAGGGAGAGGTCATGTGTATATATGCAGAGGAGGCCGCACTCCAGCAGCTCGCTCAGGCATAAGCAAAAATAAACCCCACAGCCTTTCCTGGCGAGTCCGATGCAATGGCATAGAGCAAGACCACACGGTTAAAGTAAACGTATAGACAGATCAATCACACATGCGCAAAAGATAATTGATACGGGACACATATGGATGAGCTTTGTTTATTGATCTCTCTGCAGTACTTTTACAACCACATTTCCTCTCTCTATATACCCATACATAAGAGCATCTCCACTCGTCCCGGTATGGACCCGGCGATGCCGATTTTTATCCCATATGAAGGGCTCCCGCGCTAAACATAATATGGGGCCGTTCGGCCCTCAGCCTGTAATAACCCAGAACATAGGAACATCGAAGGGTATCTTTAGAATTAGGATGTGCATTTCATTGCTGAATGAGGGAAATTTTCGCGCCTTATTGCATTATAACGTAAGAGGGATCGAGGTTCTCTCTCGTTGCAATTAGGGTTAGGCAATGTGAGGTTTAGAATTTTGACATGATCTTTTTTGTAACTCATTGATTTTGGGAGATGATTTTTAATTAACAAGTCATATTGAATTTAAAACAAAAGAAGAAAAAGGTAAACAATACTACCTCCATCCTAAGGCTTAAGGCTTATATTTTTTTGGAAAAGTCAAAGTCAGTAAAGTTTGACTAAAATTTTAGAATAATCTATCAACAAATATGATATTTTGTAGATAGTACATGAAAATATATTTTATTATCTATCTAATAATATTAATTTTGTATTTCACATGTTAATATTTTTTTTTATAAAAACTTAGTCAAACTTAACATAGTTTGACTTTCTAAAAAAAATATAGGCCTTAAGCCTTGGGATGGAGGTAGTATATATAAAGGAATTATGAATTCATAAAACCAAAAGACATCATAAGTCAAATCATATTATAAATCAAATTATATTTTACATAATTCAAATCACAATATTCATACACACAAATAAATCATAAGTTAGTGATACAATTACAAATGATCTCATAAGGAAAATTTGAGCTTTATTGATCATACACACACATACAATGTCTTTACAATATTCATCATACAAGAATTGGATGAATAATAAACAAAATAAAATGAAGATTACATAAATTTGAATCTATACTAAAATCCTAAACTAAATGTCTTGTAATGCTTTGTCCTTGATCATGTCCTGCTTTGAAACCTGCAAAATGGAAAGAAGAACTAGGCAGAGGGGTTAAATCAAGTGAAGTACTAGCCAGGGGTAAAACCAAGTGTCAAGGACACTTGGGGCCTGTTTGGTGTGGCTTTTTTTGGCTTTTGGCTTTGGCAAAAGCCACCAAAAGCACCTAAATAGGTGCTTTTTTTGGCTTTTGGATTTTGGAAGCCAAAAACAAAGATCCTATTCTTTTGGCTTCCAAAATCCAAAAGCCAAAAAAAGCACCTATTTAGGTGCTTTTGGTGGCTTTTGCCAAAGCCAAAAGCCAAAAAAAGCCACACCAAACAGGCCCTTGGCAGTGTCCAAAAACTTGGCCAGAACCAAGCTAGGCTCCAGCAGACCAAACCTGAGCCACACAGGGGCTCAAGTTTCACCAAAGGGAAACCACAGCTCATTGAGCTGCTATGCATCCAACATCAAACCAAGGCCAGGCTTAGTCACCAAGCATGCCAGGCTTGTGTGTCACAGCCAGAGATGAACCCAGCCAGTATAAAAGGGTAGAAACCCTAGAAACAGTTCACAAGTCGACCAGATAACCATTCAACCAGCAACAACAAGAAACAATGCATAGTTCATCTTGTTCTTGCTCAAGAACAGCAAAACCAACCACTGAAATCATTTATCCATCCAAAATCCACCAACCAAAACCAGTAGGAAGATGAGAACTTAACCAAGATCATCAGGAGCTAGGAGGAGCATGGCAAGTAACCAAGACTACCAAGCAACATCTCAACAACAGCTGAGCATAGCTATCTAGGAGCTGGAACAAGGTATACCAAGTACCTGGAGAGATCCAGTGGATCCAATCCATAATTACTGCATGACACAAGGCATGAGATGAGCAGATACTCATGGGGTTGTCATCACTTGGTGTTGACCAAGAATCACTGGCAGAAAAGGAGCAGCTAGATCCCAAAACCATCCAGACACTATTCATGTGCAAATAAGCAAGGATAGATGCACATATGTGCAAACAAGCAAGGATAAATGCACAGATAGCACCAGTAGAGGATTTACAGGAACTAGAAGCTACCAATAACTACCTAGTGAGATCCTAGCCACTAAACCATCAGTTAAACCCTAGATTTCTTCACAGGCAAGCATAGTGGCATTCATAACATGTATGATACCCTACTGTGCAAGCAGAGATGAGTAGCCAACAAGAACTAGATAAGCTGTGTGAGCAACCAAACAACAGCAATGCTATTGTGGTCACATCAACCACAAATCCATCCATTTAAGCCAAGATTATAAGTCATCACTATCCAGAAATGGATTCAGACTTTATTTATTTCCAAATTGATCATGGAAATATCAAATCATGCACAACAATGCATTTAATCAACACTGCATAAGCAGTTCATCCATAAATAATCCACCCAAGTACACAGATACAGTAATCCATGCATGAATAATGCAATAGCATCACTGAGAGGCAACAACATCATGCACCATTGCATCCTAGCCATTGGATTATGTCCAATGAGCTATGGACAGCAACAACAACACATACACAGACACTTGAGCATCATTAGCAAGTATAAGTGACAACAGAAGCTAGCACAAGCCATTCATATAGCAAGGATTCAACCAATAACTAGCCACTAGCATTTGATTGAACAAATGGATCAATTAGATCAAGCCTAGGCATAGCAGAGCATCACATGCATGCAGTGATCCAAGAATTGGATCAACTGAAGCAAACACATGACACAGGTGAGCATCACTGACACCACAAGTGTCAGTAGTGCTAACCTAGATCAACAGAAGGCCATTAACAAGAATTTGCACAGCACAAGGACATGAACAAATAGAATAGGCCTAGCACAGTGAGCCAGTAAGCATAGCAATAGCACCAGGGCATGAATAGATAGGATAGAGTGAGTCCAGGGTACCAGTAAGAACTACATAGGCATAATTAAAGCACCAGTATGCATGATTAGGCTAGATCATGGCATCAGTAGGCTTAGGCGTAGAGCACATCAAGCACAATAGCACAACAAGAACAACAGCACAACATCGGCAGCATACGCTAGGGAGGCAGTAGGCACAGATCGAGAAGGAGAGGAAGGAGTAGAGGGAGTAGAAGAGGTAGCAGTAGCAGAGGAAGGATTACCTAGCATAGAACGTGGAGGCAACAATGGCAGCACGGTGGCACGGCCAGCCACGGCGGCGCCAGACCGCAGCCAAGCCGTGCCAAACCACGCACCGCCAGCGTGGGAGGCGTCGAGCGTCCAGGCGTGGCGAGGTGGCGCAGGTCGACGGAGATCGCCACGGATCCATCGGCGTCTGCGAGAGGCGAGCACGCGCGAGAACCGTCGAGGAAGGATAGGTCAGATCGACGCGGATGAGAAGGTGCACCATCGCACGCTGCGTCGATTGAGCACCACGGCGTGCCCTAGTACGGCCGGAGGCGGCCGGAGCACGGCGGCGACCATGGCGGTGATACGATCGCCACGCGAATCGCCACGGTAGGGTTAGGGTTTCGCGAGAGAGACGAGTGAGAGAGTGGGGGTGGGCCGAAGCGGTTCGGTGCCCACTGCACCGTTTTGGACAGGCCTACATGGGTTGTCCAAATGGGCCGTTTACTTGGGCTGGCCCAACTAGGCCAGAGAGAGGGGCATTTTAGTCCTTTTCTATTTTTAATTAATCTGTAAATTCTACCAAATATTCCCTCCGGTCCTAAATATAAGCCATATAATTTCTGGCACGGAAATTAAGAAACACATATTTAGGAAAAATTACGCCTTGTTTGGCTAGGGTTAACCGTAAGTAATTACCGTGAGCTAATAGAGAACTTTGCATAAGATAAGTAAACCTAATCAAATCTCCAAAAATATTGTCCATACAAGTAGGGTAAGGCAATAAACCTTATATTCTGGAATTTTTCCCAAAAAACTATATGGCTTATATATAGGAACGGAGGGAGTATTAAATAATGAAAATACCACTAAAAATCCAAGAAAATAGGTTTAATGAATAAGAAATTATTCTTAACAAGAATAAAATAAGAAATATAATTTACTACAAAATTTCAAATTTGGAAATTTTTGAATTTAAATATCAACTTGGAATTTTAAATTTTAAATTTTCGTTGGATTTAAAAATCAAGGAAAATTCCGAATGAATTCAAATAATTTTTATTTAAATGTTTTAAAAAGGAATTCTATTATTCCAAGTCTTTTCTTTTAAAGATTAAGATTTTCCAAAAAGGGAAATATCTTAATAATTCAAAATTCCTTGATATTTCCAAAAATGGGAAAAACTTTACTTTTCAAATTCTTAATTTGAAATAAATATTTTCCAAAGGAAAATATCAATTACTTTTTAATTCTTTCCTAGTTAGAAAAGGAAACAATGTTAAAGGATTTAAAGACTTCATAAATTACTGCCAAAGGCACAAATACTTAACTCAACCCTAAATCTTAAATCCGGGGGTAAGGGATTCAACATAAAATAATGCACACATGCATGCATCATTTGGATCTTATAACATTGTGTTTACGGGACAATGATGCTTCTTTACAGAACCCAAGGTCCGGGTTCCATCCAATACATCGAACTGCATTATCTCGCAGTCACCAGGCAAGTTCACCCTTGGTCATGTCATCTTGATTATTTTATATCAATTTACACGCAAAAGTACTATACTTATCATTCCTGCATTGAAAATTACATGTTACTTTTCCAATTATGAATATGACTATGTGGTGGCCAATGGAACCATGGTATGTGTTGATATGGTGGAGGTTCCATTGCAAGGGTTCTATTAATCTAGGACTAATCACCATTGCCGTCTAGTGATTCTAGCGCCGTACAATTCGCGTTAACCATGAGATCTATAATGGCTATGGGGAAGTCAGATGTATCTTTCCCCTCTTGCATATCAATGGACTTGATAGGGTCTGGCTCGGTTTTGGGGATAACACCGCACTAGGTTGGGAAATCCTTTAAAATTCCCATCTGTGTGGATGAGAGGCTCTACTATCTATGAGGGATTGTCCATAGTACATCGGGGGTAAAGCCGTATGATCGGAAGATGTCTACCGGGGATGTACAGATGGACAAAAGGGTGGGTATGCAAGGTCACGGAGAAGGCAGTGATTGGCTTGGATCTTACACCTAGCCCCACACCAAGGAAGTGTGGACGAGAAACGCGTCCCGGTTGGTATCAAGGATTAGTTCTCTTATGGGAAAAGTAACGCACCTCTGCAGAGTGTATCAAATTGTGGATGTCACTCCCTATTCCGGTAAGGGAACTACGAACGCGGCAGGAAAGGAACTCCGTGAAGTTTTGTTCAACCTGTGAAGACTAGCGGGCAAAGTTTTCAGAATAAAATCAACCTTTTGAAGAAATGTTTTCGAAACAGGCATTGACCTGAGATTTTCTAATCAATGGTCGTAGCTAGTGCATCAAACACATTTTCTCTTTTGAACTTGCTGAGTACCTCTGTACTCACTTTCTTTCGACACCCTTGCTAGACCTGACAACAATGAGGCGGAAGAATAGTATCTTACCCTAGTTATCATAGAGCCGAGCAGCGTAGTAGTTTACCTTAATAAGTTGCTGAGCTCAGTTAATCTTTATGTCAAGTTGTAATAGTACTTCAGTAGTATCTTAGGGTGTTCTCATCGGACCTGTGAGAATACCAACTTGTTAAGATCATGATTGTAATATAATTTCGAGTGTTATGACCTGCAATGTTTCTGTTGTACCACTCTGAGGGATGTGATATTTGTGAAGAGGTTCCTTCATGAAGATCATATCAACGACTTGTATACTACAACATGAAGTGGTATGCTGGGTCACTGCAGCTAGTATCAGAGCAAATGTTGCGACCTTAGGTTGGAAAACACTAGTAAAAGGAGAAACCTGTAGGAGTCAAGTAGGAAGAGTGAAGAATTCTCTAGAAATATGGTGTTTATTCACTTTAGAATAGCAAAATCATATCCTTTAGTGCGGTAATTCTTTATTATAACTACTATGATGCATCATCGTTACATCATAACTACATCATCACTACTAATATTCTACTCATGTGGCTGTATGCTAGCGAGAAAGATGTCGACCGCCTATCCAAAGATCTCTCTGTGAAGGATTTGGAGAAGCTTGTTCGGCGTGTTTCGTCGTTAAGCAAAAAGGATTCAGTGCCAACCTCCTGCCGCGTGGAACCATACAGTGGTACCCATGCTCTCCCCAACATAAGTAACATATATCTCGAGTTTTTTGATTCCTATATCGCTTACCCTGCTTTCTCGACTTTGATTCAAACTTCGACTACTATCTTGTTATTTTGTTGTTGACTTACGTCCTCAACTGTCCCTTGTTATTGTTTTTCCTTTTGTAGAACCACCAAGTCACCTCTTCTATGCCTCCCTTACCTGAAGGTGGGGAGGTCGATGATCAAGCCATCATTGCCGACGATGCGCAGGGTACTTCTCGCCCAGAGAGTGAAATCGCTGGATCTCACAAATCCGCGTGTTCCTCTGAAAGAGAGACTGAATCGGAGGCTTCCGAGTCAGTGCATTCTCTCCCTTCCGCTGTTTCCCCCCGGAGCAAGAGGAAGAGGGGTGATGTCGAAGACTCCAGCACCTCCATAGCCGGCGGATCACCTGCCGAGGAAACTTCCCCCGAGGAAGAGGATGCCTTCAACCCTTACAATGATGCCCTTGTTAGCTCGTAGGTTACTCTGCCGTCGTTTTCTGTTTATATATTGTTTCTTGAGTGTTCTCATACTATTTTTTCTGCACAGTGGCGACGAAGAAGAAGAAGCCACTGCTAATGTGACTGCTCCCACGAGCACGTCACAGACTTTAGTTCTTTCAGAAACTCGCCGTGCGACGGAGGAAACCTCGCCTCCTCAACAGGACCTAGAAAAGCCGACTCCTGTTGGCAGCCCCCGAGCCCCCTCGCCAAAGAGGGCGATGATTGAACTTGGCGACGAACTAGGCTTGTTAGCCGGGAGTTCAGCGACACCTCCTCTGGATGATGTAAGTACTCTTTGCTGCTATTTTCCAATCCTTGTCAAGTTTCCCTGTTTTGAACTTTTTCTCTTGTTTTTCCCCGACAGCCTCTTATGAAGCACTTCATCAGCCTCGGTACTCAATTTATTGGGTACCGAGACACTGTCGAAAATTTGAAAGGTACGTCTTTCTTTTTTGGGATTTCTATTTTCGTGCCCTCGGTTCCTTAGTTGTGCTCAGTTTTCCCCAGCTCCTTAGTTTTTCCTCAGTTTTCCCCAAGACCTTGTCACGAAACCATCACGAGTCTTTGTAACGGCCGGTTGCCCGACGGTTGACCGTTATCTTCTGACTAGTGGGGCCACGTAGAGCCTGCAAAGACACGTCAGACCATCCATCTTTGTTTGACCGTAAGCATCGCTGTATCCCTGACCAAAACGCGCACGAGTGGGGCTTTGGTATATCGAATGACAAGTGGGGCCATGACGGTGATACAAGGGGCAATACACGGGTAGGAATAGATTTTTAAACGGAGCTCTACAGCGATGGCACGGAGGAGGTGGCCTGCGGGGTGCCGAGATGAGATCGACGTCCACAAAGAACTGCATGAGGCGAGACCGGACGCATTAGATAGATATGAACTAGACGCGTTTAACCATGCAAAGAAGAGAAGAGATGGTCGACGACATCGACGACTACCTCAAAACTTTGACTGACCGTGTCTGACACGAACGCGAGCGATGTAGAGAAAACTAGTGTCTCTCCTTTCTGGCGTGTATAGATGGGTGCTAGAAGAGTGTGGTGGCGAAGGGAAAGAGCTCGCGGTGGTATGTGGCGTCCAGCATAGCGGGGCGGCGTAGCCGTTCCCACAGCGGCGTGCATGCATGTTCGGCATTGGCATCAACATGTACGTTCGGCATTGGCCTCAGCGGTATCTCTGGTGTGTCAGTGATCGAATGAGGGGACGAGATTGAGGGTGCATCCCGACGGTGACCTAGCAGTGGTGGCGAGCATAGCCGTTCTGACCATGCCGATATCGGCATCGGCATCGTTTGGAGGCTGTGGTGCTTGAATCAAGGTGGGATTTGTTTCTTGTACGCCAAAATGAATTTGAAACAAGTTTCATGTTGAAGGTTAGGTAACGAAAGTTTGTAACTAAGCCCAAAATTATACTAGCGTCATGGTGAGGTTCTTTTTGATAGAGCCATACGGTTGGGCAAACTTTTTTGACACTTTTTAGATAGGGTTCCTTGTTGTTACACGTATGGCATCATGTATGGCAAATTTGGGGTCATTTGGAGATGTTCGAAAAAATCACTTTGCTTAAACGCATGCCGTTTCGTCTCACTGAAACCAGCTTTTCTAACAAGGTAATTTTTTCTACCTTCTCTAAATGACCTCAAATTTCAAACAGCTGATCTTCTATACATAGATAGATAGATTGTTTCATTCTTACATTTTTCGAACTTTTTTATTTCCCTTTATAATACCCAATTGATTTTCAGGTCAAAACCTCGAAAAACAGCATCATGTATGGCATCATTTTCGCCCTAAATTTCAAATTTTGTGAAACTTTCCCTTTTAGATATTCCTTGTTGTTATAGGTATGGCATCATGTATGCCAAATTTGGTTAGGTCTCACTGAAACCAGCTTTTGTAACAAGTTAGGTTTTTTCGACCTTCTCAAAAGGGATTTTTTTCTACCTTCTCTAAATGACCTCAAAAATCATACAGACGATCTTCTATACAAAGATAGGTAGATTGTTTCCTTTTACATTTGTTTGAACTTTTATTTCCCTTTATAATACCCATTTGATTTTCAGGTTAAAACATCGAAAGTTAACATAAGTAGATGGTGAACCCTTCCAAACTTCAAATACAGAGATAGATAGATTGTTTCGTTTATCATTTTTACCGTAAATAGTAATGGATACAAGAAATCGGTGATGGTTTATCATTTTTTGCGTGAAAATTAATGGATGCAACAAATCGGTGATGGTTTATCATTTTTTACGTGAAAATTAATGGCTACAACAAATCGGTGATGGTTTATCATTTTTTGCATGAAAATTAATGGCTACAACAAATCGGTGATAGTTTATCATTTTTTGCGTGAAAAGTAATGCCTAAAAGAGTTTATAATTTTTAGCGCGTGAAAAATAATACAGAAAACCACCCTTTAGCATACTTAGAGAGTGGAAGGTAACCGCCGACAGAGAGAGAGAGGGGTTATCCTGCCCATTAGATCATACGATCAACGGTCGGCGGGCACGATCCGCGTGACATGGGCTAGACCAATCAGGGCAATGTTGCACGTCTGCGAGAATTTGTGGAGGCAGAGGGCAAAACTGAGTAGTATCAAGAAACCAAGGGCACCTGTGTAATAAACAGACTAAGGGATTCAAATATGAGATTTAAAAAATGGAAAATCCGTGTTTTGTACAGTGAAAACCCATCTTAGCCTACCTCAAACTATTTGCAATACAAATATACATGAGTGTGAGAATTGTGGCCTCATTTAGACAAAGTATGTTTTGGGGAAAGCTGTTTTGGGAAGAGCTTATTGTGGAAAACCATGCACCTTCATAGCTACTAGGTGATTTGAGAGGTGGCAATTTGTGGCAAAACTTGATTTATCTATGACTTATCTATGTTTTGAGAAGTGCCAATTTGTGGTAAAGACTCCATGAGTAAGTGCCACTATTTTTTGGAATTTTTTGCACATTAAATGACTCATTTAACTAGTTAATTCCATTTGTTGACTCTCTGTTGACCAGCCATTTGAGGGTAAAACTGAGCATATTGCACTAGCCAGTATTAGCACTCAAGGGGAAAACTGAGCACACAAAAAATGCTAGTATAATACTCGAGGTTATACCTGAGTATATCTAAATTTCCAGGGTTAGACTCGAGGACGCGTGTTGCGGTGCAGAAATGGAAGACGTGCAATTGTTGACGCGTAGACGCGTGTCGCGTTGCAGAAGTACAAGACATGCAGACGTGCAACGGTGGACGCGTAGGACGCGGGTCGCATTAACCACCCCTCGCCTTTATAGACGCTTCCTCCCACTATCTCTGTCACTCTCACTCGCCCACGCAACGCCGCCTCTCTCACGTCCCATCATCTTCTCCAAAGCAAAAAACCCTCTCCCTCTCCCTCTCCTCTGACGGCGAGATGGACAAGGAGAATGCCTATCCCATCGTCCACGACGCCATCGTCTCCAAGCGCGACGCCTCCCTCTTCGACGCCGTCCCCTCAACGGACATCGCCGCCGTCCCCTCAACGGACATCGCCGCCTCCTCCGCCGGTGCATCGGAGGCTGCTGCCGCCGGTCGCGGTCAGATCCCGCTGGGATATGACCCCTACGAGGATGTGCCGTACGTCCCGCCCCCGAACCCCTACGACACCTCTAGGGAGGACGCATGGAGCAAGGTAACTACGGTTTGCTTCCTTTTTTGTTCCCCATTCCTTTTTGAACCCTATTTTTGCTGGTGTAGATGGATCTGTAGATGGATGAGTATTGGGCTAATATTTGCGCCGATTTTATTCCATTTTGCTTTGATCCCTTCTTGATTTCGTTTAAGATTTGGGGTTCGGCCGTTCGGTTAATTTATGCAAGTAATAATGGGATCTCAATCTGTTAATTTATGCAAATAATCATGGGATCCCAATCAGTTATTTTATGCACGAATCAAAAGATATCAACCGTTTAATTTTGCAAATAATCTGGAATGTGTTCAAGTTCAGATCTGGAATCTGTTTCTTTGCCTATGATGAATCGGTGGGCACAAATTTTTACAGGGAGGGTTCAGCGAACCATTTCTATGTACAAATCTGTTGTGCATGAGCTTTGGTTCGCTGACTACTTCCCTGTAGACATATAATCGTGTCCACTCTAACTGAGGCTGCCTCTGTTTTTCCTAACTTTGTTATCATGCACGTTAGTCATCGTTGCAACTCATTCACTAATAGTTCCCGTTTGATATGGATCAGGCTGTCCGGCAGCGACATCGGCAGCGACGACGAGCACCATGACATCAAGACTCGCCGAGTGGCTGCGGAGGCTGCAGGTCGGCCAGTACGTCTCCTACTTCTCCAAGGGTGTCTACAGGTGCCCCTTCTGCACTAGGAGGCTCGGCGGCACTGACTTCAACTGCCTCCTCACGCATGCCGAGAACATCGGCAACACCTTCCCCAAGGTCGGCGCGTCGGTGAACCCCCACTCCTTCCGCGCCAAGCACAAGGCGCTCGGCATGCACCTCCGCAGCTTCCAGCGGGTGGAGATCTCCGGCGGGCGCATGCCTCCGCTCAAGCCCAAGGCTTCCAAGGGGAGCAACAAGTGGAGGCAGAGTAAGATGGGGTAGGCGGAGTCCTGGACGTGTGCTGCTGCTGCCTCCTATTTTGTTGTTAGCTAGGGATCCCTTGTTGTTATGTTGTTAGTATGATGAAGCTATGAAGAACCTCGAACCTGCTACTATGTTTGGCTGCTGTATGCAGCTTATTATCTAGGGAGGGATCCCTATAATCTATCCCTATTCTACTATATGACTGTGTGAATTTATCGTACATTCCCTGTAGATTTGCTTCTAGATTTAACTACATACATATGGACCAGATGGAGTACTAGATTTGCTGCTATATTGGGCAAACAACGAGGGCCAAAAGGCACAAATAATTGAAGAAAGGTAGAAATGCAAGCTTCTCTAGATTTGATACAAATTAGGTGAAAAAAGACAGAGAGAAGGAGGCGGAAAAGGTACTCTTAAAAGGGAAAATTCCAATTTGGGCCGAGAGAGACAAAACCCAGCTCCTCTCACGTGCAACCAAATGCTATCTCGTCCTATCCCACGCGGTCCCTTTCTACCAGCCCCACGCGACGCGGGCCCACACGAAGCAGCCCCACACGTCAGCACGGAACGGTCAACTAAACGGGAATCCTGCCGTCGCGAGCCGCCTCACGGGTTTCAAACAAGGACTTCGGGAAAACTGAGGAAAAACAAAGGAGCTGGGAAAAACTGAGCACAACTAAGGACCCGAGGGCACAGAAATAGAAATCCCTTCTTTTTTCTTTATTTTTGCATGAAGGAGACTATATTGCCAGCTGTCTCATCATTCTTGCCTTTGTTTTCTTCTCATAGATGCTCTTGCGAAAGCTAATAAGCGCGCCGATGAACTCACCCTTAAGCTAGAGCAAAGTGAAAAAGCTCGTGAGAAGGTTGAACAAGATGCTGCCTCTGCTGGAGAACTTCGAAAAAGACTCCACCAAGCTGAAACTGCCTTAAGCGAGAACATAACTCAACAAACTGCTCGCGAGGAAAATGTCATCGCCCGCCTGGAGTCGCAGAATCGGCTTTTTGTCAGTAAGTTCAAAAATTTCTTTGATCAAATTCCCTTCAAAATTATCTTCTCCTTATACTTGTTGACAACCCGAATTTTGTTTCAGCAGGGAAGGTGAGTCAGGATTTCGAACTTCAAAAACCTGAAGATGACCGTCTTCTCGACGCTCTTTCCCTCCTCAAAATTCATGGGGATGAGGTGCGCCGCAGTATCTCTAACGCTAAGACGGCATTCTTGCGCCTTCCCCCCTACTTCTTCCCGAAAAAAGAGCAGCCCGACACCTTCGTTGCCCTTACCAAGCACTTCATTCCCGAAGAAGATCTTGGGCTGGCTCTTCGGCAGGAAAACTTGAAGATTGGCGTTGAAGGCACCATAGTTTTGGTTGCCGAAAGCTAACAGAACGTCGACTGGGCGAAAGCTAGTGAGACGAAGAGGATGAAGACGGAGAGGTGGCAATCCTTGATTAGGGCCGCCAAACCGCACTCAAAGAAGATCCTCTCCTTCCTCGGATACAAGCCAGCTCCTTCCCCTAGTTCTGCGAAGCCGGAGGTCAAGTAGACCATCTTGTCTCTGTTTTTTCTTTTTTTTCCTCTTTTAATGTTGTCGCCTTAGTAGTCTCTTGCGACAGCCTACCGTTGGTTCACTAGGAACCAATTCCTGTAATGGACATGTAAATATCCAAATGACTTAATGGAAAGCTATTTTGCCAAATGATTGATGTCGAGATTTTCTTTTCCAGTTGGTTTTTGACAACTATACTACGACCCCTCCTTCCTCGGATGCTTTGCCCGCTTCCTCCTACTCGAAGAAAATTTCCGCTGATGACTTCGTTGAAGATTCTTCGAACGCTGATCCAATACAAGATTTGAACGAACTTCGACAACAACTCCAGTCGATGAAGAAGGAAGCACTTGTGATAATGGAACAAACTCGAAAATCGACCGAGAGGGAGAAAATTGCTCTTCAACAGGCCCAGGAAGCCTTAGCTTCAAAAGAGGCTGCAGTCGCTCAAGCTGCGCAGGCTACTTCCCGAGACGCTTTCTGAGTCACTGCTTATATTGGAGTCCGCAGACGACTCGAAGGACATGCTGCCGAAGGACATGCGCTGCACTAGACGTAGCACCAGGTCTCCTTCCTGGAACATCCTCGGGTTTACCTTCCGGCTATGATAGCGTGTGAGGTTTTGTTGATATATGGCCGATCTTGCCAAGGAGAGCTCTCTTTGTTCCTCGAGCAAATCAATATCATTTTCTCGGGCCTCTTTTACCTCTTCTTTGGTATAGAGTTGGACTCGTGGTGAGTCATGGATGATGTCGGTTGGTATGACCGCTTCTGCTCCATATACCATGAAAAATGGTGTGTATCCGGTTGACCGGTTTGGTGTGGTTCTTATGCTCCACAACACTGATGGTAGTTCATCAAGCCAACATCCTGGCGTTTTTTCGAGTGGCTCAATAAGCCTCGGTTTGATACCAGATAGCACGAGTGCGTTTGTTCTTTCCAGTTGCCCATTTTCTTGCGGGTGTGCCACTGATGACACATCCAACCAGATATTGTTGTCGTCACAGAACCACTTGAACTCTCCTTGAGCAAAGTTTGTTCCGTTGTGAGTGATGATGTTGTGCGGGTAACCATACCGCAAGATGACATCTTTCAAGAATTTCACGGCTATGTGCCCATCGCACTTCCCGATTGGCTTGACCTCGAGCCACTTGGTAAACTTATCGACCATCACCAAGATGTGAGTCATGTTCCCTCTCGCCGTTTTGAACGGTCCAACCATGTCCAGGCACCACACAACAAATGGCCAGGTTATCGGTATCGTTTTTAAACCGGATGCTGGGGTATGATTTTGCTTGGCGTACCTCTGGCACCCATTGCATTTACGGACTAAGTCCTCAGCATCTTCCAGAGCCGTGGGCCAGTAAAATCTGTACTGGAATACCTTTGCCACCAGCGCCCTGGACGAGGCATGGTGCCTGCACTCCCCTTGGTGTATTTCTAGGAGCATCTCTTTTCCTTCTTCCGGCTCCACACATCGTTGGAGGACACTGGTAACGCTTCTCTTGCACATCCCACCGTTAATGATGGTGTGTGCCTTGGATCTCCTTTGGATCCTTCTCGATTCGGTTTCATCAGCTGGCAAACCGCTGTTGACTAGGAATTCCTTAATAGGTTTTACCCAGGTTGGTACTTCCTGAACCACAAAAACTGGCACGTCAATCTCCATGTAATCCACCATCATAGTTTCTTCCGGTTTCGATCCCGAAGCCCCGGGTTAGATGGAGCAGTCCCCGGTTTCCTTCGTCAATATCCACTGGCACAACATGGGATTCTGGTACGAAAATTGACTCGGATTCCGGACTCGGTTTGATTGACGGTTTCCTCAAGTGAGCTAAGGCTATTCCGGAAGGAATTTCTTGCCTAAATGAGCCCAGCTTGGAGAGTGTGTCCGCGGCTTCATTTTCTGCTCGCGGTACATGGTGAAATTCGCAGCCCTCGAAGAATCCTGCAATCTTTTGCACATGGAACCGGTATGCGGCCATGTTGGCATCTTTTGCGTCCCAATCTCCAGAACAGTACTGTACCACCAGATCCGAATCACCGTAGCAAATGATCCAGTGAACTCCGATTTCTTTTGCGACCTTGAGCCCATGGACCAAAGCTTCGTACTCAGCGACATTGTTTGATGCCCTGAAGTGTATCTGCAGCACGTATCTCAAGTGATCCCCTTTTGGTGAGGTGAGAACCACTCCTGCACCGAGACCCTCTTTGAGTTTAGATCCGTCAAAGTGCATCCTCCAGTAATCCACTTCCGGTTTGGGCAGCTTGTATTGCATCCCTGAACAATCAAACAGGAAATCCGCCAATGCCTGTGATTTTATGGTGTCTCTCCTTTCGTAGGAGGGTACGTAGGGTGATAGATGAATTTCCCATTTGGCAATCCGACCGCTGGCATCTTTATTGACAATGATTTCCGAGATAGGTGCATCGCTCACCACTTTCATCGGATGCTCTTCGAAATAGTGCTTGATCTTAGTGGCGGCCATGAACAAGCTGTATTTCATTTTCTGGAGGTGCGGGTAGTTTTGTTTTGAGAGGGAGAGCACCTCGCTCGGGTAGTATACCGGTCTCTGCACGGTTTTTTCCTTCCTCCTCTCTTTCTACCACAACCACAACACTTACGACCCGATTTGTTGCCGCTATGTCAAGCAACATGGGTTCCCTTTCCAAAGGTGAAGCCAACACCGGAGCTGTGGCTAGCATTTTTTTCAAGGGATTTCTATTTTCGTGCCCCTGGTTCGTTAGTTGTACTCGGTTTTCGCCAGTCCCTTAGTTTTTCCTCAGTTTTCCCCTCCTCTAGTTTGAAACACGCACAAGTGCTGGAACGGCCGGTAGCCGTCAGGTCAGAGGCCTTGACCGTTAGTCTGACCGGGTGGGGCCGCACAGGGGCAGCTCCTCCCTGACCTTCTCGTGCTGATGGGTAGGGTCAGGAGACACGTCGAAGCATCCATCCATCTATCGCTGACGTGTGGGCCGTTTTATTTCATGATTTTATACGCGGTGCTGCCAATGACAAATGGGGCCGCTCTATAGGGCTGCCGCAGCCAATGACCAGTGGGGTCGTATATTTTTCAGGAAAAGACATATATTGCCGCTACGTGGGGCTGCCGTAGCCAATGACCGGTGGGGTCGTCTATTTATTTAGAGAAAATCATATATTGCCGCTCTGTGGAGCCTCCGCAGCCAATGACCAGTGGGGTCGTATATTTTTCAGGAAAAGACATATATTGCTGCTCTGTGGGGCTGCCGCAGCCAATGACCAGTGGGGTCGTCTATTTATTTAGCGAAAATCATATATTGCCGCTCTGTAGGGCCGCCGCAGCCAATGACCGGTGGGGTCGTATATTTTTCGGGAAAAGACATATATTGCCGCTGCGTGGGGCTGCCGCGACCAATGACCGGTGGGGTCATCTATTTATTTAGAGAAAATCCTATATTGCCGCTCTGTGGGGCCTCCGCGGCCAATGACCCGGTGGGGTCGTCTATTTTTCGAGGAAAAGACACATATTGCCGCTCCGATATATGTCTTTAGAGAATATCATAGAGAGAAGCAACAAGTTCGCTAATTAATTATTCTTAAGCTAGACCGGAGAACCGCTGGCAGCTCGTTCCCCACCGTCAGACGGAGCAGCCATCGTCGGCGCCTCGTCGCGCCGCCGGCTCTGTCCCCCGGCGGCGGCGGACGGACTGCGGCGCTGCACGTCAACCACGGCTCCAACACTTGTTTCGTCCGCACGCATTGTACCCACCGCAGGAAAGTCCGCCGCAAGCATATCCGCCGCCCACGACGACCAGGATTTGTTCCGCGCACCAATTGGTAGTATAGCTTGGTAAGACCTCCGCTTCTGCCTCCCCCGCCCCCTAATCGATTCGGTTCCCGTAATTTATTGGAGTTTGCAGGTACGAAATAGTCCTCAATGTCTGGTCGTAGCGGGTACACCGACGAGTGTGGGGATTCGATCATGTCGTGGCCACGTTCTACTTCTCCTACCTCGTCGGAAGTGCAGGTATCTAGCTTCAGCTCTCTGTACTACCGTTGAATTTGAAGTGCCGCCATGGCCTGTTGGAGTGATTTCAGTTGTTCTTTTTTTAAATTATTGTTACAGTTAGCCAGGCAAGCCGATGATCCATGGTACATTGCATACCAAGATGAATCAACCCAGTGGTGTAGCCAGAGGATGGATTTGGAGGAGAAGGTGGCCAATTTAGGTGATGAATTGGCCCGTAAAAACCCGATGATATTCGAGCTGAAGCGTATTGTGGAGGAAGAAAAGAAGAATTCAGAGCTTATTCGCAAGGAGAAGTTGAGAGTTGAGACAGATCTAGCCGTATTTGATCAAGTGGTAGAAAATATAGAACATGAACTTAAAGTGATGGGAGAGGAGAAAAGTAGATTCATCTGGGCAGTTTTATTAGGTGTCATCCCTGTCCTAGCAGTTATGTGGTTCTGGTAGACGATTTAGTATAGAATTGTTATTCGGTAGATGGCTCTAACCACTGTATTTTGTTGTGGCTCTAAGCACTTGTATTTTGGCGTACAATTTCCTAGTTGTGCTAAGTAATGCGCACGATAATTTTAGCATGCATGAACATTTTATAAAAGTGAAGGGATCCCAAAAGTGAAAGCATGTACCGAGCCTCCGGATCAAATACATATCAATATCTTCCCAATCAAGTTGGGATAGAATTCAAATCATACATACGGATGTACATGGACACATCAAGAACGTGGAGAAGCTTTTTTTGAGACGGAGGTAGTAGTTCGAACAATTTTATCCCAATTGGAAATTGAAAAATACAAATTTATCATAATTTATCCCAATTTGCGGCGTCGAACACGGCCGCCCAGTGATGGGCAAGAAAGGCCGGGACGACGGGCGGCTGAGGGGTGGTCATCTGCGCCATCCGCCGTTGAAGCGATGTTATCGGCGATGGCTTCAATGTTCGTGGCATCGATGACCACTGTCGGAACCGCTGCTGTCTTGGTGTACTTCATCGGATCTGCGGAGGGGGAAAAGTGAGGAAATGTTTATCGGAAGGGCAAAACTGAGTATGACTGAGTAAAACAAGTGGGCCCGGAGGGGGGAAACTGAGTAACACTAAGTAAAACAGGGGCACCCAAATAATAAAGGGACTAAGGGAAATTGAAGCTTTTGGCATAAAAATTGTAAAATTGTGTCATTTGAACAATATATTACATTTTGGCCGACTAGATATTGTTTGCAATTCAAAGATACACAAGTGTGACGAATTTGGACTCATTTGGACAAAGTTTGTAAGCATAGTGGGTATTTGGGAGGTGTATTGAGCAGAAAGCCCTGCATCTTCATAGCTAGTAGCTCATGGACTAGGAAGTGGTTTTGAAGCTTTTGGCATAAAAACTTCATATCTCTATATTTCCTTTTCCATTATTATTTCTCTAGGTTGTAGGTAACATAACAAGACTCCATGGGAAGGTTCCACCATGTTTTGAATTATTTTGAATTAAACCCTAAACCCTAAAACCCTAAACCCTAGAGAAAATGATAAATGTGGCTTAAATGTGGCATACAAATTGTTCATACAAATTCAAATTGTTGAACACAAAGGGATCCCCAATACAAAGGGAACCCCAATACAAATTGTTCATACAAATTAAAATTGTTCATACAAATTAAAATTGTTCAACACAAAGGCATCCCCAATACAAAGGGAACCCCAATACAAATTGTTCATACAAATTCAAATTAGTTGTTCAGAATAAAATCTTTCTCTTGCTCCTGGTGTGACTCGCTGGGGCCACCACCTTACTCCGGGTAACCCTACCAGGGATATTACCGGTGTCTACCTTCCTTTTGCCCTCTTTCTTGTTCTTCTTCTTCTGCGAAGCTTGTGCTTTTTCTTCTGCCATCAGCTCTTCGAAGTGAGCACTAGTCTGGGCCATACCACTTTCCAAGCAATCTCGATTATATTGTTCCCTCTCCTCTGGACTCATCGGTTGAATCAGCTCTACATCCATCTGTTCCCTCTGCTCTCGATCCATCGGTTCAAGCAGCTCTACATCCATCTATTCCCTCTGCTCTCGATCCATCGGTTCAAGCAGCTCTACATCCATCTGTTCCCTCTTCTCTCGATCCATCGGTTCAATCTCCTCATGTTCAATTGCTGCTTCAATCTCCTCTGCATTTGCTGCTTCAATCTCCTCATGTTGAGCTGTCGCTTCAATCTCAAGTTGAATTGCTGCTTCATTCTCCTCTCGCATTCGTTGCTCCCGCTTGATCCGCCATTCCAAAAGCTGGGTCAACTCCATTTTTACAAAGCCTAGCAATGTGTCCAGGGATTCCACAACGTTTGCACTTACGTTTTCGAATCGGTGCACCACCCTCTGCACTAGCTCTGATCCTATTCTTCCTCGGCCTACCTGCCGGTCTAGTCAATACTGGAGAGTATAGTTTGAAGCTCGGATCGACTTTCATCCATTGGTCTTTTCCCAACAAGGTAGGAACATTCATAGCATATGCAGCCCTAAATTTGGCAACTGAGAAATACTCTGACACATACCGATCAACTTCACCTTCTTCACCCCCTATAACACTCATGAAAAACAATGCGTGTATGCGGTGGTATCCCACGGATCCGACATCCCCTACAATGGCATGTCCTATCAACCAAACTCACCTGGATGCCTCCATTCGCATGTTTTTACCGTCGGTGTAGGTTACCTCAGCCTCCATTACTTTTCTGACGCATTGCATCCTCAATTGTTTTGCCCTGTCATGCAAAGACTTAATCAAAGATGGGAGCATGAGATGGCCAGCATATTTTTTGGATGCAATTCTTTGACGCAGATCGATCTTTATCATGATCATCTGCCTAATCTTATCAAATATTTGCCACAGCATAAGCCCTTTCAATGACTTGACCTTTGAATTGAAACTCTCGGCAAGGTTACTTGTTACATAGTCTACCTTGCAAATTTCATTGAATTGGCTTCTTGACCACACCCTACCATGCATGATGTTCATCCAAGTACTCCTTCACCCCAGGTTTTTGTTTATACAACACATCCAAATGAAACAGATGCTTCCTAGAGCTGCATGTGTATGAAGCTGGCCATAGGTTGTCAGTAAAAACCTTACCCTTGAATTTCTTTGTAAAATTCTGTACCAAGTGTTGCATACATTCCCTATGCTCCACTCCAGGGAATACTGCTTCTACCGCAGTCTCCAAACCTTTGCAAGCGTCTGTGTGGATAACAAGTCTGGTGGATGACCTATAAGGTCGCGCAAACTCTGCAGAAACCAAGTCCAACTTTCCTGTGACTCAACCTCAAAAACTCCATAAGCAATAGGGAACATCCAATTATGTCCATCAACTGCAGTAGCAGCAACTAGCTGTCCTTTAAACCTGCCATGAAGAGCTGATGCATCCACGGCCAAATAAGGCCTGCAACCGTCCAAAAAGCCTTTCCAGCAAGCTTTGAAACAAACAAAAGCCCTTCTAAAACATTCCTTGTGCATTACCTTCCCGCTTTTCAATTTGTAGGGAACTGTATGCTTGTCTATCGCTACAACACTGCCTGAACTAGCCATCTCCACTTCAACTTTGAAAGTGTAAAGCAACTGAAAGCTTTCATTCCATGGACCATTGATCTTGTCAAGAGCCATTTCCTTTGCATAGAACATCCTCATGTAAGGTACTTCCATTTTATACTTCTCAACCACCTTTTTTACGAGTGCTGTTGGACCAAGTGAAGGAGTTTCTCTCAGCCAATCTAGGATTATATCTGCTAACCACCTAGTCTTCGCTAGCTTCAGCTCTGGCTCTCCCCCTAGAGGTGGACACCTATGGATCTCCTTATTCTTCTTTATCTGAAACATAATGATAAGGGATGTCAGTAATAGATAACAAATTTTACACCGTGATCTAAATACACAACTGGTTGGCGTAGTACCCGAACCAAGCCGCTCGCGCATTGTGGATGCATGCAGCCTCCACCTACACCTTGGGTATGGGCATTTAACCGTGAACCTACCCGGCTCACTTTTAATAACCTCATAATTATTCTTAGTGAGAATGTGATATGTAGTAATTGCATTACGGCAGTCCATCATCGTTTGAAACACGGTGCCTTCTGCAAGCTGAGGATCCTCCCTGTTCCACTCAATTGTTGGCAAGTCTTCACCTTCGTAATTGGCTAAAACGAGGCTGTCATCGTTCTCATTCTTCTCTTCATCATCAGTGTCATCAAATCTGGCACCAAAAGCAATATCTTCCATGTATTGATCCTCCATTGCCTACTTACTGCATCGATCTACCAATTCAGGAAACATCAACTCATCCTCATTATCTTGAGGAGATTGATCCTCAATGTCTGCATCATCCTCCACATCGACCATACGAACGATCTGGCTACCACTAGCACTGGGGACAGATGGTGTTGCTGTGGACCTACAAGGAGCGCCACGGCGCACACTATTAGCAGAGGCAGCAGCAGTAGAGAGACATGATGCCCGACCACCTGATGATGCCCCAGCACCGAGATGATGCACGGCCCGTGTCCACATGGATACAAATTTTACCGAACCGGCAAGAAGCATTCAAAGCAAAAAGAATTCCCAGACCGTCTTCGGAAATTAGTGGAACAAATCTTCCCTCCGGGCTGTTGAAATATTCGAAATGGACTGCATCGAAAGAGCTCCAGGTGTACTTATCGTAGAGGTTAGCTTTGAAATCCCTCAACGAGATGGTGGTTGCAACCACCGCAGGGAAGTAAAACCCATTCTTATAGCGTTTAGAATCACGCGTAAAGCTAGAATCCAGCCTAACCACCAGCCGAAAAGCCAGCGCTGGATCCATCCTATTCGGAAAGCAACGCAGTTAGTTGAGCAACAACGATTGGCGCTCAAAAACTGCCTACTGTTAATTCACATAGGCAGACGATGCTTACCCAGATGGAATCCATGCGTTAGATCCCTCCGATTCCCAATCTTCTCCACGGCTGACGGGAATAGTCGGCACACCAGACGGAAATACAAAGAGGACAGGGGTAGATCCAGATCTGGTGGAGGCGGAGCCCGGGGGTGGTGGTGGGGGCGGGGCCGGCTCGGCGGCGGACGACGCCATAAGGTAGGTGGGCAGGACGGCGTGGCGGCGGAGGGGCGGTGTGTGAGCTCCTCCAGTCTCGGGCGGAGGGGAAAGCTTTGGGTCAGCTCTTCCAGTCAACGGTCAACACATTTCGAAAGCAACGGTCAAGTCAAAACCACCGCGGCTCCCTAGCCGTCACCGGTAACGGAAGGCCTCTGACCAGATGGCAACCCTCCCGTCCGAGCCTCTGCGAGGGGTTTCAAACTAGAGGGAGGGGAAAACTGAGGAAAAGTTAAGAGGCTGGGGAAAACTGAGTACAACTAACGAACCAGGGGCACGAGAACAAAAAACCCTTTCTTCAACTCCTTGAACGCTGCGTCGGCCTGCGAGGTCCAGACAAAAGTATTCGATTTTTTCATTAAGGCATACAACGGCAAAGCTTTTCCCCCCAACCGGCTTATAAACCGGCTCAACGATGCCAAGCTTCCGGTAAACTTTTGCACATCTTTGAGGCACTGAGGTAAATCCATCCGTTCGATGGCCCGAATTTTTACCGGGTTGACCTCTATACCGCGGCTTGAGACCAGGAAACCGAGCAGCTTTCCGGCGGGAACATCGAAAGTGCATTTTGCCGGATTAAGTTTCATCCGGAACCTTCGCAAGTTGTCAAACGTTTGCCTCAGATCATCGATCAGAGTATCTTTTAGTTTCATTTTTATCACGACATCGTCAACATAGACTTGCACATTTTTACCAATTAGTTCATGAAGGCACTTTTGCATACATCGCTGGTATGTTGCGCCTGCATTTCTCAAACCAAAAGGCGTGGTGACATAGCAATAAGACCCGTGTGGGGTAATGAACGCAGTCTTTATTTGATCTTCCTTTTTCAGGGGAATTTGGTGGAAATCAGAATAAGCATCCAAAAAAGACAACAGTTCACAACCAGCGGTGGAATCGATCACCTGATCAATCCGGGGTAGCGGGAATAAATCCTTGGGACAGGCCTTTTTCAGGTTGTTGTAGTCAATACACATGTGCCACGCTTTCGGAGCCTTGGGGTCTTCTTCTTTCTTTTTCTCGACCAGGACCGGATTGGCCAGCCACTCGGTATGCAGTACTTCCACGATGAAACCGGAAACCAGCAGTTTTGTCACTTCTTCTCCAATGATCTTCCTCCTATCCTCAGCAAACCGGCATAAAGGTTGTCTCACCGGCTTCGCGTCCTTCCGGACATTCAGAGAGTGCTTGATGTCTACGCATGCTTCTATTCCTGTAGACAGTGTTGGGCCTCCAAGAGCACAGGTTTGTAGAACAGCAGAGGTTTGTAGAACATATTGCAAGCATTATAAGACTCTACACTGTGTTCCTTGTTGTTCAAACACTTTTACCAGAAAATATCTAGACTTAAGAGAGACCAATCATGCAAACCAAATTTCAACAAGCTCTACGGTAGTTCTCCATTAATAAGTTTAAATTACATGATGCAAGAGCTTAAACATGATCTACTTGAGAGCTCAAAACAATTGCCAAGTATCAAATTATTCAAGACAATATACCAATTACCACATGAAGCATTTTCTGTTTCCAACCAAATAACAATAAATGAAGCGGTTTTCAACTTTGCCATGAACATTAAAAGTAAAACTAAGAACACTAGTGTTCAAATGAAAAATCGGAGCGTGTCTCTCTCCCACACAAGGAATGCTAGGATCCGAATTTATTCAAACACAAACAAAAATGAAAACACACAGACGCTCCAAGTAAAGCACATAAGATGTGACAGAATAAAAATATAGTTTCACTAGAGGTGACCTGATAAATTGTTTTTTTTTCGATAAAGGGAATATATTAATATCAAAAAGATACCAATTACACCCAGCCTCTGCAACAACGCACCACCTTAATGGTACTACGGATGCACACAGCCAAAACAAGGAAAAGAAAACTAAGAAACTGTTATCACCAGAATTTGACCGAGTCAGAGGTGGGCCGCGATCAAGATGGACTTGGAGATATATACATGGAAGAAATACGTGAATCGGCCTTGTGTACTAAGTTTGGGCTATTTGCCCTTGTATCATGTAACATATTAGATTACGTGTCGGTTAGGAGTTGGAGTTTTACCCGTGCACGGTTAGGTGCACGCCTGAATTAGAAAGTCCCTTGGACTATAAATATGTATCTAGGGTTTATGAAATAAACAACAACCAACGTTCAATACAAACAAATCTCGGCGCATCGCCAACTCCTTCGTCTCGAGGGTTTCTCCGGTAAGCACCATGCTGCCTAGATCGCATCTTGCGATCTAGGCAGCACAAGCCTACCCACGTTGTTCATGCGTTGCTCGTGCTGAAGCCTTTTTGATGGCGAGCAACGTAGTTATCTTAGATGTGTTAGGGTTAGCATTGTTCTTCATATCATATGCTGTCGTAGTGCAACCCTTATGCATCTTGCCGCCCTTACACCTATCTTAGGTGTAGGGGCGGCACCCCGCTTGATCATAGTTTAGTAGATCCGATCCGTTACGGTTGCTCCTTGTTCTTCAAGGATTAGTTTAATATCCGCAATAGTTAGGCCTTACAAAGGGTTGGAGGATCCAGCGGCGTGTAGGGTGTAATTTGCTAGCCCTAGACAGGATGTTCCGGGGATCAACCTCGTGTTGGTTTTTAGGCCCTGTCTAGGATCGGCTTACGATCACCGTGCGCGAGCGCGAGGCCCAATCGTGAGTAGGATGATCCGATTATGCGGTGAAAACCCTAAATCGTCGTAGATCGCTTTAGCTTTATCTTGATCAAGCAGGACCACCATATATTCGTGCACCTCGTACGAATCATGGGTGGATCGGCTCTTTGAGCCGATTCACGAGACAACCCGAGAGCCGATCGAGGCTCGTATTTAACGTTTACGTGTATGCCATGCGAGGAAATTAAGCGAGGCATCATCCAACACCTTCCCGACCGGGTATAGGTCAGGTGGCACGCCCTTGCGATAGCATCGGACGTGTGACCAGGAGGCTTTGCGGGCCGTCGCTCTGAGGGACTGGGGCCAGCCGCAGCCCTAGTTGTTCCCGGCTCTACGGTGTTGCCAGTCGCTGCCCGCCGGTGGGTTTCTGACCGCAACAGAAACAAAAGTCCCGCTATAGTATCTCGGGCCTAACAACAACAATACATCCACCGCCAAGACAACACCTGAAATACAGACTCTCCAAAAACGACGCCTCCAAGAAGGGAAGAGTGCTCTAACACCGTCATCGCCCGATCAACGATCTTAGGTTTTCACCCTGAAGATAGTCCCCGCTCTCAAAACAATGCCTACAACAAGGTCATTGCCAGGCACAACCAGTTAAGGCCAGACCTTGGGTTTTCACCCTGAAAGGTAGGACTCTGAACTTCACCTGTGTTCTCGCCCCCACTTTCATACCGCTGCTGTGAAGCCTGGAACACCAAGCAAGTCCCTCAACAGCGCGGAGACTTGAACCTCCCTTAGCTAGTCCTCTCCTCCGGCCTTCATGAACTTCTCTTCTTCCGACTTTCATCATGGATTCATAGTCACTTGATGTCAACACAGAAAAAGAGCTTCGCGCCGCTCCCTCCAGAACCAATCGGTCGGAATAAATGCATGGGTGCGCACGACCGAATACCACCGTTCCAGCAAACTCCAGGCAAAAAAGCACTGTTACATTCGCCGGCGGAGCCTTCCGGAACTCAACACTCCGGCTAGATCACGAGTCCAGGCCTCCGGTAGGTCTTCCTCTTCACGCAAGAGAGACCCTAGGACCACCGCCTTTATTCAGGTCGGACCCCCACGTCGGCGACCATCCCGGGCTGGCCACCCCAACCCTCAACCGGCGACTCCGTCGCCGGCTTCCATGCATCTCCATCTCGCCGCCGGAACACGGTGATAGATCGATAGATCCACCACCAAAAACTGTAGGCCGACCCTCTCCGGCGAAGAAGAGGGCCACCTCCACCGTCGTACCCAAGGCTGCTGCCCCGAGCAACCTCGTGTCGCGGGTGAAGCCCGAGATCGCCACCACTCACCGGCGAGAGGCGGGGGGAAATTGGCGCAGGCCATGGGCCTGGCCGCCACCCACCACCAGCCCCTGCCGGAGTGCTGCGGAGACCTGACGGGAGGAGGGAGTGCAGGCAGGCCGCCGCCGCCCATCCCAACCGCGCCGGCCCAGGGGAGAGCCGACGGGAGAAGGGGGCGCAGCGCCGGCCGCCGCCGCCCATCCCATCCGCATGTCCGCCATGCTCGAGGAGAGGAGATCCGACCGCCGTCCACCACGCGTCGACGAGGAAGGGCCCCCGCCGCCGCCACGCCCCGTGGGTCTTTGCCCCGGCGGCGCTACCGGCGGCGGCGGCGACGGCGGCGGTTAGGGCTGGGAGGCTGGAGTGCGTGAGGCTGGGAGCCCTCGTCTCCTGTAGATTATATCAGGAGCCTGACGGCAAGCCTCTACAGATATCTGGAGATCACCTGATAAATTGTTGATGAAGAAGGGGATGCCTTGGGCATCCCCAAGCTTAGATGCTTGAGTCTTCTTGAAATATGCAGGGATGAACCACGGGGGCATCCCCAAGTTTAGACTTTTCACTCTTCTTGATCATATCATATCATCCTCCTCTCTTGATCCTTGAAAACTTCCTTCACACCAGACTCAAAACAATCTCATTAGAGGGTTAGTGCATAATCAAAAATTCACATGTTCAGCGAGGACACAATCATTCCCAACACTTCTGGACATTACCCAAGGTTACCAAAATTTAATGAAGCAAAGAAACCCACTCAAACACAGTAAAAGAGGCAATGCGAAATAAAAGGCAGAATCTGTCAAAACAGAACAGTCCGTAAAGACGAATTTTTTTCGAGGCACTTAACATGCTCAGATGAAGAAGCTCAAATTGAATTAAAGTTGCGTACATATCTGAGGATCACGCATGAATTTTTGCAGAATTTTTAGATTCTCCTACAGAGAGATCAACTCAAATTCGTGACAGCTAAAAATCTGTTTCTGCGCAGAAATCCAAATCTAGTATCAACCTTCTATCAAAGACTTTACTTGGCACAAAAACGAAATAAACATGATAAGGAGAGGTTGCTACAGTACTAACAACTTCCAAGACACAACAAAACAGTAGCAAAATAAAAAAAAAACATGTGTTATCTCCCAAGAAGTGCTTTCTTTATAGCCATTAAGATGGGCTCAGTAATTTTAATGATGCACTCGCAAGAAATAAGAGTTGAAGCAAAAGAGAGCATCAAAAGTAAATAAGAAACACTTTTAAGTCTAACCCACTTCCTATAAAAAGGAATCTCGTAAATAAACAAGTCATGTAAGCATAATGCAATAAGCATAGAAAGGCAACACAAACGCAACTTCAAGATTCTCAACATAAAGAGGCGAAACTTAATATTATTAAGATGCATATAACCATATTTCCCTCTCTCATAATAACTTTCAGTAGCATCATGAACAAACTCAACAATGTAACTATCACATAAAACATTCTTATTCACATGCATAAAAGTATCACTACTCTCCACATAAGCATAATCAATTTTATTAGTAATAGTGGGAATAAAACTATCACAACCATTGATGGCGTGTAAGACACACGTCCGTTGGGAACCCCAAGAGGAAGGTGTGATGCGCACAGCAGCACGTTTTCCCTCAGTAAGAAACCAAGGTTATCGAACCAGTAGGAGTCAAGGAACACGTGAAGGTTGTTGGTGGCGGAGTGTAGTGCGGCGCAACACCAGGGATTCCGGCGCCAACGTGGAACCTGCACAACACAATCAAAGTACTTTGCCCCAACGTAACGAGTGAGGTTGTCAATCTCACCGGCTTGCTTGTAAACAAAGGATTAGATGTATAGTGTGGAAGATGATGTTTGTTTGCGAAGAACAGTAAAGAACAGAGTTTGCATTAGATTGTATTTCAGATGTAAAGAATGGACCGGGGTCCACAGTTCACTAGTGGTGTCTCTCCCATAAGATAAATAGCATGTTGGGTGAACAAATTACAATTGGGCAATTGACAAATAGAGAAGGCATAACAATGCACATACATATATCACGATGACTACTATGAGATTTAATCAGGGCATTACGACAAAGTACATAGACCGCTATCCAGCATGCATCTATGCCTAAAAAGTCCACCTTCGAGGTTATCATCCGAACCCCTTCCAGTATTAAGTTGCAAACAACGGACAATTGCATTAAGTATGGTGCGTAATGTAATCAACACAAATATCCTTAGACAAAGCATTGATGTTTTATCCCTAGTGGCAACAACACATCCACAACCTTAGAACTTTACGTCACTCGTCCCGGATTCAATGGAGGCATGAACCCACTATCGAGCATAAATACTCCCTCTTGGAGTCACAAGTATCAACTTGGCCAGAGCCTCTACTAGCAACGGAGAGCATGCAAGAACATAAACAACACATATATGATAGATTGATAATCAACTTGACATAGTATTCCATATTCATCGGATCCCAACAAACACAACATGTAGCATTACAAATAGATGATCTTGATCATGATAGGCAGCTCACAAGATCTAACATGATAGCACAATGAGGAGAAGACAACCATCTAGCTACCGCTATGGACCCATAGTCCAGGGGTGAACTACTCACACATCAATCTGGAGGCGATCATGGTGATGAAGAGTCCTCCGGGAGATGATTCCCCTCTCCGGCAGGGTGCCGGAGGCGATCTCCTGAATCCCCCGAGATGGGATTGGCGGCGGCGGCGTCTCTGGAAGGTTTTCCGTATCGTGGCTCTCGGTACTGGGGTTTTCGCGACGAAGGCTTTAAGTAGGCGGAAGGGCGGCGTTGGAGGGCTGGCGAGGGCCCCACACCACAGGGCGGCGCAGGCCCCCCTCTGGCCGCGCGGCCATATGGTGGCGGCGCCTCGTTGCCCCACTTCGTAATACCTTCGGTCTTCTGGAAGCTTCGTGGAAAAATAAGACTCTGGGCGTTGATTTCGTCCAATTCCGAGAATATTTCCTTTGTAGGATTTCTGAAACCAAAAACAGCAGAAAACAACAACTGGCTCTTCGGCATCTCGTCAATAGGTTAGTGCCGGAAAATGCATAATAATGACATAAAGTGTGTATAAAACATGTGAGTATCATCATAAAAGTAGCATGGAACATAAGAAATTATAGATACGTTTGAGACGTTGATAACCCACAAGTATAGGGGATCGCAGCAGTCTTCGAGGGAAGTAAAACCCAAATTTATTGATTCGACACAAGGGGAGGTAAAGAATACTTATAAGCCTTAACAACTGAGTTGTCAATTCAGCTGCACCTGGAAAAGCACTAGTAACAGGGGTGATGTGAAAGTAGCAGTGATATGAGAGCAGTAGTAACAATAACACAGCAGCAGTAATAGTAACACAGGAGCAATGGCACCAGAAGATAGTTGATACTACTTCCAATGACATGTAGAACGAGTATATGATGATGAAAGATGGACCGGGGTTCCCAGCTATCTACACTAGTGGCAACTCTCCAATAACAAGTGTTGGGTGAACAAATTACGGTCGGGCAATTGATAGGATTGAAATAGCATTAAGACAGAATATCAAGATCATTAATCATGTAGGCATGTTTTCCAATAATAGTCGTACGTGCTCGCAATGAGAAACTTGCACAACATCTTTTGTCCTACCAGCCGGTGGCAGCCGGGCCTCAAGGGAATCTATTGGATATTAAGGTACTCCTTTTAATAGAGCACCGGAGCAAAGCATTAACACTCCGTGAAAACATGTGATCCTCAAATCACCGCCATCCCCTCCGGTTGTCCCGATTTCTGTCACTTCAGGGCCTTTGGTTCCGGACAGTGACATGTGCATACAACTTGTAGATACAATCTAAGCAATAAGTATAGAGCTTAAATCTAAGATCATGCCACTCGGGCCCTAGTGACAAGCATCAAGTATAACAAGATTGCAGCAACAATAACTTCATAAACTTTGTAGATAGACAATCATAACGTAACAATCCATCGGATCCCGACAAACACAACACCGATTACATCAGATGAATCTCAATCATGTAAGGCAGCTCATGAGATCATTGTATTGAAGTACATGGGGGAGAGAATACCAACTAGCTACAGCTAGAACCCGTAGTCCATGGGGGAACTACTCACGGGGCATGATGGAGGCGGTGGCGTCGATGGAGATGGCTTCCGGGGGCACTTCCCCGTCCCGGCAGGGTGCCGGAACGGAGACTCTGTCCCCGAAACGGAGTTTCGCGATGGTGGCGGCGCCCCGGAGTCTTTCTGGAGTTTCGTCAACTGGTACTGCGTTTTTAGGTCGAAAGGGCTTAAATAGGCGAAGAGGCGGCGCAGGAGGGGCGACAGGGTGGCCCCACAGCAGGCCGGCGCGGCCAGGGTGTAGGCCGCACGGCCCACATGTGTGGTGGCCCCCTGGCTCTCCTCCGACTCCCCTTCGGTGTTCTGGAGCCTCCCGGAAAAAATAGGATGTTTTGTCTTCGTTTCGTCGAATTCCGAGAATATTGCCCGAACAGCCTTTCTGGAACCAAAAACAGCAGAAAACAGGAACTGGCACTTCGGCATCTCGTTAATAGGTTAGTTCCGGAAAATGCATAAAAACATTATAAAGTGCAAGCAAAACATGTAAGTATTGTCATAAAACAAGCATGGAACATCAGAAATTATAGGTACGTTGGAGACGTATCAGACGTATCAAGCATCCCCAAGCTTAGTTCATACTCGCCCTCGAGTAGGTAAACGATAACAAGGATAATTTCTGAGGTGACATGCTATCATAATCTTGATCAATACTATTGTAAAGCATATGAGATGAATGCAGCGATTCGAAGCAATGGTAAAGACAATGAATAAACAACTGAATCATATAGCAAAGACTTTTCATGAATAATACTTTGAAGACAAGCATCAATAAGACTTGCATAAGAGTTAACTCATAAAGCAATAAATTCTTAGTAGAAATCTTTGAAACAACACAAAGGAAGATATTAGTTTCAGCAGTTGCTTTCAACTTCAACATGTTTATCTCATGGATAATTGTCAACACAAAGTAATATAACAAGTGCAATAGGTAAACATGTAAGAATCAATGCACGCAGTTCACACAAGTGTTTGCTTCTAAGATAGAAAGGATAGGTAAACTGACTCAACAATAAAGTAGAAGAAAGGCCCTTCGCAGAGGGAAGCATGGATTACTATTTTTGTGCTAGAGCTTTTCATTTTGAAAACATAGAAACAATTTTGTCAACGGTAGTAATAAATCATATGTGTTATGTATAAGACATCCTATAAGTTGCAAGCCTCATGCATAGATTACCAATAGTGCCCGCACCTTGTCCTAATTAGCTTGGATTTACATGGATTATCATTGCATGACATATGTTTCAACCAAGTGTCACAAAGGGGTACCTCTATGCCGCATGTATAAAGGTCTAAGGAGAAAGATCGCATTTGATTTCTCGTTTTTGATTATTCTCAACTTAGACATCCATACCGGGACAACATAGACAACAGATAATGGACTCCTCTTTAATGTATAAGCATTCAACAACAGATAATATTCTCATAAGAGATTGAGGATTGATTGTCCAAACTGAAACTTCCACCATGATTCATGGCTTTAGTTAGCGGCCCAATGTTCTTCTCTAACAATATGCATACTCAAACCATTTGATCATGATAAATCACCCTTACTTCGAGACAAGACGAACATGCATAGCAACTCACATGATATTCAACAAAGGTGTATTAGTTGATGGCGTCCCCAGAAACATGGTTATCGCTCAACAAGCAACTTATAAGAAATAAGATACATAAGCTACATATTCTTTACCACAATAGTTTTTAAGGCTATTTTCCCATGAGCTATATATTGCAAAGACAAGGAATAGAATTTTAAAGGTAGCACTCAAGTAATTTACTTTGGAATGGCAGAGAAATACCATGTAGTAGGTAGGTATGGTGGACACAAATGGCATAGTTCTTGGCTCAAGGATTTGGATGCACGAGAAGAATTCCTCTCAATACAAGGCTAGGCTATCAAGGTTGTTTGAAGCAAACTCAAGTATAAAACGGTACAGCAAAACTTACATAAGAACATATTTCAAGCATTATAAGACTCTACATTGTCTCCTTGTTGTTCAAACATCTTAACCAGAAAATATCTAGACTCTAGAGAGACCAATCATGCAAACCAAATTTTAACAAGCTCTATGTAGTTATTCATTAATAGGTGCAAAGTACATGATGCAAGAGCTTAAACATGATCTATATGAGCACAAAAATTGCCAAGTATCAAATTATTCAAGACATTATACCAATTACCACATGAAGCATTTTCTGTTTCCAACCATATAACAATGAACGAAGCAGTTTCAACCTTCGCCATGAACATTAAAAGTAAAGCTAAGAACATATGTGTTCATACGAAACAGCGGAGCGTGTCTCTCTCCCACACAAAGAATGCTAGGATCCGATTCTATTCAAAAAAAAACAAAAACAAAAACAAACAGACGCTCCAAGTAAAGCACATAAGATGTGATGGAATAAAAATATAGTTTCACTAGAGGTGACCTGATAAGTTGTCGATGAAGAAGGGATGCCTTGGGCATCCCCAAGCTTAGATGCTTGAGTCTTCTTGAAATATGCAGGGATGAACCACGGGGGCATCCCCAAGCTTAGACTTTTCACTCTTCTTGATCATATTGTATCATCCTCCTCTCTTGACCCTTGAAAACTTCCTCCACACCAAACTCAAAACAAACTCATTAGAGGGTTAGTGCATAATTGAAAATTCATATATTCAGAGGTGACATAATCATTCTTAACACTTCGGACACCGCACAATGCTACTGAAAGTTAATGGAACAAAGAAATCCATCAAACATAGCAAAAGAGGCAATGCGAAATAAAAGGCAGAATCTGTCAAAATAGAACAATCCAGTAAAGACGAATTTTTCTGGGGCACTTAACTTGCTCAGATGAAAATGCTCAAATTTAATGAAAGTTGCGTACATATCTGAGGATCACGCACGTAAATTGGAAGATTTTTCTGAGTTACCTACAGAAGGGGCTGCTCAATTCGTGACAGTAAGAAATCTGTTTCTGCGCAGTAATCCAAATCTAGTATTGACTTTACTATCAAAGACTTTACTTGGCACAACAATGCAATAAAATAAAGATAAGGAGAGGTTGCTACAGTAGTAACAACTTCCAAGACTCAAATATAAAAAAAAGTGCAGAAGTAAAATAATGGGTTGTCTCCCATAAGCGCTTTTCTTTAACGCCTTTCAGCTAGGCGCAGAAAGTGTGAATCAAGTATTATCAAGAGATGAAGCATTAACATTCTTACCAGGTGCTTTGCGCTTACCCTTCTTACTCTTATTCCTACTCTTTGGTTTAGGGAATACATGACCGCATCTGGGCGTAGAGGTAAAATTTAGAGTGCCTTTCCCCACATCTATGATTCCTCCTACGAGTTTCAGCAGGGACCTTCCAAGTGTGATTTGTCCTGTCCCTACACATTCAACAAAGAGATAATCAGTGGATACCGTTCTTCCAAGAAAGGTTGTTAACACACCTTCAGCTATACCCTTAGGAATTATAACAGAGTTATCAGTAAGAGTTATTCCTTCTCCTCCTTCAGTAAGTTCCCAAAGTGTCAAAGATTCATAAATTCTTTCAGGCATACGGCAAAACTCAGACATAATATCACAACGGGCATGAAAAGTTTCACCACAAATAGCAACTTTAATAGTAGGCACCCACATTAAAGGTTCAAAGCTTACTGGAACATAATCATAATACTCACGAATCTGGTTGTACCCTTCTTTTAAACAAGATATATTCGTTTCGAGAGTGTTTAATCTATTATGAATGCTAGCAAGAGACGAATCAAAATTATTAGCGGAGCTAGATGATGCAACCAATTTTTTTATGGCATTATATGCTTGATCCCCATCACAGTGAAGGAAATCTCCTCCCACTACAGCATCCAAGGCATATCTACAGCGAAGAATGAGCCCAAAATAAAAGTTGCTAAGAAGCAAACTTAGAGTCATTTTAGGTTCAGTTTTACTATAAGAATCAAAAATTCTAGACCAAGCTTCTTTAAAACTCTCCTCACCCCCTTGTTTAAAAGTAAAGATCAATTCCTCAGGTGACAGAGTATCAACTACAGGACTAGTCATGATAACAAAATAAAGTAAATGCAAGTAACTAATTTTTTGTGTTTTTAATATGGAGAACAAGAGAGTAAATAAAGTAAATCTAGCAACTAATTTTTTTGTATTTTTGATATAGAGAGCAAACAAAGCACTAAATAAAGTAAAGTAAAGCAAGACAAAAACAAAGTAAAGAGATTGGATGTGGGAGACTCCCCTTGCAGCGCGTCTTGATCTCCCCGGCAACGGCGCCAGAAAAAGAGCTTGATGGCGTGTAAGACACACGTCCGTTGGGAACCCCGAGAGGAAGGTGTGATGCGCACAGCAGCACGTTTTCCCTCAGTAAGAAACCAAGGTTATCGAACCAGTAGGAGTCAAGGAACACGTGAAGGTTGTTGGTGGCGGAGTGTAGTGCGGCGCAACACCAGGGATTCCGACGCCAACGTGGAACCTGCACAACACAATCAAAGTACTTTGCCCCAACGTAACGAGTGAGGTTGTCAATCTCACCGGCTTGCTGTAAACAAAGGATTAGATGTATAGTGTGGAAGATGATGTTTGTTTGCGAAGAACAGTAAAGAACAGAGTTTGCAGTAGATTGTATTTCAGATGTAAAGAATGGACCGGGGTCCACAATTCACTAGTGGTGTCTCTCCCATAAGATAAATAGCATATTGGGTGAACAAATTACAGTTGGGCAATTGACAAATAGAGAAGGCATAACAATGCACATACATATATCACGATGACTACTATGAGATTTAATCAGGGCATTACGACAAAGTACATAGACCGCTATCCAAGCATGCATCTATGCCTAAAAAGTCCACCTTCGGGTTATCATCCGAACCCCTTCCGGTATTAAGTTGCAAACAACGAGACAATTGCATTAAGTATGGTGCGTAATGTAATCAACACAAATATCCTTAGACAAAGCATTGATGTTTTATCCCTAGTGGCAACAGCACATCCACAGACCTTAGAACTTTCCGTCACTCGTCCCGGATTCAATGGAGGCATGAACCCACTATCGAGCATAAATACTCCCTCTTGGAGTCACAAGTATCAACTTGGCCAGAGCCTCTACTAGCAACGGAGAGCATGCAAGAACATAAACAACACATATATGATAGATTGATAATCAACTTAACATAGTATTCCATATTCATCGGATCCCAAAAAACACAACATGTAGCATTACAAATAGATGATCTTGATCATGATAGGCAGCTCACAATATCTAACATGATAGCACAATGAGGAGAAGACAACCATCTAGCTACTGCTATGGACCCATAGTCCAGGGGTGAACTACTCACACATCAATCCGGAGGCGATCATGGTGATGAAGAGTCCTCCAGGAGATGATTCCCCTCTCCGGCAAGGTGCCGGAGGCGATCTCCTGAATCCCCCGAGATGGGATTGGCGGCGGCGGCGTCTCTGGAAGGTTTTCCGTATCGTGGCTCTCGGTACTGGGGTTTTCGCGACGAAGGCTTTAAGTAGGCGGAAGGGCAGCGTTGGAGGGCTGGCGAGGGGCCCACACCACAGGGCGGCGCGGGCCCCCCTCTAGCCGCGCGGCCCTATGGTGGCGGCGCCTCGTCGCCCCACTTCGTAATCCCTTCGGTCTTCTGGAAGCTTCGTGGAAAAATAAGACCCTGGGCGTTGATTTCGTCCAATTCCGAGAATATTTCCTTTGTAGGATTTCCGAAACCAAAAACAGCGAGAAAATAGCAAGCGGCTCTTCGGCATCTCGTCAATAGGTTAGTGCCGGAAAATGCATAATAATGACATAAAGTGTGTATAAAACATGTGAGTATCATCATAAAAGTAGCATGGAACATAAGAAATTATAGATACGTTTGAGACGTATCACCATCATTGTAATTATCATAAATTGCAGGCATGGTATAATCATAATAAACTTTATCCTCCATAGTAGGTGGCACCAAAATACCACTATCATTATAATCATCATAAATGGGAGGCTAAGTATCATCAAAGAAAATTTTCTCCTCAAAACTTGGGGGACTAAAAATATCACAACCGGCTTCCCCAAGCTTAAATTCTTCCATAGCATTAGCAATAATAATATTCAAAGAGTTCATGCTAATAACATTGCTACAACTATTTTGCAAACAAAGTTCCATGGGTTTTTTAATTCTCTCTTCAGACACATCATGTCCTAATTATATATAAAGTTCATAAAGATCTCTAATTTTGTTGTTGTTTTCCATTAAGCCTAACTAGTGAAAATAAAAACAAGAAACAAAAAGATATAATTGCAGGATCTAAAGGAAATAGCTTCGAGCACTCACACACCAGCAACAGTGCTAGGAAATAGCTTAGTAGTCGGAGGATGTAAATACCTTTTACCTTACCTCCCCGGCAACGGCGCCAGAAAATAGCTTGATGTCTACGCACGCTTCTATTCCTGTAGACGGTGTTGGGCCTCCAAGAGCGAGAGGTTTGTAGAATAGCAGCAAGTTTCCCTTAAGTGATTCACCCAAGGTTTATCGAACTCGGGGAGGTAGAGGTCAAAGATATCCCTCTCAAGCAACCCTGCAATTAAGATACAAGAAGTCTCTTGTGTCCCCAACACACCTAATACACTTGTCAGATGTATAGGTGCACTAGTTCGGCGATGAGATAGTGAAATACAAGTAATATGGATGATTATAAGTAGTAATTGCAATCTAAAATAAAAATGGCAGCAAGCAAACATGTAGCAGAACTTGTTGGAAATGGTGTTTCAATGCTTAGCAAGGGATCATACTTTCACTAGTGGACACTCTCAACAATGATCACATATTGAACAATTAAATAACTTCTCTTCACTTGTGCTACTCTGAATTACTCTCCTATTGGAATCACTAATCACGTAGCGGCTACAAAAGCTCCACTCAAAGTTCATCAAGTACTTGACAAACACCACTCATAGGGATATCCTCATCAAATCATAATCCAAGATAATACCATTGCAATTTAGACCGAGTACTAACATAGCATACACACTGTCAACAATAGCTATGAAAGGGGGGAATAGATCACATCAATACTATCATAGTAATAGTTAACTTCATAATCCACAAGAGATTACAATCATAGCCTACGCCAAGTACTACATGATGCACACACTGTCCCCTTTACATCATGGAGGAGGAATAAACTACTTTAATAACATCACTAGAGTACCACATAGATTAATAGTGATACAAAGCTCATGATCACATAAAGATCACACCATGGGAGAGAGAGATGAACCACATAGCTACCGGTAGAGCCCTTAGCCTCGGGGGAGAACTACTCCCTCCTCATCATGGGAGACAGCAACGGCGATGAACATGGCGGTGGTGTTGATGGAGATGACTCCGGGGGCAATTCCCCGTCCCGGCGGCGTGCCGGAATAGAGACTTCTGTCCACCGAAACTTGTCTTCGCGATGGCGGCGGCTACGGAACTCTTCGTGGAATATGACTGGATGTTTTAGGGTTTTCACGACGAGGAGAATATATAGGCGGAAGGGCAACCTCGGAGGAGCCAGGGGGTGGCCTCCCCACCTGGTGGCGCGCCAGGGGGCCTGGCCGCGCCCCCCTATGGTGTGGCCCCCCTGCTGGCCGCCTCCAACTCTCCTTCGATGTTCCGGAACCCTCCGTGGAAAATAGGGCCATGGGTTTTTGTTTCGTCCAATTCCAAGAATATTTCCTGTGTAAGATTTCTGAAACCAAAAACAGCAGAAAACAGGAACTGGCGCTTCGGCATCTTGTTAATAGGTTAGTACCGGAAAATGCATCAAAATGATGTAAAGTGTATATAAAACATGTGAGTATTGTCATATAACTAGCATGGAACATAAGAAATTATAGATACGTTTGAGACGTATCAGTGCTCAGCCAACTCCCTCGGCACACCCACCAAGTCATCAGTAGACCAGGCGAAGATGTTCCGATTCTCAGCTGGGAGGATTGAGCCAGCGCAACCGCGGTTTGCATTCTCCTTTTTTCTTCCGCTATCACCAGCGATTCGGCCAGATTTGATCCGGTGGATGCGGTTTCCAGCGAGATCTTATAGTTTCCGACCACGGTTAAGGGACCATTGGTTGCCGGCATCTTCATCTTGAGGTAAGCCGTATGAGTTGAGGCCATAAATCTTGCCAGTGCCGGCCTCCCCAACCGTGCATGGTAAGGGTTGTCGAGATCAACCACTTCGAATAGAATGATCTCAATGCGATAATTGTCACGGCCACCGAACAGGACATCAAACCGGACTTTTCCCATTGGCGAACAGGATAATCCCGGAACGATGCCGGGGAAAGTCGTGTGGCTTGGCTCCAGCATGTTTGGAGTTATGCCAAGCGTGTGCATGGTGTGCCAGTACATGATGTTTATGCTGCTACCATTGTCCACCAATACTTTGGTGAACCGGACTTGTGACGATGGCCCGTGCATGATCGGATCCACCACCAGGGCATATCCGCCCGCATTCGGCATCACCTTCTGATTATCTTTAAACGACCAAGTAATCTCCTGTTCTGACCACAACATGTATTTCGGTACTACCGCTATCACCGCGTTTACTTCCATGGAACGGCAATGCATAATTTGCCGGTCTCTTGGTTCAGTTACGAATACGACACAACACACATCCGGATCGTGATAAACATTCCGGCCCAAAGGTGTCGGAGGCGGAGCCTGATTATTGCCCTGCGCCACCTGGTGAACTTCTTGCTGCTGCTGCTGCTGCGGCCGGTTTTGCTGAGCGAAAACCGGTTGCGCATTCACCCCGGTTAATGGTGGCGGTGGTGGAAACGCCTCGAAACCTTGGTCTCTGGCATCTTTCATCATGCCTCTCTCCATCAACCTCTTGGTTCAGGAGCAATATTTTGTCAAGTGGTTCGCCGACCTAGTTGGATTCGGTGTGTGCCAACGGCACGGCTGATCCATGGCGGATTCCATGGTGTACTTGGCTTGGTCTTGCCACTGTTTTTTCTCAACCCATTGTTTCTCTTGGCCAGCCCACGACTGCGTTCCGGTTTTCTGCCTTTGGCTTCCGCCAGCACCGGAATTGTCCTGCACTGCGGACACTTGTTGCATTCCGTATCTCCTATCCGGAAAATCTTCCCTTCTCTTGTTATGATGGTTATTCCGGTGCTGATCTGGGCGTGGTGGGAACCTTGGTGAAGGATCAGCTCCGATTGCCGGTTCCATTGGATCTCCCAACGCATAGTTATCAGCCACCCGGATCATTTCGGTTAAGGTAGTTGGCATGTTTCTTTGTAACTTTTGCCACAACAGTGAGCCTCTCCGGCATCCATTGCTGAACCACGTAATCGCCTGAGCTTCAATCACACCCTCGCAAGAGTTTTGTGGAGTTCCACCGGGTCAGATAATCCCGGTCTGTTTCATTTTCGCGCTGCTGGCACATGGCGAGCTGATGCGGTCTGTTTGGCCTCCGGTATGTACTGCTGAAGTTTCTCACGAATGCTTCCTGAAAGTCAAGCCAGCCGTTTATGCTTCATTTTGGCAAATTGTTAAGCCAAAAGTGTGCCGGTCCCACCAGCACTGACGGTATGTATCTTACCGCCCAGCGCCGGTTTCCTCCGCCAGCTGCGGTTCCTCCACCTCCAGTGACGTATACCGCTGTGCGTAGTCTGCAAGCCAATCTTCCAGCTTAGTGGTGTCATCGTATGTTTTTGTTTCACAGGGCAACTGAAAGTTGCGCACTGGTGGTTCTTCCCTCATGATCCGCAGACCAAAGCATTGTGGACCCGGCGGACCCTCAGCTTCTATCATTTCGGACAGATATACTCTGTCCAGCCTGTGCCGCGCATCGCGGTCCGGTAAGCATCTTTCTCCAACGTGTTCTCCCAGAGGATTCTAGTAGTTTCCGACTCGCTCCCATCCGGAATCGGCTTCATCATACCGGTTGGGCGCGGCCGCGGCACCCCTTTGGTACCTTTGTGCTGGTGCCTCTTGTGCGGCATAGCCCGCTCTTGGTGGGCTATAGTTTTACCCGGTTTCACCATTTCCGGCACCATCGTTTCCGGCATAACAGTTTCTGGCATTGCCTGCCCCTTGCCTTTTTCTACCGGTATCATGTTGCCCGACTTTCTGCTTTCCGGCCAGAACCGGATCATACACAGTCATCTGCTGTGCATTCGCATCTTTTTCTCTTCTTCTGCTCGGATGGGGGGACGAAGCCTACCCATGCGATTTGCTTCCGACATTTCTTGCCGAACACACCGATTGCGATGCTGCGGCTGCTTTTTTGTTTCGGGCCAGCTCTGCATTGTGTGCCTCAATCATATCTAGCAGTTCTCTTACCCTAGCCTACTGTTTCGCTAAGGCATCACCTGATAATGAATCACATGCTTCTACTGCAGCTCTAGCAGCTTTTAGAGTTTTATCCGGACTGATGTACTTAGGCTTCTCTATCATGCTCAAAGAAACTGAGGCGCTCTTACCGGAAAGAACTTCCCGGCGCAGATCCTGGTCTAAGTTACGACCTCTAAGCCAGTTTCCCGCTACTCTAGCAGGGTTTGCGCTAACGGAAGCAAAGCCATGCGCAACGTTATAATCACGTAGGATCGGGTTGAGCTCTTGCTGGGCCTTGACGATGTCCGCTGCACCGGATAGCAGCTTCTGCCGCTGCGCCTCTAGTTCGGCTTGAGTACCTGCGGCGTCGGCGTTGTGCACGATGGGTGTGGCCAACACGCTCATGGCCGCTTGTAGCGGGGTTACTGCCGGTGGCGCAGTAGAGGTACCGGCGATGACTTCGTCGCGCTCGGTCGGAGGCTTGGCCGTGCATGTGGACTTGGTTTGCCCAGCACCCTCCCCTGCAGTTTCCTTGCCGGCGCCTCCTGCGCTAGCCATCATCACCTCGACGCTGCCAGCGGCACAGTCAGAGCGCGGCCCACGAGCAGCTGAAGATCTTGGCGGATCCGGCGCCACCAGCACCAGCGATGGGTACTGGCACTCCGGCACGGTGCCGAAGTAGATGCGGTGGGAGCCGAACTCCATGATGCGGCCGTTCTTGGGGAAGCGACCGCCGTTGGCGAAGCAACCCGCGTTGTCGTCGATGAAATCCAGCGAGCCGAGGCACTGGACGAGGCTGGACACCACATGCTCGCCGGATACGGTGAGGAGGCCCGCCCGGATATGAACTCCAGCAAGCGCAGCTGCTAGCCCCACGGTGGGCGCCAACTGTCATCGTGGTGTAACAACAGATGCCATAGGATGGCTTAAGTTGGGGCCGAATGTGCGCTAGAGGATCCGGGAGAGGGTTTGGTTAACAGGAAAAGTGGAAAAAGATTCCGGTATGTATTCATGAACTTGGCCGATGGCCGGAGGTTGAAGATGGTACGGTACAAGACCTCTGCTACTTGCTATTGATTCTCTAATCTCTCTACTGAATGGATCTCCTCGCGCACGGGTGTGCCCCCTCTCCTTATATAGGGGAGAGGGTGGCTTACAAGGGAAGAAACCCTAATGGAATCTTTGATGAGCTAAGCTACTTTATAAAGCTTCTTTGGCCCCGCTGACACTGCTTCTGTCTTTAATCAGGAACCGGTGACATCGTCAAGTATCTTTAACATCAGCAGCTGCTTTGGCGTCAGGGCTTCGATTAAATCTGAAGTGCTTCGCTCATCCTGTCCTTTGGTCCTCGGTGGAATCTTTCACTGGAGTGCCAACATGCTACAGTGAACCTATACCGGATCCCCGATACCTTTACCTCTGAGCTCCGGTATCTTGGTCCTTGGTGGCATAAACTCTCCTGCTCCTCGTACTCCGGCATACCCCTCTTGGGATACCGGTTCGTACCAGCTTAGCGTAGCTGAACTTAACCTTTGGAATCCGGATTAATCTTTAATCCGGTTTACAGATAGCATATTATGGCATATTTTCCATAGTCTTGGCCTACCGGGGCCACCCCCGACAGCTTTCTTCTTGTTCTTCAGAATATGACTCATCTTGAGTAGAGGATAAATCTTGAGCTGCACTTGATGGTTCAGCTTGAGTTGAGCTAGGCTCCACTTGGGCTGAGCTTGATACTTCTATTCCATCACTTTGATCATCAGTATGAACTTCTGTGGGCCGGATGTGTCCAATGCCCATAAGCTTGATGGCATTAGAAGGATCATCATCACCTGCAGCACATGGAACAACTTGCTCCACTTGGGAGCCATTATCCTCCAAGAACACCACGTCACAAGATACTTCAATAGCCTAGTGGACTTGTTGTAGTATCTATAGGCGTGGGAGTTCTCCGCATATCAAACAAATGTGCCCTCTATAGTTCTAGGTTCAAATTTACCGAGCTTCCCTTTATTGTTCTTAACAAGACATTTGCATCCAAACACACAAATGTACATGACATTAGGCTTGTTACCTGTGAGAAACTCGTATGGAGTTTTATTATGCAGGGGATGGAGGAAGAGCTGGTTGGAGTAGTGAACAGCTGTAGAGATGACTTCTCCCCAAAAGTTGTGGAGTGAATTGAATTCACTCAACATAGTTCTTTCCATCTCAATGATAGTCTGGTTCTTCCTTTCAACAACACCATTTCGCTGAGGGTTGTATGGAGCTGAGAACTCATGCTTGATGCCCTCGTAATCAACAAACTCTTGCATAGTGTAGTTCTTGAACTCAGTGCCATTGTTAGTCCTTATCGCCTTGACCTCAGATTCATACATGCGTTGAGCCTTCTTGGCGAAGATGATGAATTCTCTATAGGTCTCATCCTTAGACTTAAGGAGAAAGACCCAAGAGTATCTTGAATAATCATCAACAATGACCAGTACATACTTTCTCCCACCAAGAGTATCATAATGAGATGGACCAAGGAGAACCAAATGAAGGAGCTCCAATGGCCTAGAGGTGGAGACGATACTCTTGATAGGATGTACCTTCTTGTGTTGCTTTCCTGCTACACATGCACTGCATAAACGATCTTTCTCAAAAGAAATGCCGGTTAGTCCAACAATGTGCTCACCCTTTAGGAGTTGTTTAAGATTTCTCATATTGACATGACCAAGGCGGCGATGCCACATCCAACCTTTGTCATGTTTGGCCGCCATTAGATATGTGCAGAGAGAGGGGCTCTCTTTCCAGAGGTCAACCACGTAAAGGTTGTTCTCCACATATCCAACAAGGACAAATTTGAGATTATCACTCCTAAAGACTTTCACACAATAATTAGTAAAATATGAATTATAGCTGGCATCTGCAAGGTGATATATAGAAAGCAAATTATAGCCAAGGGATTCAATAAGCATGACCGTCTCAAGGCACAAGTCCTTGGAGATTGCCACCTTGCCATACCCAAGTCACTTTCCCTTTGAACAGTCACCAAAAGTGATGCTTGACTTCTTGTTAACATCCTCTATGAATTGGTCGAGCACACCTCTTCCTCCGGTCATATGATTGGTGCATCCACTATCAAACACCCATTTTGGACCATCGGAGAAATACCCCTACAAAATCAAGTAGAGCTTTTAGGAACCCATCGATTAATGGGTTCCTTAGTCATGGCAACAAGATCTTTTGGTACCCAAATTGAGTACCCTCTATAAGCATAGCCATTACGAGGTCCAACATATTTAGCATAAACATAACCATAATAATCAATAGATAAAGCATACTGATTGTTTGGTCCCGTGCGGTCACCACTAGTGGCTTTGCCCGTTGAGGCTTTGCCGACATTAGTGACCTTCTTGTTCTTCTCTTGAGCGGGTTTCTCCTTCGTGTAGTTGTTCTTCTTGTAGGACTTAGGAGCATACCCAAGTCCATACTTTTCATTGTTTGACCTTTGCTTACTCAAGAGGTCATCCAATCCCATCTTATTCTTAGCGGTGGTGAACTTGGCTAGTTCCTTTGTCAACCTAGAATTTTCCTTAAGAATAGTTGCTTGTTCACAAGCCGAGTCAGTTGGATGATAGTTGAGACTATATTTGGTCACCAAGGATTCAAGATATGTATTGGTATCAACATACAAAGATAGTTCCTCTTGCAAACGAACATGTTCCTCAACAAGTTTGGCATGCTCACAAGTAAATGAGGTAGAGGAACTAGCAACATGTTCAGCAATAATGGGATCATTCAATGATCCAAGAGCCTTCTTGTAGGTTTCTTGGAGTAGGTCATGGTTCTCTCTAAGTTTCTTGAGCTCATCCTTAACAAGCTTGTTAGCTTTTTCAAGGTGGTCAAGATACCTAGTGAGAGAAGCATGCGCAACTTGAAGCTCCTTCTTTGAAGCATCGAGCTCTTGGGCCAATAATTGAGCCCTTTCAATAGTTTCAAAGTCCTTAAATTTATCTAGTTCAAAAGGTTCAATTTGTTGCTTAAGGCCTTGAGATATGCACCTTTCGGTTTTGAGGTCTTGTCTTAGGAGATTGAATCTCCGTTATTTATCATTCAAATGATATTCTAATTCCTCAATAGACTCGTCCCTTTATTTGAGGGAGTCCATCAACAAATCAAACTTGACAAGAGCATCACCACGAAGAGTGCATCTAACTTTGTAAAGTTCCTTAAGCATAGCTGCCTCATCTTGATTTTCGATTTCATCATCAAGAACACTAGATAGAGAAGGTGGGGATTCCATTATCTTTGTTTCCCTTTCCATTAGACAAGAGCCGATGATCGTAGAGGAGGGAGAGTCATCGGAGTCATCATCATAAGTTGTTCTTGCCATGAAGGAAGAACCAATACCATTCGGAGTTGAGGACTCCGTGGAGTAATCCTTGGAGTAGTCATATGTGAAGAGTGACCCGGGTTTGGAGAAAGCCAAACTATCCACTCCGGTCTCCTTCTCCTCATCTTCTTCCTCTTCATCGGAAGTGTACTCAACCCCAACAAAAGCTCTTCCCTTGTTCTTCTTGTATCGTTAATTGATTGGGTTTGGCTTCAATCTTGGCTTGACCCCTTTGACAAACTTCAGCTTGTCTACCCTTTTTCCATAAGGGCACTCATTTGCAAAGTGGCTATCTTCATCACAGTGGTAGCACGTTCTCTTCTTCTTCTCATTGAAGGATATTGGGAACTTCTTCTTGTACTTCTTGGCAAAGAAGGCAAAATCTGTCGCGATGTCACTAGTTGAAGTCATCTCTTCATCTTCTTCGATTTCATAGGCTTCTTCTCTTTCTTGGTCAGATCTAGCCTTCAAAGCAAGATTGTGTAAGGATCCTTCTACACGGTTCACTGCCATGAGATTTTCTCCTGTCTTGGCCATGTTTTCATTGGCTGCCACATAGGAGACTAGATCATCTGTGTTCAGATCGGCTTCCTTGGTGAGGATTTGCAAGTTGAGTGCAAGGTTGGTGTCCTTTTGTTTGACAGCAATCATGACAATGACCTTAGACTTTATGAATTCTTGAGTCATTTCAAAGCCATCATTGTATTTTTCACATCCAAGGCCCTTGAACTTTACTCTAAGAGCACCAAGCCTTCCATAGGCATCGACCAAGGATTCTCCTTATCTAATCAAGAACATAGCTGCCTCTGTCTTTGCTGACTCATAGAGAGCTCCTTGGATTAGATTGGTTTCCTCTTGAAGTACTACAATCTGATCCCAAAGCTCTTTAGCGGAGCCAATGTCATTGACTTGATCGAGGAGGGTTGCGGTTGATGCCACTTCTAATCTTTTCACATGCAGAGGCATTGAGTTGACGGTTGTAGAACTCGGTGGAGGTTAGCCTAATGGGATCTTGTGGCTTCCGGTAACCATTCACGATGATCTCCCACATCTCCACACTGCAGCTGCGAATATGAGACTCCATAGAGGATTTCCAAAAAGAAAAGTGAGTTCCATCAAAATGGGGAACATTCCCACTGTGGTTTATATGAGGCATGAGTGAAGTGTTTTTGGGATAGTCATGGTTGACTTCATGGAAAGTTTCCGGAGGGACCAAAGTCCCACTAGAAGTCCCACTAGTCAGGTTTTTAAGCATGGCATTCCATTTGGCTTTGGACTTCATCATCCTTCTTCTTCTTCTTCTTCTCAGCCTCATATGCTAAGAATCTGGATTTCATTTCCTTAACCGAAAGGTTAGAATCTTCGTCCAGACCCTCGAATAGTTTATCCATCTCACTCTTAAGGCTGTAAACCCTTAAAAAGAATCCAGGATCTGATACCAATTGAAAGTTCAGAGATGGTAAACCTAGAGGGGGGTGAATAGGTTTCTAATTTTTTAATTCTTTCTTTGCAATATTAGGCTTTGTGGAATATAAAGATGAGCCTAATGCAAACTAGGTGAGGCACCCTATATGATGATACAAGTAACTCGAGCACGATGGCTCTCACAGACAAATATAACACAAGTAAGGAGTTCGGTTAGGGATAACCGATAGCACGCGGAGACGAGGGTTTATTCCCGTGTTCCCTTCCTTTGCACGAAGGTACGTCACGTTTGGAGGGGTGGAGGTCCCACGAAGGATTCCCCAACGCCACGAAGGCTCACCCTATTCTCCGTAGCCTATCCCACAAAGGAATAGCTCACTCACTTGTGGTAGACTTTGAGGTAGCCTCCAAACCTTCACAATCTTGTCAGGAGAAAATCCACAGCCCGGATGCTTCCGGACTTCTTTTGCCCACCTAGGGTTTCCAAGGAACCCTAGAGAGCAAGTATCTCGATGAATACATGGGGAACAAGATTTGGCTCGGTGGAACTATAGATCAGGGCCTCCTCTATCTTTTCCCCGGAGGGATTCGAGTTTGGGTGGAGGAGGAGGGAGATCTGAGGCTTTTGGTGTTTCTATCAATGGAGTATGAGAGAGAGAGAGCTCAATAAAAGTTTGTAATGTAGTGCCTAAGTGTTCTGAGGTAGGTGAAGGGGTATTTACATGGTCACTTGAAATCCAGCCATTGCAACTTGTCCAGCTCACCAAATCTTCAAGAAGCCCGGTCAACCGGGCCTAGGGCCGGGCCATCCGGCGTAGGGGCCGGTCTAACCGGGCCACAGACCGGACCGGCCAGTCCAAACCGGACCTGGCGCCAGGGCCGTGACCGGGACGGGTCTTCGTCGTGCAGTACATGGCTCTGGTTGTCACCGGAGCAGGAGCCGGTCCGCGCCGGGGTAGCCGGTCCACAGGCCGGTCCGACCGGGCGTGAGACCGGACCAGTCCGGTCCAAACCGGACTCCAGGCTGGGCCAGCACCGGGCGAGGCTGAAACCTTACTGGATAGTGCCCGGTGTGCACCAGTCCAGGGGCCGGTCGGTGCTGGGCCGGCCGGTGCCACGGCCGGTACAACCGGACCTGAGGCCGACCTGAGGCTGAAAACCCCGTCTTCATTTTGTCGAAGTGGGGGGTCTCCCTTTACCTTCTTATTCCATTGATACACCATTATGCCTATTTGGTTAATACATGGGAATAACCTCATAGACATGTATTAGTCCAATTACTCTAGGAACGGTGTCATCATAGACATGTATTAGTCCAATTACTCTAGCAACGGTGTCATTGTTACCAAAATAATGGATAAGGGTAAAATACCCTTACAGTCATGAACTATGACTCTTTTCAGGGGCGGAAACATAGGGTGGCCTGGTGGGCCGTGGCCCACCCCAAAATTTGAGAATTTTTCTACCCTTAATTTGAGGAATATTGGATAAATATATTACTCATTTGGCATTTTTTTATCACAACTGGGAGCACAATATTTAGCACCTCCATAAGGAAGGCCCAATTCACTTTATCAAAAGCCTTCGTTATATCCAGCTTAAGCAGGATGACATCCCACTTGCGTGCATGCAGCTTCCGAGCAGTGTAGTGCACCAACTCGAAGTTGTCATGGAGATAACGACCACAAATGAAAGCACTATGTCGCGGTCCCAGAATCTCTGTCATGCAGGGGCCAAGCGCGATGAGATCACCTTCGCCACGAGCTTAGCCACACTGTATATCACACTGATGGGGCGAAAGTCTCTAACTTCTACCGCAACCTCGTGCTTGGGCATGAGAGTAACCAATGCCTGATTGGTCGCATGCAAGCCCCTGTAATCCCCACTCCACAAAGCCTGAAAGGCCTCCATGATGTCAGCCTTCATGATCGGCCAACACACCACGTACAACCTGTCGGAGAAGCCATCCGGCCCGGGCGCCTTGGGAGCGAATGGCCACATATACCTCCTCCTCTAAAAAGGGGGCATCCAACTTTGAGAGGTCATGATACTACACCCCGAGGTAATCTAGGTCTAGTGAGAAGGCTCGCTCCAGCGAAGATCTCAAGAGCTCCCCGTAGAAGGAGTCCACGACCTTGCCTTTTTTTTCTTGGTCTAAAACCAGCACACCATCCACCTTAAGATGTGCAATGAAGTTCTTGCGCTGCCGGTGGTTTGCATGAGAGTGGAAGAACCTAGTGCATGCATCATTCTCAGCCAACCACGTGATCCTAGACCATGCTGCCTTGAAATCGTGCGCTCGCCCCAAAAGCTTGCGCTTGAGGAGCTTCCTAAAGCCCCTCCCCTCCACCAAGAGGATCATCGACTCCATTGCACGTCCAACCGTAGGATGAGCTCATTGGCTAGTAAGATTTGCTTCCTGTTGCTGCCAATGAACCAATCATTCTACTTTGTAAGCACCTGGCTGTGGCAGCTAGCTTGGCGGCCAAGCGTTTTAAAGGGTTAGCAATGGCCGGCCCAACATTCCACGCCGAGCATGACTCCTTTGCAGTAGTGTGTCACACAAAAAAAGGTTATTTTTTATAAAAAAAATAGTTTGTGCTAAGTTTTCGCAAAAGGTTATTTTATTATTTCCACGGTGATGAAGCACCCAAATAAGAAGGAAGAAAAGAAGAACAAAAACTTTGAAGGGCCGCACCCCGCATGCAGAGCCGAGAACCGCATCATTGTGTTTGGGGCGACCGTGTTAGCCTTCTCTCCAGCTTGTTTATCATTCTTTGTCTCTCCCTAAGTTGCACTGCCAACGATGCGGCAGTTCAGAGAGAGAAAGAGTGAGCACCCCAAAGGCACTTTGCACACGCATGGAGGGAGAGGGAGACCAGTGACTAGACACACGATCATGGTCCTCAGAGCAAGTACAATAGAGTCCAGTCAGCTGACTATAAGATATTAAATAATATATTTTAGATGAGTTGGAGGAGAGAGAAAAGGAGAGAGAAGGGAGGTTAGGCTTACTTGTCGATAAGTCAGCTACTGACGCGTCTTCCTAGGCACGCTCGTGAGAGTGAAAGGTGGACCATATATTAGTAAAGTACTACATTCTTATAGCCAACTATTGTACATGTTAGCTATATGATGACTACAAATGATATAACATCTTGTTATAGCCAACAGTTGGCTATACTATTGGAATTGCTCTCAGTAAGCCTAGACCGATGTTTTCACTAGCATAAAAGTGATGGGCCGACTCCGTTGAGTAGCATGGGGCCCAGATGCAAGTGAGGTATCGACAGGCATGATCGCTTCCTCGGGGCCGGCAAGCGTGCCGTGGGCCTGGGTACCTGGCCGGGGGACATTCCTTCCCTGGGGCTCGCGCATACTGTTTCCCGCTCACCGCTACCGTTCCAGTCTTTTCATGCATATAATTTGTTGTTCCTCGAGCCTACCTAGCCACTCGTGTTGTGCAGAATATTCGAGCACTCCTCCTGCAAATTGCATTTTGTTTTCGTGTATACTAGTACACATGCCCGTGCTTCGCACCGGGAGAGAAAACTAATAGAATAATAATTTTGAAGGTTATTAATAGAAAAAAAATTAATGTATATAACAGGTGGCATCTGAGAGATGCTATATATGTACGCTTTTCATTGTTCAATATCGGACAGAAAAATATTCGTGTGCACAGAACTTCCATGGGGATATAATCAAGATGCTAAATTGGTATTAGATCGATTGCAATGTAAGATTGGCCAATTTATCTAGTGGAAAGTAGGGTTATTTTCTAGATAGTGGAAAATTAAGTTGTGACATATCAAATGGCCAAGTAAAAAAAGTATCCAAAATAGCAATAATGTTATGCATATCTTAATGGAGTGGAATATGACTGATCACGAATAGCCAGAGCCATCATACATTTTGTTCTCTCTGTTACTTCAAAGAGCCAAAGCCCCTCCACTCGATTATAGAAATTATAAAAAGCAAGCCTAATCTGCGTTGTTGGTGTAATTGAAAGAGCTCAAATTCAATGCACTAACGATTCAAGATTTTTCTGACAATTGCATACTGATGGAGTTTCCGTTGCACAAGTAATACAAATAATCAGAAAATTGCACGCGCATCTCGTAGTCCACAATCGCAATCCTCCTTCCCCGCTCGCTTCAAGCTCTAAGAACAACACAAATCGATCAGTCCATCAAATCATCTAATCCCCTCCGATCAGTTGAAATGGAAAAATCAGGCGAGGAGCAGCCCGGAGCTGCATCGACACCAGTCCGCGATGGGCCGTGGTCGCTGACCGCACCCATGCTGCGCGACTTCAGAGGCAGCGAGGGGCTGGGGCCACTGAGCACAGCCACGCTGCACGACTTCTAGGATGCGCAGAAGAATCCGTCGGCGTGGATCCTTTCTTGGTTCGCCTCCCAGAGGACTCGCCCGAAGTGGCTTAGCATGGTGATGTCCGCCAGGCTTAGCAGCAGAGCGTGATCAAAAAGATCCTTGTGGCCTTGTTGCTCATGAGGACGCCCTCCACCGCGGTGCGGCGCGATGGCGAAGGGGAGGAGGCGGTGTGCACATCATGTCCTTCGCCAGCTGAAGAGGAGTTGAAGCCATCGCCTTGGCCTCGAAACAGCCGGCGCATCGTGGGGGGCTTGTTTCCTCTCGGCACCAGCGCCGGCCTCGCGTCGACCTCCTTGTTGAGTGGGGTATCCTCGCAGCGAAGCCCCCTAGGAGTGGCGACCTCGCCCCCAACTTTGCGGGAGGATCTGAGCGGGGATCGGCGAAAGGCCACCCGCAGTCCCGGATGCTCAACCTCACCGCCTCCCCGGATACACCCTGCCCGCCATGGACTTCGACCTGGTGCACAGACACCAGTCACCACCATGCCGGACATGGCTTATTGCTAACACATCCACCCAAGCGGTGTTTGCTGAATCGTAGGCAGCATAACCAACAGGCGAGACGCGCAAAGGACATCGATGCCCAGGCGCGGAGGTGCAGCTGACAATGCACGCACACATCACGCAGCAAAATCCTTCCTCATAGATCTATTTTCCTTACCGAATTTTTGTAGCACACATCACACACACATATCAGGAAACAATTCCGGCCGCTAGGTCCAAGAATCGATCCAAAATTCTTTCTGCATCCTCTCCAGATGGAGGCGGTCGTCCTTGCGCACGCAGCTCTCCTCCACGAATCTGAATTGAGTCTGTAAGCCGTGCTGGAATTGAGGTAGTGGAGGAGCGCCTCCACATCCAGGCCCGCCTCGCCGAAGAGCACCCAGGTGGCGTCGTACACATCGAGGCCATGCATCACCTCCTGATGGAGCGCTTTTTCTTCTGGATAGATACGCCGACCAGCGGACACGCGGATTCCGGCGAATTTTGGAACCCCTCCGGCGCCGTCGTCGGGGAGGATGTCGAGCACCACGCCGCGGCGAGGTCGGACTACGCAGGTAGCCCTAGGAACTCTGTGCTAAGACCCGGGCCGAGCCGTCGCACCTGTCTTCGTAGTAAGGGAACGCCGGCCGCCACGCGCTCCACGGCCGGGAGCACCGTGCAGCTCGACGCGGATTGAGGGCTTGACCGTGCAAGTTTGGGGGCGAAAGGCTCAATTGTTTTTTTTTTCTTCGATGGATAACGCTTCGGGGGTAATTGGCGGTGGCAGGAGGTGTAATTTGTGCGAAAAACAGGGGCAATTTCTGACGGACCAATAAGAAGCCTTATTTTCTTTATTATTAGGTATAGATACACAATGAGAGAAGAGACGGAACTTCTTGGTTCGCCAAAATGAAAATCTCGAAGGAGAAAAGGCTTATTTTTTTGAATGATCATAATTAACCTGGTGAGCAGCTACTGTTGATTTAACAAGTGTGGCCTGGTGAGCAATGATGAATCATCTAAAAAATAGGTTTTGACCACCATCATTCCGGATGCTCTCGAATTATGGTGCACTTTTCTTAATGAATTATGGGACTATGGTGTACCATGTACTCTCACTGTCTCCATTCATATAGTGTCATCCTTCGACGTGATTTCAGATTGAACGCTAATTTGACTAGTCGTCAATCGAGTGCAGTTGCATGGGCTAGTTTATTTTGTGTAACTAGTATTATTTCTATTAAATAACTACTTTGACCAAACTTGACATTTGAAGTTGAGGTTTAATTTGTTATCTTAGTTTGCTTATGCATGTTCAAAGAATTACGTTACTAAATGCTAGCGAGTGACCTGCCCATTTGCCTGGCTAGATCTTCATATGGTATTTTCAGGCCATGTCGCTTGTTCCCGGCAAGAAAAATCCCTACCATTTATTCACTCTCGTACGTAAATTTCAACTTAATATGATGCTACATGAATTGTTTTACTAACAAATTGAATGGTTTTTAGTTTTTGACGTGTCACAAATTATGCTCGGGAGGCACTTGGCCCGCCAAGTAATATCATAGAGTTATGTACTAATTAATCTAGTGTGTAGTTTTCAGTATTATACATTTCACCATCCTCCAGTGTATATCGTTTAGTAACTAATATTTTGAGGAGCTCTTTTACGGTGATTGGCACGGAACTTAGGTTCCGTCTAATCATATTTAGGTTCCGTCTAATCTAATTTTTCGTGACCGTTGATTAAATCGATGATAAATTTTACCCTATATAAAAGATAAACAGTTTCACGCTCCACCAACGTTTTGGGCACTGTAGATTGCTATTTATCCACTCTTTACTTTTGTGCGTTGCGTGACACGTATCAAAAAATAAATCGTTCCGTCATTCTCTCTATTAGTAGTTGTGCAACTCCTTTTTTTTCCTGAAACGACGGGCAACCGGTTACCGGCTAGGCTTCTGGTTAAATCGGTCAAAGCGGTGGTCAAAAGCGTGACCATGATCCCCACCATCGAACAAATCTAGGGGTCGCTTTGCCCCCCATCTCTTTCTTCTTCCCTAGAACCGACGCCCTTTTCTCCCTTTCGGAATATGGTGCCACCTACCGAGGTTGGGCTCTCCTCTCCTTCCCGAGCTAGGCAGATGGTGGCGTGGTGACGACCTCCGAGCCCTCCTCTGCCGCGTCCTCGCGAATTTAGGTGGAGGAGATGGAGCGGTCGCCGTGCCTCGCCGCCGTCGTCCCTGCCTCCTCCCGGCGTACGTGCACCTCGGTCCCTTCGATGAGGTCCTGGTAGCCGTTTCGGATCTCTCCGCGCCGCCGGCAAGCTCTCCCTCATGGAGGTCGCCGTCCGGAGATGTCCCGCTCCGGCCTCCGCGTAGACTCGGCCACGTGCAACGCCTGGCCTTCGGCACTGTCCGGTAGATGAAAACAGCGGCGGGCCAGATAAGGAGGTCCGGCCTCATCTTCTCGGTTGGCAACGGTCAGTAAGCTTCATCTTTCTCTTGCCTCCTTTTCATCCATGCACCTCTCCTCCCTGTACGTAGATAAGAAAAAAAAAGGAGCAGCATTAGTTGGGGCGTGTATGAGGAGCAGCGACGGTGGGAAAAAAAATAATGTGAACGTGCGTGTTCATCATCCAATGGAGAGATAGGGGCTTGCTTCCATTTTTATATGAGATGGAGCAGGTCGCTGCAGATGTCGTGTGAGGGCCCGTTGAAGCTAACTCCTGGCTGGTTGTGGACTGGTGGTGTTGTGATATGTAGACAAAGCATCTTTGGTTGCATAAAACGAATTTAGCGTGTCTTAACTGAAACTTGGTGGTTCCCTTAGCTATAAGATCTGGAGTTGATCAGATGGATCTTGCTCAAACCAAATATGTCTGTAGCTTTCAGATTGGGAGCTGTTGTCTTCAGAAATTTATATCTTTAAGATGTTTCCATGATTTGAGGCTATACCACACAGCCTTTATATAGATTTTTTTTTACAGAGGATGGACCTTTTAAGTGAGACCAATTTTTTTCCCAGATTATATGGAGCCTGATGGGTAGTAAACATGTGTATTTCATTGTTTATTTTCAGATATCTCTTCTCCCATTTGCTTTGATAGCAGAACAATTCCAAGCCCAATAGGTGCTAATACATTGTTCAATATTCAGGTAATCGATTGCTTCAGTGGTCTTTATGTATTTTAATAGTTGGAGACTCGGGCAACAGTTTACGATCTTTTTACAATCAATCATTTCTTCCAATTTTGGTTGTTAAAAAAGTAGTATTTTTTGTATGACATCTCTCATCTGTGATGCCGCTATTGAGGACTGCTGGACCCCCTTCTAGGCTGACCACAATGCAACATGAAGATCCCGTTTCAGACCAAAAATCAATTGTTGCCAGTTGATGCTGATCAATGTCAAGAATTTGGATCATGTGCAAATTTTTAGTTATTGTCCTTCAGGAGCACGGGAAATATTACGTTTCTTGACAAGTTCATTAATATTAAGGTTTGTTGGAGAACTTCACACCGTTTGCACCAACTGAGTGTCTGCCCCAGTATTTTTCTTAGTCCACGTTGAATTTGGTAGATTGGAGTTCAATAGGTCCACTTTTCCCCATATGTGCCAAAACCACATTAATTTGTAGTAAGAAGTATGATGTTTTGCTGTGGGCTATCACCTAGCTTCACAATTTGCTTCTAAAAATATACTGTACTATGTCACCATATCAGATCCCCAGTGTTCCGGACCAAAACACACGAAAGCTTTAAGAATAGCGAATCTCTGTTTCACTAGATGTAATGTCTCAGTCTTTTTGTTCTTGGATCAGTTCTATATGGTCTCTCCTTTGTTTAGAGTTTGTCTGTTTGGGTTATTTAGCAGTTGCTTTTTGTTGTTCTAATAAGGGTTTATTCCTTTTGATGTAGGCTGCTGGACTATGCTGCTGTTTCCATGAGTGATCGGCGTGCCATCGGTCATCGCGGCGTCACTCTTTCTGCTCCATGACATTTGCCTTCGCTTTGGCGGCGCATGAGGGTTGGGCGAATTCGTGTTCCGGTGATTCCACACCAGCTGTTGTTGATCCCTTTTTCGTGCCATCTGTTGATCATGTTGGGGAGTCTTCTGCTGTTAATTCTTTGACAGATACTGATGCTCGAAGGTACGCTTCGCCAGTGATATTACCTATTTTGTTCATTCCAATGAAGTCCATGATTTTTTTTATCTGACCTGCAACATCTTAATTATGCACTACACTTTTGGTGGCGATGTTACTCCTCGAATTTCTCTAATTACTCTCTTAGAAGATGGTTGGAATTGTATTCTCAATTTTGGTCAGCACTCCCAAATTTTTATTTTCGTTTTGGGTGATAGAATTAATAAACTTTCAGATTCATGCAGTAAACTATTCTTGGGTTTTACTTAAAATTTACCTATTATTTTATTTAAAAGTATGAGATTGCATGTCAAACATGCTAGGTCAATTGATTTGTATTTATTCTTCATCTCTCTGGCTCTGATTTCTCATATGTAGCAATAATTTTTTTGTTTGATATATAAGCCAAGGCATGCTCTTGCTTTCCAGGTTTCCAATGTATTATCCAACCAACATCAGATACTTTGCGGGGCTCCAAGAGGGGATTCCCGTCCTGCACTACAATTGTTTATCGCATATAGCAAACATAATCTATGCTTGCCGGTGAATCCAGATAGCTCTACTTTTCCATATTATTTTTACACTCCAAAATTATTTGGTTATTTGAACTACGGATTTGAAGGGAAATTTTTTGTAGCAACTTCATTTAATTCAAATAAAGAGCTTATCAAAACAAGAAGTTAAATCACACAAGCTTAACCTTAACTCTTGAAAGTAGCATCTCTCTTGAGACGTATGAAGAAAAGGGCTTAAAGATGCTTGCAATTGTTATCTTGGATACGTGGATCTGGTCTTTATGACATTGTATTTTGTAATTTGCATCTCCAATTTATAATATTTCTGTTTTAATTTTCAGATCTTCGCAAACAAGAGGTATACATGTGAGTTTTGCTTTATCCTCAACAGACTAGCAACATCGCTGTTTGGCAACATGACGCTACTGGCTAATTTGAAATATAGCTTCACAATTTAGACAAATAGAAGCAAAAGGTATGTTGCAGACTTGCAGTATCAGATATTACGTGGATGACATATCTTTGGTTGCATAAGAGAATTTTTTGTGTCCTAGCTGAAACCAGATGGTTTCCCTTAGCTATAACATCTACAGTTTGTGCAGGCATAATCAGGTGAATTTTAGTGAAGCCAATCATATTTGAAGTTTTCAGATTGGTACCTACTGTCTTCAAGGATTACATTATCTCTTTCTACATTTTGCTGCTTCCCTTTGCTTTCGTAGCACAAGGATTCCTTAGTAAAGTAAAACAAATCCAAGCCCTACGGGTGCTAATACACTGTTCAAAATACAAGTTACCAACTGCTGCAAGAAAACAATAACTTTATGTCGACTCCAACTTACATGATATATTCCATGACACTACTCTGTTGAAAATATACGAGATCCCATTATGTCCTTATCTGATCAGATTAGTGATTAAAGCATTTTTTCTTTTTATAAACTATGTAGTTTTTTCTGCTTTTCTTTATTTGATCCGCATGTTTAGCTCTTTGCATAATTGTGCATGAAACATTAAATGATTGTCGAAAAGTATTGATTATTGGATATGTTTCTGTGATGTTGAGGAGTTGGTCTAAGGCCTTGGCATTTCATTTGTGCTGCTTATTTGGTAAATGATGTAATAGCCCTAAAAGACTTGATTACGACGATTAGTGCTTTTCAATATCTCTTCTCCACCAGGAGCATGGGAGTTAATTGGTTATCTCCAGATGTGTTAGTTCGCATACGTACTCATCCTTTCTTCCTGCATATTATGTGGACATACCCTGTCTACTCTATTGATTAATGTAACTCTTCATTCATTTGTTTTCCAGGTTTTACTCTTTACACAAAAAACATCCCTGCTCATTCTACTACTGCATGCTGCTGTCGTGTGCTGGTGTTTCTCATAGCAATAAGTTACACGTTATTATCTCTGGAGTACAACTATGATTTAGATGGCGTTACTGCTACGATATGTATGATTTCTGTTACCTGCTAATTCTCTGCAAAGGCATATTCAATAGTTTCTTTTTTTGTGCTCTGCGTTGCTCTGTATAGAAGCCTATCACTTATCTCATTTATCTTTGTAAAGAAAATTATCGTTGTAACAAGCTCACTTAGTAACATGCCATGGTCTATCTGTATTTCCTTTTTTTTTTTTTGCTTTGCCTTTCAATTTTCTACCTTATTCATATGAGCACACAAAACAAAACTCAGTAACATAAAATTCAGAACATGCCAGTTACTTTTTTCAACTCAACAAGAAGAATTTAGAGCTGATCGACACAATCAGCTATCACATGCAAAGGAAATTTCGCATTTAGGGACTCAGGAAAGAGAACCATACCAGCTGGTAGCAGATCAGCTCGATTCCCCATCTCCAGCTCCTTTTCTTTGGGAACTCACTGCTTGGCAGCAAACCATTCTACCGGAGCTGCCACTCTCACTTCTGCCACTACCTTTGCCTTTGCCTTGCGGATGGCGCGATGGAGTACCTCCTCCTCTTACCTTGACCTATGCCGCCGCTCGCCTTCCGGGGTGGCTCCTCCGCTGGCTCCGCCGGCTGCCACCGCGCACGACCACGATCGCCGCCTACCCCATCTCAGGCGGTCTGGGCAGGGATTCTTCTTCCCCCGCGAAATCCCAGGTCTTGGTCTGCCTCAGGGTCGTAGCACTACAGATGGAGATTGAGCGAAGCTCTCTTGCCCTTCTCTCCCATTTGCTTCCGGTTGACTATTTCTCTCGGCTCCCTTCTTGCTTTGGTTGCTGATGCCGACCACTTGCTCTCTTTTTTTATTCCGTCTCGGCTATTCACAATTAAAGAAAAGAAATCTCTAGGAGAGAAAAAACATGAGGCGGTTAGAATTAGTTTTTTTTAGACAAGGCTGTCAGAATTAGGGGCACGCACATGGGCAAAAATCCGTGTGATGGTTTATCTAACGTTCTCTCGCATAAGTGAATATAATTAGCTCAGTTAGCTAGCGTTGCCAATTCACCTTTGTAGCATATTCAAAAAGCATAGTATTAGAAACACTAACTATGTATATGCAAATGGATAGCACCACGGGCGCGGCGTGCCGCCGCGCCTATGCTTCCTAGTTTTATGTAACTTCTATAATGCTACAACAGTTCTAAATGGACGTTTTAGAAATTAACTTATCAAATCAGAATCAAAGAAAAACCAAAAGCTCATCAACCAAATCAGAATAAACTCCTCTATACACGACTCGTCCAGGCCTTCTTTACACCAGCGCCCGACGCCGGCGCCGGCGCCGCCGCCCCTCCCCACCAGATCCCGTCCTCTCTGTCGCAGCTACCGCCCCTCCCTCCATCGAAGGGATCGAGTGGAGAGTCACGGCCCCGTCCTTTCTGTCGCAGCTCCCTCCCCTCCATCACGGGGATCGCCGGCAGAATCACTGACCCGCCCCCATGGTGGTGGGAACCAGGGACTCGTCAGATTCCAGCAGCAGCTGGCGGTCGTGAGGGCCGGTGCTCGGATGCCCCATCATCAGGTTTGACTCAGCTCCCACCTGAAACCGTACTATTCATGCTAGTAGTTTGACCTGCTTGTTGCTGTTTTTGGAGAGCCAGTTTGGATTCGATGGTCATGCAAGCCCGCAGCATTACGCTGCTATGGCGCATGGGGTTGATTCCTACGACTTGGCGGCTCGTCATCCGGTACAAGGTGGATCTACTCAGTAGATGTTGTTTCATTAAGCAAGATGACACTCACGATCTCAACTCAAGAAGCTGCGGATAGTGATGCTTATTGCTTTCTTCATTTTTTCTTAATTTTTTTCTTCCCCTATATAAGGTGGGTCTTGATGTTGTACAAATGAAATTAATATACAGTGTGTGAATATAAACTTGGCATTTGCAGTGTTGTTCTCCTACTTGTGACATTTGGTTTCAGCAACTAAAACACGAACAGATCATCCAGGTTTGAGAACAAGCCAAATGAACGGGACTTATAATACTATGTGATAATAACTGAACTTTCAGGTCGTCAGAACGAATATCAGTTCCCAACATCGTGGAAATACCATGTTACATGAGCTTCTTTTAGATAGAAGCATTCTGGACCAAGCCATGTAAGAGGATTAGAAAGATCAAAGAAATAGCATATCCTCAAAGGCTGCCTTGTAAGGTGCAAAATCTGGGACAGTGAGTCTTGATGAGTATCCAATCTAGCTGTGTTATGCTTACTCTTGTTCAAATCCCGTCTGGCAAAGGAATTTTTGTCATGCAAGAAGCCTGATGGATCTACTCGTTAATGAAACCTGATGGTTTTACTCATAGAAGAAGCCTGATTTTCTTTGCTTTAGTACTTGGTCGTGTTACAAACTAGGCATCTTATACATGCATACCAGCACTTCCAAATCACCAGAAAACATGAATAATACAACCTATCTTCATCCAAGCCCTTCTGGCCAACATCAAGGTAGCCCAAAGTGCCAACAATACCATTCCACAAAACGTCGTATGGTTCGAACGTATCCTGGCCAAAAGCATAGAAAGGTATTAAGATTATATAAAAATAAGCATTTACAATGCAAGGTACGGTATATAAGTTGCCAGAAACAATTTAAGGAATCATACTTGCCTGTACTGCTTGGCCCGTGACAAATGTGGCAATGGATGCAGCAACAAAAATCAGGGTGGCGCATGCCCAGAATGGCCTATGCCTATTAAAAAAGTTGAGATGAGAAGTTGAGAACTAGCAGGCATATAATCGATGTCTACAATTCCAAAGTAACTAGACTCACAACAAATCAGTGCCTCTGTAAAATCTAAAAAACTAAACAGCTATCTGAATTAGTGTTGAACCATCTTGGAGTAGTATGAAGCTACCAAAAGGTACACCCGCCTTATTAAAAGTGCAAGCTTAGCGATCTGTATGATCTTGCTACATGGAAAATGCAGTACTAGATCATTAGTGTGCAGTACAAATTCAGAGATTCATATGATTTGTGACGACAAGACAAACTCCGGACATGGGGGAAATAAACAGAGTGAGCGGCGAACTGTTCGGTACAACCTAAGGAGCTATTCAGGTTTGGGTATGTTGTATGCAGCGGCAGTTTCAGTGGCCGACAGAAAAAGCAGCCTAGCCAAAATCCTGTAAAATCATTAGCATGCCAATGGCGAGTGGTGAATTATTCCGTTTGTTTGCATTTTGAGAAGTAGTATCTCACAGACCACGATTTCAAGCTTTCTGGTGCCATCACTTGATGCAAACAAATGGATGGCAAAGGTTTTTGAGCAGCTCCTCAATGCGTAACTAAATTGACAAAGTGCACACTGAAAACAACTTGTCAGAGCAATGACTAATTTGGGAATTGGAATCAAGAAAAGAGGAAAGAGCTAGAGGAGCAGGACAACCGCTTCTCTTCTCAAACGTCGCCGCGTCTGCTCCTCCCCTCCTCAGCCGCCCCGACAAGCAGCGCTTCCCGCCGTCCCCTCCCCTTCGTCGCCTTCACCTCCCTCCATCGCGGGGATCTCCGGGACAGGCCGGTCCCTTCGCCTTCCCCTCCCGTCCGTCGGATGGCCGCCGTCTCCTCCCCTCCCTCGCGGGGATCGCCGGGGCAGGCCCGTCCGTCCCCTTCCCCTTCCATCCATTAGATGGTCGGGAGAGACCCGACGCCGCCGTCCCCTCGCTGTCCCCTCCGTCGCGGGAATCGCCGGGAGAGACCCGACGCCGCCGTCCCCTCGCTGTCCCCTCCGTCGCGGGGATCGCTGGGACTCCGTCGCCGTCCCCTCACCGTCACCTGCGTCGTGGGGATTACCGGCTGTGGAGCGGCTGTGGAGAGAGTAAGAGAGACGAGTGGATAGTGAGAGAGCATCAGATATGAAGTGGTTTGATTTTGGTTTACACCGGACAGATTTAAGATATGTGTAAATATGATAAATTATTTGTTGCTTTAAGATTTGTGTAGACTAATCAGATGCTTCAGCCATTCAAACGGACGTTTGTCTTTTATAATGTTGGTAAATTATATTTGAGGTTCCGGTCTCACAAATTTTGGTTCCGGTCCCGCGGTTCCGGTTCCGTCAATTTGGTTCCGTCTAATTATCACCGTTTGAGACACTTTCACAAGAAAAACCAAAATATTAATTACTAGTCTTTGTGTTTCCATCGTCTTCCGTCCTTATCGGAATGGTGAAAAAAAAGTTCATAAAATGGATTGTCTATTTAATTTTAATTGTTTATATTGTTTTTCCATCTGGGGCATATTTTTGGTCATATAACATTCATAAAATTTGCGTAACATTTATCTCTCCCTGTTCTCATATATTGTGACTTCTCTTTATTTTGCCCATGTTCTCTGCTACTCCCTCCGTCCACATTTACATGGAATTTTTGTTTTGCGTGCACTAACTTTGACCATCAATTTGACAAATAATACTACCTTCATTCTGATGAAATAATTCTTATAAATTTACGCGAAAGTAAAAGCTTACTAAGTTTGACCAAACGTAAACAAGAAAATATAAACATCTACAACATGAAACAAATAGATTATGAAAATATATTTTACGGTGATTCTACTAATATTGATTGTGTATTAAAGTGTTCATATTTTTATCTATAAAATTGATCAAACTCGGAGGATGTTGACTTTTGACTAAATTGATAAACCTTACTCTTTAGAACGGAGGGAGTACATTAGAATTATTGGATAAAACTATGCCATTGGATATTTGTTCATTTATGAATAAAAGTTTTAGAACACAATCCTCATTTTGTTGGTCAAATTAAGATGAGCCTTCAAATGGTAGCATTTAGTCCCGACATCCAAAATTTAAAAGAAGTGCAAGGCCAAGGCCATTGACAAGCTAGGTAGGGACCACCTTAGGAAGAGGGTAACTTTCCTTAGTACAAGCACTCACTCCAGCTCTGTGGGGCTCCGAACTAGCTGTCTGAAACACCCGTATGCATACACATTCACGATCCCATGATCAGTGTGTCATGAAGGCATAACCGAATTGGTATCAAATACATCATCCATTATAGTACCGAATAAAAAGATTATAACATGTCACATGACCAATACTTACATAAGAGCCGTAATGGCAGGAGATCATCAACCACACATCGGAAATACTTCAGACGAAAGCGTTCGCATGGCCCAAGCCATGCCATAATCCTACAGACAACTGACTGGAAGAACGTTCCTAGCTCGCATAGACATCGTCAACTCCTTCATCATCTGTCGAGCTCCACCAAGTCTGTCCAAGTAAATAGCCAGGGACAAAGCCATGAGTACATTATGAATTGTACCCGCAAACCACCTTAAAGAGAAGTAAAGGATATGCATATTTGGCAGTAGTAAGGAACAAGCACTAATCTAGGGTTATAAGGAGTGAGAGATAGTTTCTCTCGAGAGTATGACATCTCTATATCTTTGTTGAAAACATTTTTGAACACAAGTGTCTTTTGATGACTACTAGGTAAGGAGGACCCATTTTCCTTTTTGGACATATCATTATGACCAAAACAACTTTTCAAACTTTCCACCGTACCTCCCAGGTACATTTCCACCAGTCCCATTGGTATTCCCCCGTACCTCCTAGGTACACTTCCACCAGTCCCACTGGTATTCTTTTCCAAACCCTTTGGAAAACACTTTTATGGACCAAAACTTTCTTTAATGCCAAGCAGCAGCCTTTTCCACGTCCATAACCGCGGACACGGCTATTCGAATAGTTTTACACTCTGCAGAGGTTCTACACGTTCCCACAACTATCCGGGAATCTATCGTGTGGGTATCCTCCCTGCATATCACCTATGCCATGATAAACTCCCGAACATAACCTTTCGCCTCCATCCCTTGGATTGGGTCCTTCCCTATGGGCTATTCTTCCCGGCACTTTGGTAGCACACCTCCACCCTTGAGCGTGTCCTCGGAACCATGTCGAAAGACCCACAGTATCGTTCGGACGTAGGCAACTACGGTGTATTGCCTCCTCCCGCGAGAACAACCCGGCTTCAAGGGCCATACTAGATGACCCTCATAGCAGTTATGAGGTGTCCCGCACCAGGTTCAATAAACTACGGGTTAAGCCCCATGCCCACGTTAGGGTAGTGTGGTTGCACTGGCTAGGTCCGGTTAGGTACTTAGTCACCAATGCTTTTCGAAAACCATTTTTATTTCCACTTTCCTCTGGCAAAACTTCCTTTGCAAAGACTTTTTATTTTTCAAAAACTCACACTTGGGCAGGGTTGCCCCGTTCCAAGGTTTTCGAAGAACTTCCTTTCTTGAAACCTTTTTCATAAAACATCTTTTTCAAAGGTCTCCCAACCTATAGTCCAGATTTATATCAAAAGCGGCGACAAAGAGAGGATAAGGTGTTAAGCACCATATCGCTACCAGGGTTGTCCAGTAGGTATCAACGAGGGGCAGCACCCATAAGGGTGGAATAATAAAACTTCGAGTGGTAGAACCACTCACATAAATAGATAAAAGACATGCAATTTATAAAATTTGTAGTAATGCAAGAGTAAGATAAATAGGGATAAGTATGCATCAAGAGGTGGCTTGCCTTGGTTGGCTTATTTGTCCCTGGACTCCTCCTTCACGAACCTCTTCTCTTTCTTCCTCTTCCAAAATCTCACCGAGATCCTCTCCTTCTTCTCCGATAGCGTTCGCATTCTAATGTCGCAAGGTAAAAGAGAAGGAAATCAATCCATAGCCATAGCATCAAACCACAGAAAACAACACACAACAACAACCCAACAAAATCATAGACACTGAACACTTCAAACAATAAGCACCTAGGGCAAAATGGTTAACTTATTTAATAAAGAACTATTTTTTAATAAAACTAGGAATGCCTTAAAATTCTATCTATTTGCTAAAAAAGGGTTCAACTATACACCAAACCACAATCCATAAGAGGAATGGTGGCTAATGAATTTTGGAAATCACCAGAGGAGGTATGGTGCCAAAGTTCATTGAAAAACATTTTTAAACAAAAACACTCAAAATTTCTAGTGGTAAATAAGCCTACAATCCTAATCAATTAGCCAAAAACTCTCAGTACCAAACCAGTGGGAAACTTTTCTACCTATGGGTAGGTATGTTCTGGGAGAGTTCAATCTAGTTGGTCTCATGCCAAAGAGATTTATAAAATAATTTTAAACAGTTTTGTAAAGGCAGAAAACCTAGGACTAGTTTATTTAGCTCACAGAATAGTATCCAACTTCAGCAAGCAAAACTTATACCTATGGATAGCTATTCAAACAAGGATCCACACAAAATTTGATTCACCAATCCTGGTTTATGATCAAAGATCAACTTTGTAAAGTTTGACCAAATATCTAGGAAAAATATCTTTACACTATAAATTTTGTTGAATTAGAAACGTCATAAAGTATAGTTTATAATTATATGCATTTAACATTATATGTTGATTTTTTGGTCAAAATTTGCAAATTTTGATTTTAAATAAACCCATAACACACGAGGTAGTTACGAATGGAGGGAGTACCATGTTTATAGAATCATACTATACATTGTTGAGGTCTGTTGCTATTTATATGGAGTGTGAAAGACTAAAAGTGAGGCTGCTAAGGTCCTGTCCCCCTCACGAGGATTCAGTAACATGACAAACTCGTGCAAGATCACTATTCAATTTGGCAGCAACCGTTTGAAGGAGAGGTGTATATTTTGTTAATCCACATACCACCATTTTTTCTAATATTATTTCTGGTTTTGTCTTCTTATAAGAAGTTCTGAAACACACCATTCAACATACAATAACTTCGCATAGTAAATACATCTGGAGTTCTAGATATATACATATTTTTTTGTAACTTCGGTCAATTATAGAGATGTTTGACTTAACACAAACCTAAACCATCAATTATTTCAGGACGAAGAAAGTATCATATTCTCTGGATCGGACACTCTCATGAAGTCATACTATATACTAGATCGTTGATGGCATGTTGCTGCACCCGTCTATCTGGGCACCATAAGGTGTCATTTTGAAATTTTATAGGAAATTCATTAGTGGTTGATATGAAGTTTAGAACATTTAATTTTGCAGCCTGAGATGCATATGCCACTTCCATAAAGTTCTGAAAAATGTTAGAAGTTGAAAGCAAAAGTGGAAGGGTCTACAATAGTCTTTTGACCCATCGAAATAAAAATATGATATATTTTTCAGACTGATAACGATGGTAGCATATATAGTGATGAGCTGTAATTTCAATAATGAGATCAGAACTTGTTTCCTGATATTTGATATAAGATGTGAATGGAAGTACATGTAAAAAACAGACCATGGGACCTCCCTAAAAAATTAGTCAATCTTTGTGTACGGAAACCCTATCGACATACATCACACCCCATGGTTTTCAACAGGAATCATCCTCATGTCGATCGAGAGAGGGAGGGAGAGAGAGAGAGAGAGAGAGAGAGAGAGAGAGAGAGAGAGAGAGAGAGAGAGAGAGAGAGAGAGAGAGAGAGAGAGAGAGAGAGAGAGAGAGAGAGAGAGAGAGAGAGAGAGAGAGAGAGAGAGAGAGAGAGAGAGAGAGAGAGAGAGAGAGAGAGAGAGAGAGGAAGTTAAACTCAACCAAAGGAGACATGGCAAACATAGGAAAAGTAACATATATACAATAATACAATAAGATAACACTCACCAATTGGTCTTTCAACATAGTCTAGACCTACACACAAAAATAGATCTACTCAACTGAACTCATGTATGTGATAAAACAAAATGCTTTTGTCGCAGTTGAACTTCCTCAATTATCACATGAAATTGGTTAAAGGGATGGGTCCGAGTAATTAGTTATTACATATGAGCTAGACATATTAAAGATTAGATCATATCCATATACGTCAGGATTGGTTCACAACTGTCAGTTACTAGATCCTCAATATTCAACTTATTGTGTACCCTTTAGACCCCGCATCTCTCCTTGCAAGGAAAAATGGTGGGTGGTTAACCATAGCTACCAACATGCCGCACATTCTCCTCTTTATATGGCACCGCCGTCTGAGTGATTCACTGGGCAAGCCCGTGAGGCTCACGAGGCGGCAGCAGGCGGTTGTTGGGCCACGTAGAGATGCAACGCTTTCAACAAAAACTTTTATGCAATAAACCAAGATCAAGCCGAGGACAAAGGCCACGAATTTTAGCACTAGACACGCATACACGAAATGCGATGTAACGTGTCGGGCAATGCAGTCTTATCCCACAAATAGCTCTCCAGATCCTTCAACTCCATCGCCTTGAGTGTCACACGTGCAATGCCTCTACCGGTATCCACATGTACGGAGGAGCTCATACGGTGGACTGCTAGATCTGATCTTGCCCGATTTGGGAGTGAGACTGAAAGTGACGGATAGATCTATGAACTCTTACCATCCATCTCACTTACATAGTGTTTCTAGAGGGGCTCAACTCTTAAGGCTGATCGGACCAATTTCCCAATATCCACATGGATCCAATCTAGGTAGGCTCCTATCCTTAAGTGTGTGACCCTGTAGTTTCACGACAACTTGGATACGACTAGAGTTACTCATCCAAGTATCTTGTCATGGCTCCAAGTATCACCCGCTTCCATGAAAACTTGGCCTCAAGTTGATAGCTGGTAGCGGCTCCTAGCAGAACGTGCCAGCTCCCAATTGATGTAAAGTCATAGTAACATACCTTTCCAATGTGATTTTAATCCAAGTCTCATTTGTCCTATGATATACCTTGTCAAGCTATAGGAGATAGGTCAACTCTCTTCTCGATCTGTGATATGTGAACCACCCGACTAACTCTTAGTTGATCGTATTGGTTAACAATTAACCAAATCGCGCATGGACATGCTTTCTGAATCATATCACTCAAGAGGACATAGAAAATGTCTCCTGGATGGAGGGTAAACCCATATTGGTCATCCACATCACGCGGATTGATTCACAACCAACCCGAACTCTTCCTTTATAACTGTCCTATTACAAAAGAATGTTTGGTACTGCCTCTATCTCAGTTTACTAGGCATGCACGTGTACCTAGGTCGTCAATTTGATCTATATAATATAAATTATATAACATGCAAATTATACTATTAGAAAGTATAAAACCTAAAGTTTATAATGGTATATTTTTTGCAATATATATCTAATGATAAGTTGGTCAAATTAATGACCTAGGGATACATGTAGGACTAGTAAACTGAAACGGAGGGAGTAGAACCTATGTTGGCCGATCCACAACTCAGATCATGTGATAACCTCAAGGTCTAAGTATTTCATTGATTGAGGTGGATAAATGACAAATTTCTCATTGCTTCTCAATGTGGGTCAATCCGACTCGCTAAAAACTTTAGTCAAGTCAGTGTAAGTTCGATTGATAAGCATCACCATGCCCATGACCAGTGGGACCGAGTCATCAGCTAACTTGCACATTAGTCCAAGTTGCGTGTTCAGCAAAACCTCGATGACTAAGGACAATCTAGTATGAACAATATAAACATATAGTTCCACAACCGAATTGATCACATATTTGACGATACATGCAAATGTGCATATAAGGTCACTTAATAACTTTATGAATACACCGGAAAATACATCATCCATGATTTCATCTAGGGCATATTCCTAACAGTTGTCTCCATGCATGGCACGTCGTGGTGTCAGCTAGTGTGCATCCTCATCCGTTCATTGGGCGATAAGGGACTACGAATCTAGTGGGCCAAAAGCTCATAACATACTCGATGTCCTCTAGGAAGTTGGCTGCCCTGTGTGGATCCAGATATAACGGCTCTTGAGTGAGGAGATGCTGCTCGGGGGATGGCGTAGGGCGTGCTAGTCCCCCTCCCCCTAGAGTTGGATGAGAAAGGCTTCATCCCACGTTTCTATGCTTTCTAGGTGCTCGTTGTTCCATCCTCGACAGTGAGGCTCAATATTCAAGCTCGATCGAGGACCTTGGTCCATATCTGGGTGATTTTATTGCTCACTAGTGTTGTTGTCTTTGGAAATTTGTTGGCAGTTACTAGATGAGCCATGCGCTAAAGCCTACCCCCCCCCCCCCCGCGCGCAGAAAATACGTCTAACAAAATAAACAAAAATGATAAAAACTTCATATTTCAAAATCCGTTGACATGCATGTACCTCACGCAACCAACTTTTAGGGAAATCTGAAAATTTGAAATTTGAATTTTTTTGCAAAAAAAGGTTGTTCCGAATTAAAAAGGCTATAACTTTTGCGTATGGACTTGGAAAAAGTATAATATATAAAAATCTATCTACGCAAAATGTTACATTCAATTTCAACGATTGTTGATCGTTTGCACAAAATGTTGCTCCTCAAAATTCCAAAGGGAAATATCAAAGCATGAAGATTTTAGATTTTGTCAAAAAAAAGAAAAATTGATTTTAAAAAAATAGAATTTCTTTTGTTGATTATTTCAATTTTTATTATTTTGAATGTTACACATTATTTTGGAATTTTCAAAGTTTTTTGAATTTTTTATTGTTTTTTTTGAAATATTTCGAGTTTTTAATTAATAATTGAATTATGCATAAACATTATTTAAAATTCATTGTTGCTTATTATTACTAAATCATTGTTGCTTATTTTTCAAATTATTTGGTATTCAAAAAATAAATCATGTGTTATCAAAGTATAAGGGTTAATATAATTCATATAATACTATTATGAAGGAGTTGCAAGCGCAGTCTTAGAAGCATGTAGAGAAGGAATGGAGAAATTAAGCGTGCTAAGGGTGGAGCAGTGTGAAGATTGGTGACTGTTCGGGAAGTTTGACCAAGAGTATATACTTTAACATGAGAATAGGGGTGATTAGAGATTAGAGTGGAAACTGTCAAACAATTCAAATATCCGAGAATAGAGAAATTAAAAAAAAAATCTGAAAAAAAATTAATTCAATTTTTTTAATTTTTTTCCATAATTTCTAGCGGAAATTCTACGGGACCTGTTCGTGGCTCAAACCAGTGCTAAAGGGTCCTCCAAGCGCAGCAAATGACCCGGGCCACGTGGGACCTTTTTAGCACCGGTTCGCATCACAATCGGTGCTAAAGGAGGGAGGCTTTAGTGTCGATTTCTTTGCACCGGTTGGGCAACTGGTGCAAATGGGACTTACAAACCGGTGCTAATTCCCCGGTTTCTACTAGTGGAGGCCCTCGTCTAGGCCCCCATCGGTTGGGACCCCTACGAATAGGAGGAGTACGTCCCGCCGGAGAACCCCTTCGACACCAGCATCACCGAAGAGGAGTTGAAGGTAACTAGGGTTTGCTCGCCTTCCCTTGTTCTTCTCCCATTTCCATCTTTTCTTCTGTTACATTTAACGTTCTTAGGGTTTGGTTGTTCTCACTTCAATCCTCTTCCATTAGATCTTGTGTTTGCTTGAATCTGAATGTTCATTCGGTCCTCTTTTATTTGTGCTTCAAGTTGTAGTTAAGGGATTCCCTAGTTAATACTAGCATCGATCTGTAGTTGAAATCAATTTTTGACTTTGTTAATGATTTGGGGATTGGGGAATTTAACCCACTCGGTTAATTTATGCAAGCAATCAATCTCATTTGGTTAATTTATGCAAGTAATCATTCGGTTAATTTGTGTTGATGATGAATTGTTGTACACAAATTTTTCAGGGTGGGGTCAGTGAACCATTGGTGTGTACAAATTTGGTGTGCATGATCTTTGGTTTACTAACTCCAATCCTGGATATAAGTGTGTCCAATGTAACTGGGGTTGCCTCTTTTTTTCATCTCCATGTTATCATGCACGTTACTATTTGTTCCATCGTCGTTGCAATTCACTCATAATCTGGTGTTTCTATGTAACAGGTGCAGAGCAACGACGACGAGGCCTTTCACACCAAGGCTTGTCACGTCATCACGAGGCTGCAGTCCGGCAAGTACGATGGCCAATTTGCTGGAGGAGTCTACAAGTGCCCTTCTGCAAGAGGCACCTCTGCGCCACCAACTTCAACTGCATCCTGAACCATGCCAAAGCCCTTGGCTCCTCCCTCCCTAATGTGGGAACAACTGTGAACATGTATTTATTCATGGCTCACCACTAGGCCCTTGGGATTCACCTGCGTTCATACATCGAAGGGGCATGTTGAACTCTCTATCTGCGACTGTTGCATCTGTAAGAAGCTTAAATCCCGACAAATGTAGCATGTGTGTGTTGGCTGTTGTAAGCAGCGTATGGTGAATGGGCAGTGTATGTTTGTGTTGGCTGTAAATGTAGTACTTTTGGATCTACCGGTAATCTATCTATGCTATGATGGCTGTTGTAAGCATCTTATCTTCATTTATTTTGTTTTCTAAATGTATGGTGTGATATCTTATTTTTGCTCTAGATTTGTTGCTCTAGATTTGCTACCAGATTGGGAAAAAACAAGGGCCAAAAGAAATGAATGGGGTAAGAAAGAATGAAAAAGAAATTGCTCTAGATTTGCTACCAATTTGGGAAAAAACGAATGAATGACATGAGAGAGAGGGAAAAAAAGGTGCACTGAAAACTGCCAATTTGGACGAGAGAGACAGAACACGCACGTCCCGGCCCTACGCGGCCCCACACGAGGCATACCCACACCGCACGACCTCACACGATGCGGCCCCACACATCAGCATAACGGTCAACCTAACGCACTAGTAGGAAAAGCCTCATCAGTGGCGCACGAAAATGGGCTTCTGTGGCGCACGGGAGGTGCGCCACAGAAACGTCGCCACAAAAATAAGGTTTCTGTGGCGCATCAGTCAGTGCGCCACTGAATCAGGTTTCGTGGCGCACTATGTCCGGTGCGCCACAGAAATAAGTAGTTCTGTGGCGCATGTGAGGTAGCTGCGCCACAGAAATAGGTGCGCCACAGAACTATGTTTTGGTGCGCCACAGAACAATCTACAGGTATACTCGATTTTGTGCTCCCTGGTGTATTATACAGGTTTTATACTGGTTTTATACACCGTATACAGGTTATATACTGATATAATATAGACAGATATAATATGGACATATATAATCATCACATCATCATCACATTACTTAGAGCCCGATCGAGTTATACATATAGCTCCATACACTCATAATCCATGCAAATTAATTAAGTTCTCATCATCTCTAGATACAAACGAAATGACACCGGCCGCCGCCTACACTAGGATGAAATAGAGTACCGCCGCGATGATGGTGAGCAAGAGCGAGAGCACAAGGAAGGTCTTCATCTTGCTCTTGTTCGCTTGGTGCGCCCTCCACTTGGCAACCGCCTCGTGTCTAGTCGGGTACCCTTTGTAGCAGTTGCCGCTGAACTTGTGCACTGTTTCTTGCACTCCTCCCACTCCTCGTACACTCCCGGAACCCGCCCCTCGAACACGACGTAGTACGTCATCTCTATGGACACAAGGCATATTAGTATATAACGTAATGGAAAGAGTTAGAGGGTTCACATGCATACATATTCACAAGAATTAAAGCAAGGAAATAATAATAAACCTAAAAGACATATAGCATCGGTATCACATAAGTAATATGGTTCAACGATAACGACTACAATAGTAATTGAAGTCCAACAACGACGACCACCGTTTCGAGCAAATTAAGCAAGTTTAGTTTACAACACGGTACAAATTATCCATCGATTCAAAGTAATGCTAGGCACACCGGCCTCGGTCAACGAGACGTCTTCTTGAGCGGCTCCGGGAACGGCTTGTACAAGTCCTTCGTCGTCCACGTCCTTCCATCACCCTGCCTATGTAGGCGTTCTTCGATATCCCTCTTAGGCAACGCTCTGGCTGCGTGTAAGAGCCCCGATCCGTTGGATACATCTTGTAAGATAATTTCCGAGAGCTTTACTTGGATGCGATGGAAGTCTTCTCTAAGATCATCATCATTGATTTGCCTCGACATTTTAATGGGGTCTCGCTTACTAGGTGGCGGAGACATCATCTCTGCATCCTCGACAAACCCTTTAAGGTGATGGAGGACATAGAAGGCCTCCTTAATGCTGCCGACTGGCTGCTTGACACAAGGGAAGTCGATCACGTGCTTGAACCCGATCTTTTTAGTGTCCGGCCTGATATATTGCCCATTCTTGTCGAAGGTGCCTCCATTTTTGGAGTAGCCAAGGATAGCCTCATCGAGAACACCCCTTATTCTCTTGTAGTCTTTCTTCGTCGTCGTACTCGACGAGTCAAAATACTGGGGCTAGTGACCACTTCGGATCTAGGATGATGAGTGTGCGATATTCGTCCCTCGCTCAACACATGCAATTGAAATGGAATATTGGAAATGATCGGCAATGGAAGAAATATATAAGAAAGCATAAGTTACGACGGCCGTGAGCGGATGTGTACTTACTCGGGAAAGACAGGTAGAAGAATGGTGTTGCTCTCTTTGTGCATGAGCATGAAGTTCTGGAGGTACCGCACCGCCTTGGTCCGTGTCCTTGAGCCGTCCTGGAGCTGGCTATCGCGCATGTAGTGGGATCCGCTACCGCGATGTGGCGGGGTCTCTCTCTGTTGATCTTCATCTGAAGATTGATCGCGTATAGGCGGACCAAGTTATAGTCGAGCCGTTTCGAGTGAAATAGATTGAAGACATCCTCGAACGCTATGAAGAAGATATCCGTGGGGTCTTCATTGACGAAGTTCTTGTCGGACGGCACCTTGACCGAGAACACCGGGTAATTTGGATCCTTTTCTTTAAGAAAGACGCTCTCTAGATAAATAATAGTGTTCTGCAAAGGGAGCATTGGTCCACTTGCGAGGTGTTCCATGTCCGGAGGCGGTATCGGCTTACCGGCTTCATGACACCGGGGCAAGCCATCCGGTGTAGGTGGTACCATGTCGTCGGCCCGGATCCTCTTAGGAGCAGGCTGGCTCGAAGATGCGCCCTTCTTGGCTCCTCTCTTCCTTGCCTTCTTCACCTGACCTACTGGGGGTGCTGGTGGTGCTGATGGTGGTGCTTCGGGTGCTGGTGGTGCTTCTGAGGTCGTTGGGGTTGATTTGGGTGGCTCCCCGATGATCGTCTTACGCAGCGTGTTAGGGCTGAAAACGGTAGCAGGCTTGACTTGAGCTGGATTGCCAGCCTCCGGAGGAGTGTCTTGAGAAAGACCCGTGAAGACCGAGCGCCGCTTCGTCACCGTAGGGGACGACCAAGTTGATCGCCGTGTGTGCGGAAGGCTTGTTCATCCATAGGAGGCATGTACATATCTTGGCTGCAGGCGCCAGTGTTGATGTAGGCATCGATGTCATCATCATCATCTGCATCGTTGCCATCAAGTGGCGCCATGTCCTGGACCTTAGGTGGTGGCGGTTGCGATGCCGCCGCTTGGCGTACCTTGCGTCTAGTTGACGGTCGTTGCGGTAGCGCTCCCAACAACTGTTTGTGGCGTGTGGTGGTGGCGGCGATCGTCGGTTCCTTCCGGGTGGCGGCGGCGACCGCCGGTTCCTTCAGGGTAGTGGGGGCGGCGACCGCCGGTTCCTTAAGGGTGTCGTCGGCGCTGGCGATCTTGGGCCGGATGATAGGGGAGGTGGCGCCGGTGCTTTTCTTAGCACTCGGAAGACCCCCCCCCCCCAGACGAATCTGGTTCTTCGGCCATTTCATAACCCATGAGGTGCAATCCCCAAGGGGCAAAACGTCGCCTTCGTCTGTGCCCGGAGGTTGAAAGGGGGGCATGGCGTAGCGGTACTCCCGCACTACCATTACCAACTTGACCTTCGCCACGTCTTCCGCCAAACTAGCGCCGTGCATAGTGCGGGAAGCCATGACATGGCCGCTAGCAACTTCCACCAACTTGCCGCCGGGCTCCACCGCTTGCGTAAATATGCATGGTTCATCCCGAGTCGGGGCGCCATGTTGGGCATCGTGAGATGGCAGTCACGAAAGGCATATATAGTTAAAGAAGATGACGCGAAGGAGTAACTAATGAGTTTACCTCCTTGATGGCGTCGATCTCGGCTACTCGTCGATACAAGGGCGGCGGTTGGGGGCGTCGATGCGACCAGTTGGAGCTGCGGCGTCGGGTGGAGCGGCGGCGTCTGGTGGAGCCCCGACGCCGACGTCGGGTGGAGCGGCACCATCGGCGACACGTGGAAGCTTGAGTTGCTGCCGCTGATGCTGGGCACATGTATCGGCCCCACTTGACCTCCCGCATTCCAAGCAGCTAACCCCTCCATCAACCCGGGGGATGATCCGTCGGATCTTCTCGTCCAATAACTTGTTCATCATCTCCGTGTTCTCCACGGGCTTTTCGGCCACCAGCTTCTCTAGTGACTCCACCTTCTTCTTCAGCTCCTGAACCTCGGATTTATCCTTAGCCGACGACCTCCTCTCCAGCTTTCTCGACTTGGCATCCGATCCGTAGTACTCGGATAGCTTCATACTTGTGCCAAAGCCGGACACACGGCCACCCGACGTCGGTGGCTTGTCCGGCTCCCTATCCTTGTATTTGTTCATCGCCCTGTTGAAAGGCGTGTCCCACGGTTCCGTCGACCCTCGGGACGACGGGCCAGCCTTCGTCAACTCTTCATCCTTCAGACAAAGGAACTTAAGGTTAGCCCATTTGGCTTCATTGCCTGATAAGATGAGCGAAATAATATAGAACTATCCTTACCAGGTACTTCTCGAAACCCCTCACGTCTTCGTGATCCGTAATAAATTCCCCCGTCGTAGCGGGACCGGACAAAGTTCCTAGCCTGTTCATCCTGGATTTTGTGCCAGGGGTTTTCTTTCCCCAGACGTACCATCTCGGCATCCTCCTTGTCCCAAGTGGGCTGTTTTCCTCGGTAACCGCCGCTTCCGCAATGGTGGGTCCCTAAGTTCAAGTCCCGCATTTTCTTCCCCCAGGCGGTCCATTTTTTAACACTGTCAGTTTGTAAGTAAGACTTGAATGCATTAAAGTCTTCTAAGGAGATCGACGGGTCTTTGGTACTTATCCTCTCCCAGCTTTCACCGGCATCAATCTTTGTCTTCAGCCGGTTCTTCCAGCTGCTCAAGGCGGTGCTCATCTTCGTGAGAGCTAAAGAGTCCACCTTCTTATTGAACGGCTCCGGGAACGTGTATCGTTGGTGAAGCTTCTGGAGGAGGGATTGGGCCACCTTCGAGCACCTGGGTAGACGGTTTTCGAGGACCCGGGATCCCTTGGTAGTTGTAGTGCGGGGTATCGTCCATGCACTCCACACAGCCGTTGAATCCGTGGCCGACCTGGGCAGATACATATGCGTAACCAGGATAGTCCGTGACCGTCGTGATCAACGCGGCTCTCATATCGAAATAAGTTCTAGTGTAGGCGTCCCACGTACGGGGTGGCGTCTTCCACAACGTGTCTAACTCCTCTTTTAGCAGCCCGAGATACAAATGCATGTCGACACCTGGTTGTTTCGGCCCTCGAATGAGAATACTCAGGTGTATGTACCTTTGCTTGGTGCACAGCCACGGGGGTAGGTTGTAAGGCCATACAAACACGAAGCCGGGTGCTATGCGTGCTACTCTGGTTGCCGAACGGATTGAGTCCATCGGTGCTCATACCCGGACTCGATGTTCCTTGCGTCGCCCCGAACCTAGGGAAGGCGATGTCCAATGCTTGCCACTGTCCAGCGTCCGAAGGGTGTGTCGGCATATAGCCCATCTCCGGATCTTCTTCGGGCTTCTGCCTTTCCGCGTGCCATTGCATGAGCTTTGCTTCCTTAGGGTCCACGAAATACCGCTGCAGACGGGGAGTGATAGGAAAGTACCATACCACCTTTTGAGGTACCTTCTTGTTCACAATCTTGTACCGTCCGTGGCCACACACCGGACATGTGGTTCTGTCCTTGTACTCGCACCTATAAATCACACAATCATTAATGCAGGCGTGGTATTTTTCGTGCGGTAGGTCAAGGGGACACACGACTTTCTTGGCCTCCTCGGTACTACTTGGCAATGTGTTCCCCTCCGGGAGATGATCGTGCGAGAATTTTAAGTTCTTGCTGAAGCTGGAATCGGTCCACTTGTTCTCGCGTCTTCATCTGCGAGGTAATCAAGCGTTACATGCAAGCGCGTATCCTGCGGACGACACCCGGGAAAGATCGGAGTCATCCCGTCTTTCTCCATTTGCGACAGACTTGGCTCTCTCTCTAGCTGCAACTCTATCTTTGCTCGTCTCCTGGAGGAGAAGATCTTGAACATGAGAGTCCCGCAAGGCCGAAATTAGCGGGGTCGCGCCGGAATCTTCTTCTTCATCATGATGATGTTCTCCGCCGGCATCTTCTTCTTCATGATGATCTTCTCCGCCGACTTCTTCTTCATGATGATAGTCCCCGTCGGCATGATGATAGTCTTCTTCATGATGATAGTCATCTCGCTCGACATGGTCTTCATGCGCACCATTTGATGGGGCCGGCCGCGCCTGGTTGTCTTGCATGAAACCGCGCCTCAGCAGGTGCTCCTCCGGTTGTCCGGAATCGGGGTTGATCCAGGCGCTCGAGTTTGCATGATCGACACGGACATCTTGTCCGGCGCCTATTGTTCCGAATCATGTCCTCCTTCGCGTCTATCTTGTATCTAGAGATTCGAGCGGAACTCATCGAGAGGACCATGCTTGCTCTGCAAATGGTATACATAGAACAGGAAATTAGAACCGCACCAAATGCACACACATGCATGGGCCGTACCTCTCCTCAAGGTATTACATGGAGCGGAAAAATTCGGCATGACCTCTCCTCAAAGTAGGACATATGGGTAGTGCAAAATTTGCCGAAACGGAAATGAATCAACATTTCGGCAAACATCCATGCACCACACCGGCACACACACAAGCGCTTCACCCGCAACAAGCATCCATACACACGACGGCCACACAAGATCTACAAGCATATGCATGTCTCCTCCAAGCATATGTATGTCTCCTCCAACTACTCACCTTCTAGATTCGATACCGAGACGAGACCGCGATCGATGAGTTCGAGAGGAGGAGAGAGTATGGAGAGCCTTCTCCTCAACTCCAATTAAGTATCAACCAAAGTAAGTGCAATAAATACCCAAGCAAGTGAAAAGTAGAGTCAAAATGGTATGAGAGAGAAGGGGGGACGAGCTAGATGGAGGAAGAAGAATGGCTTGTGTAGTGTGGTAGGTGGGAGGTTGGCTCACTTTTGTATATCTGGTTCGCTAATTCTGTGGCGCACCTAAATCAATGCGCCACAGAATACCTTATTTCTGTGGCGCACGAGGCAAACTGCGCCATAGAATAGCTTATTTTTGTGGCGCACTGTCGCCGTGCGCCACAGAAGAAGTAATTTTTGTGGCGCACTGCGGTTGGTGCGCCATAGAAATAGTAAAACCAATGATTGGGGGTGACAGGTTGTGGGGCCCACCAAGTTTTTGTGGCGCACGGTTCGGTAGTGCGCCAAAAAATTAAGCTATTTCTGTGGCGCACCGTGCCTGGTGCGCCACAAAATAAGTTTCTGTGGCGCATTTTAAACGGTGCGCCACAGAACTAAGCTTCGCCTATAAGGGTTTTCCTACTAGTGACGGCAACTGCCGTTTGAGCTCTTCGTGAGAGTTTCACACAAGAGGTTGGGCAAAAGTGAGAAAAAGTTCAGAGTCTAGGAAAAATTGAACACAACTAAAGAACCAAGGGAT
>NC_061511.1:98815982-98938124 GCF_022539505.1 Lolium rigidum | reverse complement strand
GGCATCCTTCAGCTCTTGCTCATGTTGGAGCCGGGCCCGCACAGCCTCGCTCCTTAAGCTCTTGGAAGCTAGTTTTCCGGGCGTTAAGGGCCTCCCGATGCTGCCGGATGAGCTGCTCTTTTTCGCCTACACAACGGAAGGAAGAGTATCAAGAAAGCGGTAGTTGATGGATAAGAAAACAACGGATTAACAAGAAAAGAAAAGACGATACCCTGAAGAGTAATGATTTGGGCCTGGAGCGTCTCGATGGTAGCTCCCGGAACAGCTAGTGAGCAAAAGATACAGGTAAGAAATAAGATTTTCCGATACAAAAGATGCCGAATGCGAAAGAGGAAAACTAACCTTGGCATTGGCTGTGAGCCTCCGCAAGGTCCCGGTGCTCCCACAAGAGCTCCTCAAAGAGTTTCTTCCGGGCGTCCGCGGTGCTCTGTTCAAAGGAGACAAATGTGAGAAGTAAAGTTTAGCGCTAAGAACAAAGTTCTTAACCCGAAACTCGGGATCGGCAATGCCGGTTTGCGCGTTCCTAAGTAAAGTTTAGCGCTAAGAACAAAGTTCTTAACCCGAAACTCGGGATCGGCAATGCCGGTTTGCGCGTTTCTAAGTAAAGTTTAGCGCTAAGAACAAAGTTCTTAACCCGAAACTCGAGGACCGGCAATGCCGGTTTGCGCGTTTCTAAGTAAAGTTTAGCGCTAAGAACAAAGTTCTTAACCCGAAACTCGGGACCGGCAATGCCGGTTTGCGCGTTTCTAAGTAAAGTTTAGCGCTAAGAACAAAGTTCTTAACCCGAAACTCGGGGACTGGCAATGCCGGTTTCGCGCGTTTCTAAGTAAAGTTTAGCGCTAAGAACAGAGTTCTTAACCCCAAACTCGGGGACTAGGAGAATGGATATGATTCAGCAAGGGAGAAACCGGCATAACATTAAAACTTCAAGAAAAGATATGAGAAAACCAGAAGAAGAGAAATCAATGCAAGTCAAAGAGATGAAACAGTCCTTGAAGAACTTACCATCAAGTTGTTCGTGGCGTCAAACCACGCACTGTCCAGCTCCTTGACGGCCCGGCGTAGCCGCATGAAGTGCTCTTCCGAGCTTCGCTCACCGGCAGGGTCTGGCATTGGCAGCCGGTCCTTGCCCAAGCCGCGGGTCGCCTTGGACATGTCCGCGGCGTTCCACTGCTCCGCATAAGGCAGCAGGTGCCCCAGCTCTCGGCCGTCGCGCTTGAACGAAGTAATCCGGCCAAGCAGGCCGGTAGGTTTTTCCGAGACCGCAGCGGCGGCAGGCCCGACGTGCAGCACCAAGGACCGCGAGCCGCTGAGCGCCTCCACGGCCTTCCCGCGCGACTCCCCCGGCTTGAGGCGCTTGATGGTCTTGGGGGCTGCCGGCGGCGGCATCGGCGTGGTTGCGAGGGGTCCTTGGCTCGGCGGAGGTGTTGGCGTCGCCTCAGGGGTAGGAGTTTCCGGCGGAGGATTTGGCGTGGCGTCAGGCGCCGCAGCTTCTGGTGATAAGGTAGAGGTTGCCGGCGCGGAAGTTTCCGGCACGGCCTTGGAGGGGGAAGAGCGCGAACTCTTCCTCTTCTTCTTCTTTTCTTTTTGGACGGAAGGAACCAAAGGTTCCGACCGCCCGGCAGCTTCTTCATCGGCGCCGATGTTGCTGGCGCCGGTATCCTGGGTCTCTGGAGGGGAGGTAAGGTCCTCCTCCGCGCGGTGGTCAGGAGATTTAGGGGCCGCGCGCCCCGAACTTGTAGTGCCCCCCGGAGGGGAGGCAGAAATGTTGCCGGCACCAGATGGTGTCGGGCTTGAACGAGGAGGAGGAGTTGAGGCCCCAGCGGAGCCGGCAGAGTCCTCAGACCTGGGCCCAAGCTTGAGCGCAGGGCTGAAAAAGAGAAAAATAGAGAATTGGAAAAAATAACCGGAAAAGAACTAGGCACAACGAAACGAGAAAAGCAAAGAAACGGGTTTTACCCGGAGGAAGTGGGCATCTGTTTGCCCTTGTAACGCCTTGAGCCTACTTGCTTGCCCCCAATGACTTCCGTCCGGAGGCGTTTGGCAGGAGGAGCATGGCTGGAGCCGGCGTCCGGAGCCGGAGCTTTGTTCTTCTGGCCGTGGGCCATGAGTTTGTCCACAAACTCATTGCCGGCCTCGGCATCCGGCCGGGCCACGTGCTCGTGAATCTGCGGATTGGTACCGGTTGAGGAGGGATCTACAGAGGATCAACAACAGTAAAATATGAGAGATCAAACAGAGAAGCTACCTCAAACATAGCCAGGTCGTCGGACGAACCAGCGGGCTCCGGCGGGGACCTGCCAAGGCGCGAGGCGGCGGTCTTGCCCATCTTCGAGATCCTTCCGGAAGATGACGGGGTCGGGGTCGAACTTGTCCGGACCTCGCTTCGGCGGTGGCCTCGTCGGTCGGATAAGATGCCGGGAAACGGTCCTTGGCCCGAAAGAACAAGAAAGATAGAAAGAGGTTAATCACAATGAAAAAGTTATCGGGATGCCGACCCGAGTTGTGTAATTTCTTACCGCTTGGGTCGGGGGTTAGTGGAACTAAGAGGCCGAAGTCCCCATTCCCAGTCCTCCGGCATGGCGGTCTGGCAAATCTGACCGGCCTTGAGGACAACGTCCTTCTTGCTAAGGGGAATTCCGGTGATCTTTGTAGGATCACCAGGACCGTACATCTCGCTCATCTTGTGCATGCGGCGCTTGAGCGGAAGCACCCGGCGCGAAATAAATGCGCGGATGATATCATCGGAGCAGATGTTGGTGTCCTTCATCAGTTGCCTAATGAAGCGTATAATCCGGTTGGTCTCAATATGAGAGTCCTTCGGGTTGTAGCTCCAGTTGGCCCTCGAGGGCGGCGCCGGATTGAAGGGCGGCAAGTTGATGAGGTCCGGGGCGCCCTTGTTCTTCACATAGAAAAAGGTCCCTTGCCATAGCCGGCATGACTCGAGACCGGAGAACTTAAAAAAGGGGCTCCCTTGACGGTAGCCAATGATGCAAGACCCGCATTGAACGGGGGGTTGGGTTTAGGAATATCCTTGCCCCGAACGGAATTGATCCGAAGAGCAAAGAAGCGGGCGAACGTCTCACGAGTGGGACGAATGCCGATGTAAGCCTCCATGAAGGTGGCGTAGCAAGAGAGGTAGAAAATGGCATTGCCAGGAAGGTGATGAGGTTGAAGTTCGTAGAAATCAAGGAAACGCCGAAAGAAGTCGGAAGCAGGAAGGCCGAAGCCGCGCTCGAAGTGAGCAAGGAAAACAACTCGTTCACCGGGTTCAGGCACCGGTTTGATTTCATCGCGAGGAAGCCGGCAGGTTACTCCTTCCGGAATCCTCCTGGACCGGTATAACCAGTCGATCTCGAACTTAGTGACGTTGGAGCCCATCCAGGCCCCACGGGTGATACCGGAGGAATCCATACCGGAACCTTCGCTAGAGCTGCCGGACGCACGATTGCTACCGGAGGCACGATTGCTACCGGACTCAGCATCCATCTGAGCGAGATCAGCGGTGAGCCCGTCGGAAGATCTGCTACGCCGGCTGGCAGAGGAAGAGGCAGAAGAAGAAGTAGAGGACTCCGTACTAGACATGAGGTTCGGCAAGGAGAAACAAGAATCCCACGATATACCCCCGCGCGAAGATCTACGAAAGAGAGAAAAAAGCAAGAAAAAGAAGAAGTAAATACACTACCGAGTCGAGATCTAGAAAGCAAGCAAAAGAGGAGTGAATCCAGATTGGGCCTAACCTGAGGCGGCGGAGTAGATGAGGAAGAGGTTCGCCGGAGAAGCAACGAGCCAAGGGCCGGCGAGGTAGTCCGTCGGCGGCGAGGCAGGAAGAAGCTCGAAGAAGCACCAATGTCGCGGCGGGGGCAGAGACGCCGCAGAAGTTCTTTGCGCGACGAAGTCTGGTGGCGTCCGGCGAAGCGGTAGCGAAGGTTCGCTGGGCGGCGGAGCTCAGGCGGCGAAACGCAGCGGCGGAGGCGCTGAGAGCGAAAGCACTGTGCGCGAGGAGGTGGAGAATGCGAGAAAAGGAAGAAGGAGGAGTGGTTTCCCCTTATAAAGGAAGAGGGTGACGTGGGCCGAAACCGCTGGGCCTTGACGGTTGGGGTCGTGGGCCGCGACGGTTCGCTCCACGAGCCACCACGTGGCACGGTGATACACGCGAAGAAATAATAAGACACAGGAAGGTACCCACGGATCCAGTGAAGCGGTTGGGATTCGCTGTGAGGCAGTTAATGTGCGCGCAAAGTCGAAGGGAAGTGACCCCGACACCGGCGCGTCGATCACGATGGCGCATGTCACTGACAGGCGCGGGGCCCGAGATATTCTCGACGTCGCCGAGGAAGTGTTAAATGACTAAGATGCCGGAGGATAAGACACCGGATAGTGCCTTAAGGAGAAGAGATAGCGATGATCTGGGTAAAAGATGCCGGATCCAAGCCTAAGGCCGGATAGATTAAACCGGTATCCGGGAAAGAAAGAACCTGGCATGGTCTCGTTGGATAGGATCCGCCGGACTATACCAGCTTCGGGGACTAATGTTGGGGGATGACCCCCGGTATGCCAAAGGCATGCCAAACCGGATGGTTTGAGCCATCAAGATACCGGTTTAATGTTCGTACCGGAACTTAAAGATAAGAACTTAGCTAAGTGGGGCTAAGCCGGTATCCCCAAGAGGGGTATACCGGAATCAGGTAAGAAGATACCGGATCTCCGGAAGGACGAGCGGGTCGGCAGGACTGGTCAAAGATTCTCTCCAGAGCTAGAAGACAAAGATGAGCTAAGCAAAGTAACTTTAGACGAAGGGCTGACGATAAAGAGAAGGATGACGGTCAAAGAAGCCGGAGGACGTCAGCGTCTCCGATTAAAGAGGGCTCCGGTGTCTTCTATGATTAAAGTAGCTTTGTAAAGTAGTTTGTCTAGTCAAAGATGCCATTAGGGTTTCTTGCCCTGTAAGCCACCTCTCCCCTATATAAGGAGAGGGGGCAGCCCTTCGTAGGCGAGGGCGCATGAACACAGAAGAACTGGTACTGAGAAACTTGTAGCCTGTTGAGATCAATAAAGATGGTGATCTAGAGCGAGTTCTTCCTTATGTCTTTCTTCTTCAACCTCTAGCCTTGGCTAAGTTCTTGAGGAAACCATCCGGAAGTTCGTCCCGTCTAATCACAAACCCTCCCCCGAATCCTCTTGCGTCCATTCGGCCCCAACTTAAGCCATCCTATGGCATCTGTCTGTTCACCACGACGACAGTGACTTGAATGACATGGTGATTTTGATAAAAACTTATGATTGGGTTCGGACGCGATACCATTCCAATTTTAGAGTACCCCCACAATACTTGATTATGGGTAAGGCTTTAGCTGGAAATTTATGTGTCTTAGTATGGGTACCCTCTGAACAAGCGTCATAGAGTTTATGCCGAGGTTGCCTCCGTTGAAAGTGAAATGACGTGAAAATAGTTGAATGTCCTACCCAAGCCCTGTGCAGTTCCCAGGATAGCAGATTGCTATCACTGGGAGGCCAAACTCATGGGGGAGGTGCCTATACTAGGGTATGTAAGTGAAAGGTTAATGGTTGATGATCCGCATGCTGAGTTATGAATATTCAGGGCTATCCCTGACGGATGTAATCAAATGTTGTGGCGCAAGTGTGCAACCTCTGCAGAGTGTAAACCTATTCGAATAGTCGTGTCCACGGTTATGGACGGTTGGATGGCCATACTGTTCCGTTGTCAGATAATTTCTAAAAGTGAATGGTGAATTTGAAAGGTGAATTTGACTTGATCACAACAGAGTTGTGGGAATGACACTAATGTTCCCACTTGAGTTAAGTTAGGAAAATGAAGAGTCTTTGATTACTAAATGCTTGTGAACTAAAATTGGCTTTATGCAAATGAACCTAGAGCTTAGAACCCTCTTACTAAAATTGTTAGTACTTACACTAGTATAAGTTTGCGAGTACTTTAAAGTACTCATGGCTGTGTCCCTGGCTATTCAAATGGCCAGACTATGAAGAAGAGCAGCAGTATCAGGATGACGGACAGCAGGACGTCTATGACAACTAGGATCATCTCCTGACATCAAGCGTTGCCTGTGGAATAGATGGACTCTACTACGTACTCCCGCTATGTGTTATGTATTTTGATCCTTAGATCAATTGTTGTAATGAGACTGGATCATGTGATCCTTTTTGATGTAAGACTATTATGGTGTTTTAATGAATGATGTGTTATGATATGAACTTATTATATCTCGCAAAAACAATCTTCCTGGGATTGCGATGTATGGCATAATAGGCATCCGGACTTAAAAATCCGGGTGTTGACACAAATATAAATGATGTGATAGTACATTGCATTACGAGCATCTCTAGTGTATCCCATTCTCGAAAAAGAAAATCCGATCCCGAATATCTAAACATCCAAAGTTACTTTTGCGGTGTCACGCGAGCTCCGCCCGAAGAGAATCTGAACTCGTACAACGTCGAGTTTGGGATCTGATCGGCCCCAACGTTCTTCTTCCTGAAAACCCAAGTCCATCATCATGTGCATTGATAAGGTTACGTCTTGTCAATTGGCGCCGTCTGTGGGGAGCTTGGGCGCTGCAAGATTGAGTTTGATGACCTCTTCTTCAAGCAACAACTCGACGAGATCGGGGCGATCATGTGTGTTTCGGCTCAAAAGAGGCAAAATAGTCTTGCCTTTTTCGTTGCATGATCTCCATTATTTGCATCTCCCAAAACTCATTTGCCAACGCATCCATCCCACACAGATCCATCATCATGATCTGGTTGTCCTTGGCCCTCGCCTCGGCCCACTCCTTATCTCCTTGAGAGCAAGTTCTCGCCCCTTGAGGACCCTAATGTCATCCTACTTTGATTCTTTTCTATTGGGTGACATTAGAGGTACAAAGAAATCATGTTTGATGTTCTTTTATCATAAATAAAATATATCTTCATAAACCAAATAGCACATAATATTCTACTCATTCTATCATATCAAAAATATCAAGCAAAAATCATTTTGATACTCAAAAGAATGGACCTAACATTGAAAGGCAGAATCCGTCCAGAATTTTTGTTGCAACAAAACTAAATTTTTAATACGACTTAGACACGTCAGGAATTTTAGCCAATTTGTTCATATATAGGATGAAAAGTTACAACTACTGTGAATTTAGCAAAATTTTAGGAGTTACCAAAAATATCAGAAAAATCATGCACTAAAAGTGCATCGCAAAAAACAGTAACTCCATATTATGTTTGCAACTTTAAACATCTAAATGGAAAACTTGACACTTATTTAAAAACTAGATAATAAAATAAAAGAAAACTAACATGCTACAATAAGCATGTAAAACAAAAATCAAATATAAAAACATCTCGGGTTGCCTCCCGTAAAGCGCTTTCTTTATAGCCATACAGCTAGGTTTACTTACTTGTTTCAAGTGTTATGGAATTATGTGGTAGCTTAAATAATGCTACCACCTTCTTCCTTGAAAAGTGCTCCATACACTTTTTGTGTGGGAACTGGAATTTGACATTTCCTTCTTTAGAATCAATGATAGCTCATGTTGTTCTTAGAAAAGGTCTTCCAAGGATTATACGACTAAAGGTATTGCTACCTATGGCCATAACAATAAAATCGACGGGCACATATTTCATATGCAATTCAACCATTACATCATTAACTCTTCCTAAAGCCTTTTTGGTTGAATCATCAGCAAGTAATAAATTAATAGCATTTTTCCATATTTTTTAGATTTAGTAATTCAAATAGCTCTTTAGATATGACAGAAACACTAGATCCTAAATCTAGAATTGCATGACGTGTTTCTTTATCAACAGAAATTAAAATATTAGGGATCCAAGCATCCCCAAGCTTAGGTGGTATAATAGCCTCATTATTGTATCTTTGTATATTTTCTTTAATGACATAGTTAGCAATATAGGAACCAAAACTAGCTTGATTGACATTAATAGAAGGATCTTTAGAAAATTTCTCAGCTATGGCAACCAATTCATGCAAGCTACATTTATCAAGATCAAAAAGTTGTTCCCTTACTTCACTAAGCATTTTCACTTCTTCAATTTTCTTTTTCCTATTGTATAGATCAAAGATCTCATGTCTATCACCAAAATCATCTTCAGGAACTTTGGCTTTGTCTAGACTTCTTATAATTTTTACTTCTATGAGAAAATCACCTAGCATCACAAAAGCATTTTAGGCTGTTAAGTTCATGAAGCTACACCACATTGATTATCAAGATACATCCTATAGGTGCTTTCTACACCATTATAGAACAGGTATATTGGCATCCAATCATTAAAACTACTTTTTGTCTCATAAGCAAGTCCTCTAAATCTTTCCCAAACATTTACTAGTAATTCATGTTTATTTTGTTTAAAGGAAGTAATGATTTCTCTAAGGTGGCTTGCTACTTCAGAAGATCCGAATCTTTCTACAAAGGCAGCTTTAAAATTTAACTGAGAGAGGAAGTTTCCACGTGGCCATTTTAAAATCCAGTCTAAATGTTTACCACCAAGAGAGTATGGGAAGAGCTTAACTTTGATTGTGTTATTAGTATATTCCTCACATTAAGTATTTTGCACTTCTAGTCATTCACTTTACCACACTTCAAAGGATAGTTCCCTCTCGAGACCACAAGGCAAATATTACATGGTGCACAACATATAATATCAAGAGAGAGATCTAACACACAATAATACGTAAAACCATAGATCATCTTAGATTCATCTCATATTCATGCTAGGGTTTCTCCATCTCCCCAAGAACTAAAGGAACTACTCACACATGGATGGGATGAAAGTAATGGAATGAATTCGAATACAAATCCACAATAGTAATCAAGATTACAACTATAATTAAAGGAGAACGGGATCGGTGATGGTGATGGAGATGCAGCGGTTGATGATGAAGGGGATGATTCCTTGTCCTCCGATGATCCGCGTAGCAGCCCGGATTATATCTTCTCCAAAGTTCCTTCTCTAGATCTGACCAGGGGCGATGTTTCTGTGTTTTTCAAAGTTGTGTGTCTCAGATCTCCGCGCCGTCTGCGCAAGATGAAAGTATTGACGAGGCGGTGCTTTTGACACACCATACGGGTAGACGGTTGATGGTGCTCCGGTGATGGCGCCAGACAATCTTGCTGCGCGTTGTTGTCGAAGCGGTTGGGAAACCCCAAGAGGAAGGTGTGATGAGCACAGCAGCAAGTTTTCCCTCAATAAGAAACCAAAGTAATCGACCAGTAGGAGAAAGGCGTGACTTCTGAAGGTGTTACTAGCTGACTAGTGGCAGGGCACACTACCGGCGTCAGCAACAACGTGGAACCTGCACACAACACAACCAAAGTACTTTGCCCCAACTTGCAGTGAGGTTGTTAATCTCACTGGTTTGCTGAACAAAAAAGGATTAGACGTATCGAGTGGAAAGAGATGTTTGCAGAAAGTAAACAGAACATGATTACAGTAGATGAATTTATCAATGTAAAGGAAACAGGACCAGGGTCCACAGTTCACTACAGGTGTCTCTCCATAAAGATAAATAGCATATTGGGTGAACAAATTACAGTTGGGCAATTGATAGAATATCGACCATACATGACAAGATGATTACTATGAGATTTGATTGGGCATCACAACATAATAAATAGATCGTAATCCAACTGCGTCTATGACTAATAATCCACCTTCCGATTATCGTCCGAACCTCTATCAGTATTAAGTTGCAAGCAACAGATTATCGCATTAAGCAATGTGTGTAAAGTAAGCAATAGAGTTACCCTTGGATAAAACATTGTTGTTTTCTCCCTAGTAGCAACAACACATCTACAATCTTAAAAGTTATTGTCACTCTCCCACAAAGGCATGAACCTACTATATATTGAGCATAAATACCCCCTCTTGGAGTCACAAGTATCCACTTGGCCAGAGTTTCCACTAGCAACGGAGAGCATGCAAGATCACAAATAACATATGACATGAATATATAATCAATCTCAACATAGTATACAATGTTCATCGGATCCCAGCAAACACAACATGTAGGATTACATAAAGATGATCTTGATCATGTAGGGCAGCTCACAAGATCTATACATGAAGCACAAAGTGGAGAAAACAACCATCTAGCTACTGCTATGGATCCATAGTCCAGGGATGAACTACTCACGCATCACTTCGGAGGCGGGCATGGCGATGTAGATGCCTCCGATGAGGATTTTCCCCTCCGGCAGGGTGCCGGGAAGAGCTTCAGAACCCCCCGAGATGGCTTTTGCGATCGCGGTCGCGATGGAACTTTTCGTGGATGGAGGCTCGCGTATCCAGGGTTTTCCCGAGAAGATGTATAAATAGGCGGAGGATTTAGGTCGGTGGGGTGCCTGGGAGGCTCGCACCCCCCCTTGGTGCGGGCTAGGCCCAGGCCGCGCCATGGGGTGGTCTGGCCACCCTTTGGCGCCTCTTCGACCCCCCTCTGGACTTCGTCTTCATTTCGGTAAAATATTGAGTTCGGCTTTGTTTCGTCCAATTCCGAGAATATTTCTGGTACAACTTTTCTGAAATAGAAAAACAGCAGAAAACAGGGAACTAGCACTGTGGCATCTTGTTAATAGATTAGTGCCGGAAATCATATAAAAGTGCAACGAAGTGTAAGAAAAACATATATGAATTGGTGTAAAACAAGCATGGAGCATCAAAAATTATAGATACCTTTGAGACGTATGAAGCATCCCCAAGCTTAACTCCTGCTCGTCCTCGAGTGGATAAGTGATAACAAAGATAATTTTTGAGGTGACATGAAGCCAGCACAATCTTGATCAAGCATGTAAAGCATTGTGAGCTGGGATCTAAGTATTCTAAACATAGGCATGATAGATATAATTCAATAGAACTTAGCAACTATGTTATAACATGAAGAGTATCTCAAACAATGGATCATGAATAATAGTGCATTGAAAGCAACTATTTGTTTATGAGCATATAGTAAACATAACAAAGTGGTACTCAACATATCCTTTATGGAATAGCAAAACATAAATGCTAGGACACCTTCAAAGTTCAGAGGGTGACTAGATACAAGTAATTTAAGAACAAGCAATAACACAATCATGAATTAATCAATAATAATTTTGGGACTATGCGCATTGCACTAAGAATGACAAATATGCTCTCTTAATCAGTGCATAAAGTAGAAGATGAAGATTCAACATAAAAGTAAAAGAGAGACTGTTTGCAAAGTAAGCAAGATAAACAAGTTTTATAAACCTTCTAAAAAGTATGGTACTTATTAGTTTCGAGCTCTCATTGCCCCTATCATAAGAAACTTGAATGGTTAAAGTTAACGTGAGTCAAAATGAGCTATATGCTTGCAAATCACAAGTTGAAAATCTCATGCCCCTTGAATGCGAGTATATAAACCTCATGCTACTCAACTTAGGTTCCAAATAAGTTCTTATCATTGTAAGTATATATGTATCATTGAGAACCGCCAACGGGTACCTCGTACCCGATGATATGGACGTACTCTTGTAGGAGCAATCCCATGCCAAAATGACAAGGCAAACAGACAGTGAGCATTGATACGTCTCAAACGTATCTATAATTTCTTATGTTCCATGCTAATTTTATGATGATACTCACATGTTTTATACACACTTTATATCGTTTTGATGCATTTTCCGGAACTAACCTATTAACGAGATGCCGAAGTGCCAGTTCCTGTTTTGTGTTGTTTTTGGTTTCAGAAATCCTACAAAGGAAATATTCTCGGAATTGGACGAAATCAACACCCAGTATCTTATTTTTCCCGGAAGCTTCCAGAGCACCGGAGAGGGGCCAGAGGGGAGCCAGGGGGGGCCCACCCCACAAGGCGGCGCGGCCAAAGGGGGGGTGCGCCCCCCTATGGTCGGGTGGCCCCAGGACTCCTCCGAGGCTGCCCTTCCGCCTATATAAAGTCTCCGTCGCGAAAACCCTAGACCGATAAGCCACGATACGAGAAAAGTTCCAGAGCCGCCGCCATCGTGAAGCCAAGATTCGGGGGACAGAAGTCTCTGTTCCGACACGCCGCCGGGGCGGGGAATTGCTCCCGGAAGGCATCTCCATCGACACCACCGCCATCTTCATCGCCGTTGATGTCTCCCATGATGAGGAGGGAGTAGTTCTCCCCCGAGGCTAAGGGCTGTACCGGTAGCTATGTGGTTCATCTCTCTCTCCCATGTGATCTTTATGTGATCATGAGCTTTGTGATCTAGTTGAATATCATCTATGTGCTACTCTAGTGATGTTATTAAAGTAGTCTATTCCTCCTCTATGATGTAATGTTGACAGTGTGTGCATCATGTAGTACTTGGTATAAGCTATGATTGTGATCTCTTGCAGATTATGAAGTTAACTATTACTATGATAGTATTGATGCGATCTATTCCCCCTTTCATAGCCCGACGGTGATAGTGTGCATGCTATGTTAGTACTCGGTATAATTGCAATGGTCTATTATGCACTCTAAGGTTACTTAAATATGAACTCCGAATGTTGTGGAGCTTGTTAACTCCGGCTTGAGGGAGCTCTTGTAGCCCTACACAATGAATGGTGTTTGTCATCCAACAAGAGAGTGTAGAGAAAGTAGTATTTGTTTATTCAGTATGTGATCAATGTTGAGAGTGTCTGATGTCTACGTTCCCCCTCCTTTCCTGTAGACAGTGTTGGGCCCCCAAGAGCAGAGGTTTGTAGAACAGCAGCAAGTTTTCCCTTAAGTGGATCACCCAAGGTTTATCGAACTCAGGGAGGAAGAGGTCAAAGATATCCCTCTCATGCAACCCTGCAACCACAAAGCAAGAAGTCTCTTGTGTCCCCAACACACCTAATAGGTGCACTAGTTCGGCGAAGAGATAGTGAAATACAGGTGGTATGAATAAATATGAGCAGTAGTAACGGCGTGTAGTTGATGGTGGTAATATGGTAGCGTAGTAACGCTAGCAGTAGTAACGCAATAGAAACAAGTAAACAAGCGATAGTAACTCAGCGAGTATTTAGGAACAAGGCCTAGGGTTTACACTTTCACTAGTGGACACTCTCATCATTGATCACATAACAGAATAGATAAATGCATACTCTACACTTTTGTTGGATGATGAACACATTGCGTAGGATTACACGAACCCTCAATGCCGGAGTTAACAAGCTCCACAATAATGCTCATGTTTTAGTAACCTTATAGTGTAAGATAGATCAATAGACTAAACCAAGTACTAGCATAGCATGCACACTGTCACCTTCATGCATATGTAGGAGGAATAGATCACATCAATATTATCATAGCAATAGTTAACTTCGCAATCTACAAGAGATCATGATCATAGCATAAACCAAGTACTAACACGGTGCACACATCGTCACCTTTGCACACGTGCGGGAGGAATAAAACTACTTTAATAACACATCACTAGAGTAGCACATAGATAAATTGTGATACAAACACATTGCGATCATAAAGAGATATAAATAAGCACCTCACTATGCCATTCAACAGGTGAATAAGTATTCCGTGAAATCTAGCCTAAGAGACCCACACGGTGCACACACTCGTCACCTTTACACACGTGGGACAAGGAGTCTCCGGAGATCACATAAGTAAAACTCACTTGACTAGCATAATGACATCTAGATTACAAGCATCATCATATGAATCTCAATCATGTAAGGCAGCTCATGAGATTATTGTATTGAAGCACATAGGAGAGAGATGAACCACATAGCTACCGGTACAGCCCCGAGCCTCGATGGAGAACTACTCCCTCCTCATGGGAGCAGCAGCGGTGATGAAGATGGCGGTGGAGATGGCAGCGGTGTCGATGGAGAAGCCTTCCGGGGCACTTCCCCGCTCCGGCAGGTGCCGGAACGAGACTCCTGTCCCCCGGATCTTGGCTTCGCGATGGCGGCGGCTCGCGGAAGGTTTCGTGGTTTTCGTCGAACGCCCCGAGGTTTTTAGGTCGGGGGCTTTATATAGGCGGAGAGGCGGCGCAGGAGGGCTTCCGGGGGCCCACACCCTAGGGGGCGCGCCCCCCTTGGCCGCGCCGGGGTGTGGTGTGGTGGCCCTGCCCCCTTCTCCGGCGGTTCTCGTGTGTTCCGGATGCTTCCGGGTAAAATAGGAACCCGGGCGTTGATTTCGTCCGATTCCGAGAATATTTCGTTACTAGGATTTCTGAAACCAAAAACAGCAGAAAACGAGAACCGGCACTTCGGCATCTTGTTAATAGGTTAGTTCCGGAAAATGCACGAATATGACATAAAGTGTGCATATAACATGTAGATAACATCAATAATGTGGCATGGAACACAAGAAATTATCGATACGTTGGAGACGTATCGCATCCCCAAGCTTAGTTCCGCTCGTCCCGAGCAGGTAAAACGATAACAAAGATAATTTCTGGAGTGACATGCCATCATAAACTTGATCATACTATTTGTAAAGCATATGTAGTGAATGCAGCGATCAAAACAATGTATATGACATGGGTAAACAACTGAATCATAAAGCAAAGACTTTTCATGAATAGCACTTCAAGACAAGCATCAATAAGTCTTGCATAAGAGTTAACTCATAAAGTAATAATTCAAAGTAAAGGTATTGAAGCAACACAAAGGAAGATGAAGTTTCAGCGGTTGCTTTCAACTTATAACATGTATATCTCATGGATAATTGTCAATGCAAAGCAATATAACAAATGCAATATGCAAATATGTAAGAATCAATGCACAGTTCACACAAGTGTTTGCTTCTTGAGATGGAGGGAAATAGGTGAACTGACTCAACAATGAAAGTAAAAGAATGGTCCTCCATAGAGGAAAAGCATCGATTGCTATATTTGTGCTAGAGCTTTGATTTTGAAAACATGAAACAATTTTGTCAACGGTAGTAATAAAGCATATGCATCATGTAAATTATATCTTATAAGTTACAAGCCTCATGCATAGTGTACCAATAGTGCCCGCACCTTATCCTAATTAGCTTGGACTACCTGGATTATCACCGCAATACATATGCTTTAACCAAGTTTCACAAAGGGGTACCTCTATGCCGCCTGTACAAAGGTCTAAGGAGAAAGCTCGCATTTGGATTTCTCGCTTTTGATTATTCTCAACTTAGACATCCATACCGGGACAACATAGACAACAGATAATGGACTCCTCTTTTAATGCTTTAAGCATTTAACAACAATTAATTCTTTTCTCATTAGAGACTTGAGGATATTTGTCCAAAACTGAAACTTCCACCATGAATCATGGCTTTAGTTAGCGGCCCAATGTTCTTCTCTCACAATATGCATGCTCAAACCATTCAACTCAGTGTAGATCGCCCTTACTTCAGACAAGACGAACATGCATAGCAACTCACATGAATTTCAACAATGAGTTGATGGCGTTCCCCAGTAAACATGGTTATCGCACAACAAGCAACTTAATAAGAGATAAAGTGCATAATTACATATTCAATACCACAATAGTTTTTAAGCTATTTGTCCCATGAGCTATATATTGCAAAGGTGAATGATGGAATTTTAAAGGTAGCACTCAAGCAATTTACTTTGGAATGGCGGGAAAATACCATGTAGTATAGGTAGATATGGTGGACACAAATGGCATAGTGGTTGGCTCAAGTATTTTGGATGCATGAGAAGTATTCCCTCTCGATACAAGGTTTAGGCTAGCAAGGCTTATTTGAAACAAACACAAGGATGAACTGGTGCAGCAAAACTCACATAAAAGACATATTGAAAATATTATAAGACTCTACACCGTCTTCCTTGTTGTTCAAAACTCAATACTAGAAATTATCTAGACTTTAGAGAGACCAATTATGCAAACCAAATTTTAGCATGCTCTATGTATTCTTCACTAATAGGTGCAAAGTATATGATGCAAGAGCTTAAACATGAGCACAACAATTGCCAAGTATCACATTACCCAAGACATTATAGCAATTACTACATGTATCATTTTCCAATTCCAACCATATAACAATTTAACGAAGAGGAAACTTCGCCATGAATATTATGAGCTAAGAACACATGTGTTCATATGAACCAGCGGAGCGTGTCTCTCTCCCACACAAGCATGATGTAATCCAATTTATTCAAACACAAACAAAAATAGAAACAAACAAACAGACGCTCCAAGCAAAGTACATAAGATGTGGCCGAATAAAAATATAGCTTCAGGGGAGGAACCTGATAATGTTGTCGATGAAGAAGGGGATGCCTTGGGCATCCCCAAGCTTAGACGCTTGAGTCTTCTTGATATATGCAGGGATGAACCACCGGGGCATCCCCAAGCTTAGACTTTTCACTCTTCTTGATCGTAGTATATCATCCTCCTCTCTTGACCCTTGAAAACTTCCTCCACACCAAACTCGAAACAACTCATTAGAGGGTTAGTGGACAATAAAAATTAACATGTTCAGAGGTGACACAATCATTCTTAACACTTCTGGACATTTCATAAAGCTACTGGACATTAATGGATCAAAGAAATTCATCCAACATAGCAAAAGAGGCAATGCGAAATAAAAGGCAGAATCTGTCAAAACAGAACAGTCCGTAAAGATGGATTTTATTAGGCCACCAGACTTGCTCAAATGAAAATGCTCAAATTGAATGAAAGTTGCGTACATATCTGAGGATCACTCACGTAAATTGGCATAATTTTCTGAGTTACCTACAGAGAATTAGACCCAGATTCGTGACAGCAAAGAAATATGTTTCTGCGCAGTAATCCAAATCTAGTACTTACTTTTCTATCAAAGACTTTACTTGGCACAACAAAACATAAAAATAAGATAAGGAGAGGTTGCTACAGTAGTAAACAACTTCCAAGACACAAATATAAAACAAAGTACTGTAGCAAAATAAACACATGGGTTATCTCCCAAGAAGTTCTTTTCTTTATAGCCATTAAGATGGGCTCAAGCAGTTTTAATGATGCACTCGCAAGAGATAGTATGTGAAGCAAAAGAGAGCATCAAGAGGCAAATTCAAAACACATTTAAGTCTAACATGCTTCCTATGCATAGGAATCTTGTAAATAAACAAGTTCATGAAGAGCAAAGTAACAAGCGTAGGAAGATAAAACAAGTGTAGCTTCAAAAATTTCAGCACATAGAGAGACATTTTAGTAACATGAAAATTTCTACAACCATATTTTCCTCTCTCATAATAACTTTCAGTAGCAACATGAGCAAACTCAACAATATAACTATCACATAAAGCATTCTTATCATGAGTCTCATGCATAAAATTATTACTCTCCACATAAGCATAGTTATTCTTATTAATTGTAGTAGGAGCAAATTCAACAGAGTAGCTATCATTATTATTCTCATCAAGTGTAGGAGGCATAGTATAATCACAACAAAATTTACTCTCCATAGTAGGTGGCATCAAAAGACCACTATCATTATCATCACAAATAGGAGGCAAAGTATCATCAAAGAAAATTTTCTCCTCAATGCTTGGGGGACTAAAAATATCATGAAAACCAGCTTCCCCAAGCTTAGAACTTTCTATATCATTATCAACAATGGTGTTCAAAGCGTTCATACTAATATTACTACCAGCATGCAAACAAGATTTCATAGGTTTTTTAATTTTCGCATCAAACAATCCATGTTTTAAATCAGGAAATAGAATAAGAAGCTCACTCTTGTACATTATGCCAAACTAGTGTAAACAAGAAACAACAAGATGCAATTGCAGGATCTAAAGGAAATAGCTTCGAGCACAAACACAATGGCGCCAGAAAAGTACTGTTACCTGGGACCGGAGTATGAGTGCCTTTTTACCTTTCCTCCCGACAACGGCGCCGGAAAATAGCTTGATGTCTACGTTCCCCTCCTTTCCTGTAGACGGTGTTGGGCCCCCAAGAGCGAGAGGTTTGTAGAACAGCGAGCAAGTTTTCCCTTAAGTGGATCACCCAAGGTTTATCGAACTCGGGGAGGAAGAGGTCAAAGATATCCCTCTCATGCAACCCTGCAACCACAAAGCAAGAAGTCTCTTGTGTCCCCAACACACCTAATAGGTGCACTAGTTCGGCGAAGAGATAGTGAAATACAGGTGGTATGAATAAATATGAGCAGTAGTAACGGTGTGTAGTTGATGGTGGTAATATGGTAGCAGTAGTAACGCAGCAGTAGTAACGCAGTAAAACAGTAAACAAGCAGTAGTAACTCAGCAGTATTTAGGAACAAGGCCTAGGGTTTACACTTTCACTAGTGGACACTCTCATCATTGATCACATAACAGAATAGATAAATGCATACTCTACACTTTTGTTGGATGATGAACACATTGCGTAGGATTACACGAACCCTCAATGCCGGAGTTAACAAGCTCCACAATAATGCTCATGTTTTAGTAACCTTATAGTGTAAGATAGATCAATAGACTAAACCAAGTACTAGCATAGCATGCACACTGTCACCTTCATGCATATGTAGGAGGAATAGATCACATCAATATTATCATAGCAATAGTTAACTTCGCAATCTACAAGAGATCATGATCATAGCATAAACCAAGTACTAACACGGTGCACACACTTGTCACCTTTGCACACGTGCGGGAGGAATAAAACTACTTTAATAACACATCACTAGAGTAGCACATAGATAAATTGTGATACAAACACATTGCAATCATAAAGAGATATAAATAAGCACCTCACTATGCCATTCAACAGTGAATAAGTATTCTGTGAAATCTAGCCTAAGAGACCCACACGGTGCACACACTCGTCACCTTTACACACGTGGGACAAGGAGTCTCCGGAGATCACATAAGTAAAACTCACTTGACTAGCATAATGACATCTAGATTACAAGCATCATCATATGAATCTCAATCATGTAAGGCAGCTCATGAGATTATTGTATTGAAGCACATAGGAGAGAGATGAACCACATAGCTACCGGTACAGCCCCGAGCCTCGATGGAGAACTACTCCCTCCTCATGGGAGCAGCAGCGGTGATGAAGATGGCGGTGGAGATGGCAGCGGTGTCGATGGAGAAGCCTTCCGGGGGCACTTCCCCGCTCCGGCAGGGTGCCGGAACGAGAGACTCCTGTCCCCCGGATCTTTGCTTCGCGATGGCGGCGGCTCCGGAAGGTTTACGTGGTTTTCGTTGAACGCCCCGAGGTTTTTAGGTCGGGGGCTTTATATAGGCGGAGAGGCGGCGCGGGAGGGCTTACGGGGGGCCCACACCCTAGGGGCGCCCCCCTTGGCCGCGCCGGGGTGTGGTGTGGTGGCCCTGCCCCCTTCTCCGGCGGTTCTCGTGTGTTCCGGATGCTTCCGGGTAAAATAGGAACACGGGCGTTGATTTCGTCCGATTCCGAGAATATTTCGTTACTAGGATTTCGAAACCAAAAACAGCGAGAAAACGGAAGCGGCACTTCGGCATCTTGTTAATAGGTTAGTTCCAGAAAATGCACGAATATGACATAAAGTGTGCATATAACATGTAGATAACATCAATAATGTGGCATGGAACACAAGAAATTATCGATACGTTGGAGACGTATCAGTGTCCACTAGTGAAAGTATGATCCCTAGGCCGGCCTTATTTCCGAACATCGAATCTCCGTTTATTTACGGTTCTGTTGCTTGTTTACTCGCTGCCATCTTTATTTCAGATTGCTATTACTACTCATAATCATCCATATTACTTGTATTTCACTATCTCTTCGCCGAACTAGTGCACCTATACATCTGACAAGTGTATTAGGTGTGTTGGGGACACAAGAGACTTCTTGTATCGTGATTGCGGGGTTGCTTGAGAGGGATATCTTTGACCTCTACCTCCCTGAGTTCGATAAACCTTGGGTGATTCACTTAAGAGAAACTTGCTGCTGTTCTACAAACCTCTGCTCTTGGAGGCCCAACACTGTCTACAGGAATAGAAGCGTGCGTAGACATCAAGCTATTTTCTGGCGCCGTTGCCAGGGAGGTAAGGTAAAAGGTATTCACATCCTCCGACTACTAAGCTATTTCCTAGCATTGTTGCCGGTATGTGAGTGCTCGAAGCTATTTCCTTTAGATCCTGCAATTGCATCTTTTTGTTTCTTGTTTACACTAGTTAGGCTTAATGGAAAACAACAAAAATATTAGAGATCTTTATAGTATCTATCTTGAGTTAGGACATGAGGTGTTTGAAGAGAAAATTAAAAAAACTATGGAGCTTTATATGCATGATAATGCCAATGTTATTAGTATGAATGCTTTGAACACCATTGTTGCTAATGCTATGGAAGAATTTAAGCTTGGGGAAGCTGGTTTTGATGAGCATGATATTTTTAGTCCCCCAAGCATGGAGGAGAAAATTTACTTTGATGATACTTTGCCTCCCATTTATGATGATTATAATGATGGTTGTGATAGTTTTACTCCCACTTTTACTAATAAAATTAATTATGCTTATGTGGAGAGTAATGATACTTTTATGCATGTGAATAAGAATGCTTTATATGATAGTTATATTGTTGAGTTTGTTCATGATGCCACTGAAAGTTATTATGAGAGAGGGAAACATGGTTATATGCGTCTTAATAATATTAAGTTTCCCCTCTCTATGTTGAGAATCTTGAAGTTACTCGTGTTTTATCTTCCTATGCTTGTCACTTTGCTCCTCATGAATTTATTTGTGTACAAGATTCCTTCCCATAGGAATTGGGTTAGGCTTAAATTTGTTTCATACTTGCTTTTTGATGCTCTCTTTGCTTCAACTCTCATCCTTATGTGAGCATCATTAAAATTGTTGAGCCCATCTTAATGGCTATAAAGAAAGCACTTCTTGGGAGATAACCCATGTTTTTATTTTTGCTACTGTTTTGTTGTGTCTTGGAAGTTGTTACTACTGTAGCAACCTCTCCTTATCTCTATTTTATTGCATTGTTGTGCCAAGTAAAGTCTTTGATAGTAAGGTTGATACTAGATTTGGATTACTGCGCAGAAACAGATTTCTTACTGTCACGAAATTGAGCAGCCCCTTCTGTAGGTAATTTAGAAAAATCTGCCAATTTACGTGCGTGATCCTCAGATATGTACACAACTTTTATTCAATTTGAGCATTTTCATCTGAGCAAGTTAAGTGCCCCTGAAAAATTCGTCTTTACGGACTGTTCTGTTTTGACAGATTCTGCCTTTTATTTCGCATTGCCTCTTTTGCTATGTTGGATGGATTTCTTTGTTCCATTAACTTTCAGTAGCTTTGTGCAATGTCTAGAAGTGTTAATAATGATTATGTCACCTCTGAATATGTGAATTTTTGATTATGCACTAACCCTCTAATGAGTTTGTTTTGAGTTTGGCGTGGAGGAAGTTTTCAAGGATCAAGAGAGGAGGATGATACAATATGATCAAGAAGAGTGAAAAGTCTAAGCTTGGGGATGCCCCCGTGGTTCATCCCTGCATATATCAAGAAGACTCAAGCATCTATGCTTGGGGATGCCCAAGGCATCCCCTTCTTCATCGACAACTTATCAGGTCACCTCTAGTGAAACTATATTTTTATTCCGTCACATTTTATGTGCTTTACTTGGAGCGTCTGTGTGCTTTTATTTTTCGTTTTGTTATTTTAATTCTCTGAATAAATTCATGCTTGTGTGGGAGAGAGACACGCTCCGCTCGTTCATATGAACACTGCTGTTCTTAGCTTTACTTTTAATGTTCATGGCGAAGGTTGAAACTACTTCGTTCATTGTTATATGGTTGGAAACAGAAAATGCTTCATGTGGTAATTGGTATAATGGCTTGAATAATTTGATACTTGGCAATTGTTGTGCTCATATAGATCATGTTTAAGCTCTTGCATCATGTACTTTGCACCTATTAATGAAGAACTACATAGAGCTTGTTAAAATTTGGTTTGCATGATTGGTTTCTCTAGAGTCTAGATATTTTCTAGTTAAGGTGTTTGAACAACAAGGAGACAGCGTAGAGTCTTATAATGCTTGCAATATGTTCTTATGTAAGTTTTGCTGTACCGTTTTATACTTGAGTTTGCTTCAAACAACCTTGCTAGCCTAGCCTTGTATTGAGAGGGAATTCTTCTCGTGCATCAAAATCCTTGAGCCAAAAACTATGCCATTTGTGTCCACCATACCTACCTACTACATGGTATTTTTCTGCCATTCCAAAGTAAATTGCTTGAGTGCTACCTTTAAAATTCCATTCTTTGTCTTTGCAATATATAGCTCATGGGAAAAATAGCTTAAAAACTATTGTGGTATTGAATATGTACTTATGTATCTTATTTCTTATAAGTTGCTTGTTGAGCGGTAACCATGTTTCTGGGGACGCCATCAACTATTACACCTTTGTTGAATATCATGTGAGTTGCTATGCATGTTCGTCTTGTCTGAAGTAAGGGTGATTTATCATGATCAAATGGTTTGAGTATGCATATTGTTAGAGAAGAACGTTGGGCCGCTAACTAAAGACATGAATCATGGTGGAAGTTTCAGTTTGGACATCAATCCTCAATCTCTTATGAGAATATTATCTGTTGTTGAATGCTTATGCATTAAATTGGAGTCCATTATCTGTTGTCTATGTTGTCCCGGTATGGATGTCTAAGTTGAGAATAATCAAAAACGAGAAATCAAATGCGATCTTTCTCCTTAGACCTTTGTACAGGCGACATAGAGATACCCCTTTGTGACACTTGGTTGAAACATATGTTATGCAATGATAATCCATGTAAATCCAAGCTAATTAGGACAAGGTGCGGGCACTATTGGTATACTATGCATGAGGCTTGCAACTTATAGGATATCTTATACATAACACATATGCTTTATTACTACCGTTGACAAAATTGTTTCTTGTTTTCAAAATAAAAGCTCTATCACAAATATAGCAATCCATGCTTCCCTCTTGGAAGGGCCTATGTTTTACTTTATTGTTGAGTCAGTTTACCTACTTCTTTCTATCTTAGAAGCAAACACTTGTGTCAACTGTGTGCATTGATTCTTACATGTTTACCTATTGCACTTGTTATATTACTTTGTGTTGACAATTATCCATGAGATATACATGTTGAAGTTGATCATCCTTTGTGTTGCTTCAATGCCTTTACTTTGAATTTATTGCTTTGTGAGATAACTCTTATGCAAGTCTTATTGATGCTTGTCTTGAAAGTACTATTCATGAAAAGTCTTTGCTATATGATTCAGTTGTTTAATCATTATCTTTACCATTGCTTCGAATCGCTGCATTCATCTCATATGCTTTACAATAGTATTGATCAAGATTATGATAGCATGTCACTTAGAAATTATCCTTGTTATCGTTTACCTACTCGAGGGCGAGTAGGAACTAAGCTTGGGGATGCTGATACGTCTCAAACGTATCTATAATTTCTTATGTTCCATGCTACTTTTATGATGATACTCACATGTTTTATACACACTTTATATCTTTTTGATGCATTTTCCGGAACTAACCTATTAACGAGATGCCGAAGTGCCAGTTCATGTTTTGTGCTGTTTTTGGTTTCTGAAATCCTACAAAGGAAATATTCTCGGAATTGGACGAAATAAACGCCCAGTATCTTATTTTTCCCGGAAGCTTCCAGAGCACCGAAGAGGGGCCAGAGGGGAGCCAGGGGGCCCCACCCCACAAGGCGGCGCGGCCAAAGGGGGGGCGCGCCCCCCTATGGTCTGGTGGCCCCAGGACTCCTCCGAGGCTGCCCTTCCGCCTATATAAAGTCTCCATCGCGAAAACCCTAGACCGATAAGCCACGATACGAGAAAAGTTCCAGAGCCGCCGCCATCGCGAAGCCAAGATTCGGGGGACAGAAGTCTCTGTTCCGGCACGCCGCCGGGACGGGGAATTGCCCCCGGAAGGCATCTCCATCGACACCACCGTCATCTTCATCGCCATTGTTGTCTCCCATGATGAGGAGGGAGTAGTTCTCCCCCGAGGCTAAGGGCTATACCGGTAGCTATGTGGTTCATCTCTCTCTCCCATGTGATCTTTATGTGATCATGAGCTTTGTGATCTAGTTGAATATCATCTATGTGCTACTCTAGTGATGTTATTAAAGTAGTCTATTCCTCCTCTATGATGTAATGTTGACAGTGTGTGCATCATGTAGTACTTGGTATAAGCTATGATTGTGATCTCTTGTAGATTATGAAGTTAACTATTACTATGATAGTATTGATGCGATCTATTCCCCCTTTCATAGCCTGGCGGTGACAGTGTGCATGCTATGTTAGTACTCGGTATAATTGTAATGGTCTATTATGCACTCTAAGGTTACTTAAATATGAACTCCGAATGTTGTGAAGCTTGTTAACTCCGGCTTGAGGGAGCTCTTGTAGCCCTACACAATGAATGGTGTTTGTCATCCAACAAGAGAGTGTAGAGAAAGTAGTATTTGTTTATTCAGTTATGTGATCAATGTTGAGAGTGTCCACTAGTTAAAGTATGATCCCTAGGCCTTATTTCCGAACATCGAATCTCCGTTTATTTACTGTTCTGTTGCATGTTTACTCGCTGCCATCTTTATTTCAGATTGCTATTACTACTCATAATCATCCATATTACTTGTATTTCACTATCTCTTCGCCGAACTAGTGCACCTATACATCTGACAAGTGTATTAGGTGTGTTGGGGACACAAGAGACTTCTTGTATCGTGATTGCGGGGTTGCTTGAGAGGGATATCTTTGACCTCTACCTCCCTGAGTTCGATAAACCTTGGGTGATTCACTTAAGGGAAACTTGCTGCTGTTCTACAAACCTCTGCTCTTGGAGGCCCAACACTGTCTACAGGAATAGAAGCGTGCGTAGACATCAAGCATCTCAGCAAATCTTTTATTTACTATGGTTATAGGTTTTTATTGCAGATGCTTCATAGAATGCTCACTATGGCTTAGCTGTAAATTTCCACCATGAATGATGCATGGCTTAGATTAGCGGCCCGAGCGTTTCTCTAACTCATATACAAACTCCATGGACTTATAAGTTTCCATTTTATTTCGCACTGCTAGGCATCCATAAACAAAAGAACATGACATCAACTAAATATAAGTGCAATGTTGTAAGTGTTCCCCATGAAAGCATGGTTCTACTAACTCCCAACTCGCAATTTGCAAACATATAAACTTCATAATATATGCACAATGATCAAATTTATTAAGTGCAATAAAGTAAATGTGCCATCAAGTTCGTGAGAGCTTTACTGACTAATTTTCTCATGCCAAAATTTAATTTGGAAGATAAATAAAAACATGATGAATTACTCGGAATAGCAATAATGCTACTAGGTATATATGGTGGACACAATTGGAAAACTTTGTTTCATGGTGGTTGGATGCACGAGTAGAGATCATACTCAGCACAGGCGAAGGCTAGCAAAAGACTGTGAGCGACCAACTAAGATAGCAATAATGGCCATAATCATGCATAGCGACAAAACATTATCAATCAAAGCATAAAGTGATATTACAAGTCAAAAACTAAATGATCATAGAGGCTTTAGTTGACTGTTTATAGTCATAACATGGTGTAAGCATGCGCCAAGTCAACCCAATAAAGCATCAAAGGAGATTACCATAATATTATGCTTTTATGATAGAAACCACACATGATTCATTCAATGACACATTATGCACTCTCAGCCATTTGAGACAAGTCATGCTACAACAATAAATATTAAGCATATGACAAGAATAACATCCAACATGACATGCCAAGATCTATGCCACTGTCTAGACAATCTCCTTTTTGCATCATTTTAGTCATGAAATATTTTACTCGTATCCAACACCAGTCAACTTATTTAAAATAACTCTCAGAGATGAAATACAATATGGACCATATAGCTAATCATACATAAATAAAGAATACTAACAAGCTCTGAACAAAATTCAAGTGAAAGAACAAGAGCTAAACGTAGTACCAGAAAACTAGAACACTCGTAAAACAATAACAGCGAAAACTAGAGCGTTCTATGCAATTAAAAAGGAGCGGGTCTTTCTCCAAAACAAATGTGTCGGGATCCAATATATGCTACAACAAACAAAACTCCAAGAATAACACATAGCGTATGAGGCAATAATAATATAGCGGATAGAGAGATGACATGTTGCTTTGTTGATGAAGAGGGGATGCCTTGGGCATCCCCAAGCTTTGACACTTGTACCTCTTGAATATGTCTTGGGGTGCAGGGGCATCCCCAAGCTTGAGCTTTTGTCCATTCTTCATCTCATCACATCATTCTTCTTTTTCTACACTTGAAAACTTCCTTCATACAAAACTTCACACAATTCTCTATTAGCAGCATTACTACAATCAAAATAAACAAATCCACTTGGGTTCAGTACTAACATAAACATCTATTAAAGAATTGGCTACTGTAGCAACCTTTCAAAAATCTCTTTGATCAAAAGAACTCAAAAATAAAGAGATTTAAGAGGCAAATGCAAATAGTACATAAATCTATCAAAACAGAATAACAAGTCAAATCGATTTTTTTAAAACTCCTCTGTTGCTCATCTCGAAAAGTGGTCTACTAACGAAAGTTAGATAACAACCTGGGGCATATGCATAAAAATGACATCTCAAACTTCCGCTCTGGCTATTTTTACGAAATTTTATGGTAACAACACAAAATCTGTTTTCAGGACATCAACTTCCCCAAATCTTACTTTCTTCCTATTAGAGGCTATTCTTGGCACAAAAATGAAATAAAAATAATAAGGAGAGGTTATTACAGGGGAAATAGCTAATAAAATCCCTAAGCATGACTTCAAGATCAGAGGGTGCACTTTTATTGTTGTTGTAGGAATTACCATAAGAGTTGCCATAAGCATTACCATTATTAGAAGGATATGGCCAATAATTGTTACTACCAAAATTATTCATATAAGCATTGTTGTTGAAATTGTTGTTTTTAATGAGATTCACATCAACATGTTTCTCTTGAGCAACCAAATAAGCTAACGGAATATGATACGGGCATGAAGGCCGAGGTGAAGCCCAATTTCAGGACTCCACCTATCTAGTTATTTTATTTATTGTATTTTATATCCATGTGAAAGGATTGTATGCCGCACCTAGAGGGGGGGTTGAATAGGTGCTAACTAATTTTTAGTTCATTTTCAATTTAGGCTTGACACAAAGGTAAATTCTCTAGATATGCAACTATGTGAATTTACCTATATGACAACGATAACAACTAAGCCAGATATAGCTACGCAATATGTAGGGGAGATAATCGGATAGAGGTAACCGAGAATGGAGCACGCGGAGACACGGAGTTGATTCCTGTAGTTCCGTTCATTTGCAAGAAGGTACGTCTACGTTTGGAGGAGTGTGGTCGCTACGAAAGCCAGACCAACGCCACGAAGGCTTCACTCAAGTCTCCTGTGAGCACCGCCACGAAGGCCTAGCCCACTTCCACTAAGGGATTTCCTCGAGGCGGAAACCGGGCCTTTACAAGGTTCTTGGGGCACACATCCACAACCAAATTGGAGGCTCCCAAAATCTGTAACAATACAACAACAACAAATCAACCACAAATAACTAGGGATTCCAAAATAGAAACACTAGCAAAGGGGCCCTCAAGCATATGAGGGTGAAATGCAAATCGCTTCGGTGAAGATGTAGATCAGGGTCTTCTCCTTCGAATCTCCAAAGATCAAGAGCTTTGGTTGGTTGGAGGAGGAGATATTGTCATTCTTGTGTTTCTTCTCTAATTGTGATGAACTTGGCAGGGATTTGAGCAGCTTGGGAGGAGGAAGAAGGGGGGCCAAAATCCAGCCGTTGGGTGAAATGGAGGGCCGATTATCCGGTGTAAGTTAGGGGCGGAAAATCCCCCCCCCCCCCCCAGAAAATCCGGATTCTCGGAAAATCCGAGCAAATGTCCGGCCCAGGTCCAGAATGTTACTGCGCGACATTTCCGAAAGTCCTTAGCCAAATTTCAGGGGCCGGCTATTTTGCCAGAAAATCCGGCCTGGTGAAGTTGAACCTGCTGCCTTTTGTCTTGTTTTTCCACACAAAACAACCACATACACATACCTATATATTATCTGCACCATCTCATTAAACATTAGTGTACCACATATATTGACATCAAACATTCCAAAACTTAATCTGAGAGATGTTCTTTCAATCTCCCCCTTTTTGGTGTTCGATGAAAGTATACGGATTTGCAGTAAAACCTCTAGAAGAAACCAACATGTTGGCAAAAGACAGAGGCACTCCCCCTACATGTGTGCATACAAGTAATTTGCATTTGAATACAAATGCACAAAATATAGGTGCGAGGTGCCTCAACACAAAAGATATCCAACATCTGCTCAAACAAGAGACATTGACAAAAAGAAATATATATATATAGTTGAGATAAGGTGATAGAAATCATACCCATATGGAGATATATAATACCGAATATTTAAAATAACACACCATATCATAAGTCTTGGTCTCAACATATAGAATTCTGAAATCCTTAACACAGTGTCTCACAACCACACATATAACATAGTTTTGAACGAACAAACCAAGCCAAATAGTTCAAACGAATGAAATAAAAGAGGACACAAGCTATAAAGGAATGGTAAACGCATATGCTTGTGCCCTACCCATGCAAATCACGTAGAAGGCCTAAATAGAACACTTCTCCCCCTTTGGCATCGAAACGCCAAAAAGGGGAAAAGCGTGATGCTACTCGCCCCACGGAGATCAGTCGGAGTCCGACTCGGAGACATACTCGTCGTCACTATTAGCAGCTGGTGGAGAGTCGCAAGCGATGTTGGCCCTCTGAATACTGAGCTCAAGGTCAGACCATGGAACCTGGGAAGAGTGCCACCCACTGTAGGCGGGGTGAACTGGAGGCTGAGGAGGAGGCCCTTGCTCACCACTGAGCCCTGTGTAGAATGACCGCCTGAGTATGTTGTATCTCTGCGCGCTGACGGCTGGCCTCAAAGTTCTCCTTGTGAATCTCAATGTTCATGCACAGAACATTGCGCTGGAACCAACTGAGCTTCTTCACTTGCTTCTGAATCAGTGGGGTAGCAACAGGACGACCGGGTGCAAAACCACTAGAGCGGGCATCTCTCATAAATGAGCCACAAACTGGTGCAGCAGGGGCAGCTGGCTTCTTCTTATATGCCTTCTTGAACTTGTGCTCCTAAGTGGGAAACTGACTCAGATCTTTTGCCACCGCAGTGTTGTTGATGAGAAGCTGTATGTATGGAGCATAAGGCACAGTCGTCCGGGAAACCATGGTATCATGCATCTCATGAAAGATAAAGTCCATGACATCAAGTGTGAAGTCTGATTCCTCATCACCATCCTGAGCACAATCAAAGGCGAGGCGCATAAGATCCACAAGAGCACCTCGGAGAGCATCATTATTCCCGTCACTTGGAGAAATGGTGGCTCTGAAAAACCGAAGCAGCTGACCATAGATAGGCAGAAGCCCAGTGGTAGTACCAACAGCTCCAGATCGGTCATAAAGATCATATAGCACCTCCTTGTCGGTCTTCTGAGGGCCATGGAGACGGTGACCACCTTCAAATGGATAGCCAAGAATCTCCGCAAACCTGTGAAAGGTGGCCTGACATGGAGAAGAGCCAGACATCCACTGAATCGTGCGCTCTTCATCCTTCTTGAAGGCCAGACTAGCATAAAATTGCTTGATCAAAGGAACGCTGAACTCACACTGGACCTTCATAAGCTTGTGTAATCCCATCCTCTCAGTGACCCAAATAGCATCTTCAAAGTGATTATTCTGAGAGAGGAGCTCTACATCAATAGCTTGCATAGGCCTCACCTTCTTCATGGGTTCATAGATATCCTTGAATATGTAGAGCTGCTCCATGCACCAGAAATGAGGATCCTCAATATCAACTTCCCGCTCGACATCCTCATACCAGTTCTTCTGTCTGAGTGCAGAATAAGAGATAATATCCATTATCTTGTAATTCTCCCTTGTTGCCTTTCCTTTCCGCCTCAGAGTGGCGGACTTCCTTGGAGCGTTCTGAGCAAACTCATCACTTGACGTGAGTGTCCGAGAGCGCCTCCGAGAACCACTACCTGTGAAAGACAAAGATGGATAGCCTGGAGAAGAGAAAGCTCATAAGTCATGTATTGATACAGTAATGTACTCTAGAATCATACTAGGAGTCGGTAATAGTTTAGACATGACAGATTGAACGAAACTGCAGCAACAACATAGTTCCAGGCCGGATAATCCGGTGTCCCCGAGGGGCGGATTATCCGGCCCCGCGGGGGCCGGATAATCCGGCCATGCGAATCTGCAGGAATCTCAAGCAAAATCTTGTCTAGAACCAGATCGGCCTCATAGCATGCAAACACATATAAATCACAACACCTAGGGTTAGGGATTGTGAGTCATACCCTCATCCATTGGAGGAGCCGCTTGGAGGAGATGAAAGATAGGAAAGAGGAGCACCCGATCCACCCAAGAACTCCGAGAAGGGGCGGACGGGGCGGCTCCAGCGAGGAAGCTCCGGCGAGTTTGAGGGAAGAGAGAGAGGGAGGCGCGTGGGGAACTGGTTGTGGAACCGTTCACCCCGCGGTCTCGTCCTCAAATCTTCACACCCAGCCCAGGTCGGATAATCCGACCCAAAGTTAGGGTGGATAATCCGACCAGGCCGGATTTTCTGGGGTGCCTTGGGGCCGGATTATCCGGTGTTCTGGAAAAATTCAGAACACCGGAAATCAGGCCTATCTTTTGTTGGCTATTTTCCCATACCCATATGTGATGCAATATGACATCCCGTCACATATAAGATGCAAATTGACCAATAAGATGAGACAACCGAGATCCTCCGACCGAAACCACTCAAACTCCAAGTTTTTACCAAAACATGACTTAAGGGCAAGATGGAAATGGCTATAGATAGGTATAGGCTTGGGTTTAGAAAGATCAAACCGTTAATGGTACATGATCACTCAAGTTTGCAAGATATGAGCAAAGAAAGGCCAAACTAGAGTGATTTACCATAAGAACAAGTAGATGACAAATAAAATCCAATTAAGATCCAAATAACACCAACTCTTCACAAATAAGAGTGTCCACCATGTATGAGTGTTATGGTATGGCACCACGAAGATATATCTTGGGCCCAAAACCAATACTCGTCATTGAAGCTCACATACCAATATATGATATAAAGAGAATGAGTTCTTAGTATTGGCATTGTGGTGGGAGGGATACCTCAATAGTTTAAACCGCACTCCCCCTATTTCCATGCCCACATCTAAACCAAATAAAGTTTTAAGACGAAGGTGTGTTTGCAAGATGGTCAAGATATACTCCTTGAATCAATGATATTTAGCTCATTCCTCAAATAGCAAAACCTTACTTCATCAAGAGGCTTCGTGAATATATCAGCAAGTTGATCTTTGGTAGGAACATAGCATAGCTCAATATCACCACGGGCAACATGATCCCTAATAAAATGATTCCGGATCGCAATATGCTTCGTTCTTGAATGTTGCACCGGATTATAAGCAATCTTGATGGCACTTTCATTGTCACATAAAAGAGGCACTTTGTCACAAGTGACATTGTATTCCTTTAAAGTTTGCCTCATCCATAACAATTGAGTGCATCCACTTGCGGCGGCAACATATTCGGCTTCGGTGGTGGAGAGAGATATACAATTTTTCTTCTTAAAAGACCAACACACTAAGGACCTACCAAGGAATTGGCAAGCCCCGGAGGTGGATTTCCTATCATCCTTGTCTCCCGCCCAATCTGCATCGGTGTAACCATTGAGAAAGAAACTTGAGCCTTTAGGATACCAAAGACCATTTCTTGGGGTATCAACCAAATATCGAAATATTCTTTTGAGAGCCAACATGTGACTCTCCTTAGGAGATGCTTGATACCTTGCACACACACCAACACTCAACACTATGTCCGGTCTAGATGCACAAAGGTAAAGCAAGGATCCAATCATGGAGCGATATACCTTTTGATCCACCTCTTTACCATTGGGATCAAGTGCAAGATGACATTTAGTAACCATTGGAGTGGCTACACCCTTCATCTCCGTCATCTTGAACCTCTTGAGCATGTCTTGGAGATATTTTGCTTGATTGATGAAAGTTCCTTCTCTCAATTGCTTGATCTCAAAACCAAGAAACAACCTCATCTCTCCCATCATAGACATCTCAAACCTATCGGTCATAAGCTTTGAAAATTCATCATTGAAAGCTTTGTTATTAGAGCCAAAGATAATATCATCAACATATAATTGGCAAACGAAAAGCTCCACGTGACCCTCTTAGTAAAAAGAGGGGATTTCTATTTTCGTGCCCCCGCTTTGTTAGTTGTACTCAGTTTTCCCCAGCCCCTTAGTTTTTCCTCAGTTTTCCCCAAGCCTATGTCTGAAACCCGCAGAAGGAGCTCAGACGGAAGGAATCCGTCTATTTGGACGTTCTGTGCTGACGTGTTGCGCCACGTCGTTTGTGGGGCCGCGTGGGGCCGCGTCGCGGGGGGCTGGTAGAAAGGGACCGCGTGGGACAGGACGAGAAGCGTTTGGTTGCACGTGAGCAGGAGCTGGGTTTTGTCTCTCTCGGCCCAAATTGGCATTTTTAAGAGCACCTTTTCCCCTCTTTCTCTCTCTGTATTTTTCACTAAATTAGTATCAAATCTAGAGAAGCTTCTATTTCTGTCTTTCTTCAATATGGCAGCAAATCTAGTAGCAAATCTCTAGGGTTATTTATGCCTTTTGGCTCTCGTTTTTTGCCCAATATGGTAGCAAATCTAGAAGCTAGTATATGATAAATTCACAACGAGCATAATCGAGAAAACTAAGTATAATACATAAGCGCATACGAGCAGCCAAAAGCAACTAATAACATTGTTAATGCTAACGACAAACTAAACTGAAAAATATACAAGACGCACGCAATGTATGGACAACAAGAAGATTAGGATAGGGACCCCGGGATGAATGAATTTGTTCTTCATTCCTCCCCATATATTTCTTCCTCCCTCCATTCGTGCATTTCCCCAAGGAAATATTCATTGAACTCCTTCCGTACGCAGTGTGAGGCCAATACATCCTCCAAACGGTATGGCATGTGTTCATTTCTCAAACCGTAGAGTCCTATTCTATCCACACGTAGTGGCCACTCATCCCGGGCATTTGTATCATGAGAGTACTCTACGATATAACCCAAATCCGTGTAGTAGATGCTGCCAGGTTGAAGTGTCGGGTACACTGCGGTGTCGACGGAGATACACCGGATATAATTCACGAAGAAGGCATTACGCCAATGTTACCGACCGGATGGAGAGAGCGGCTCCGAGTGTCCACACGGTACACCAATGGTTTGCCCGCCAAAGCCTCGCTAACCAACAACACAAGCGACGAGATCACCATCCGACTTCACAAGGTAGAACTTCGACGTCCAAGTTCGGAAATGAAATTAGTGTCTCCATCTTGACAGGTGCTCGCGGCTAGCTGCAACTGTACATTGGTGCACACTATTCTTCCGATCTCAAAATTGTCCGCAGCCTACGCATACGGTTCACCATTGAACGGGGTAATGCAACGCAAACTATGGTTCTTGATCGAAAATCTTCCTTCTCCCCAATCTTCATTTATATCCTTAGTTGGAGTGCTCTCATCGACCCAACCAATTTCCGGCGGGTAATGTGCGGCAACGAAGACCATAGTCGGGGATTTGATAACACCGACTGATTTCAGAAAAATAGATGGCATCTGCGCCTCAAACATAGTGTTCGATTTCTTTGTGAGTGGGTTCAGCAGCCGTATCTTGTGCGGCGGGTTCTTCTGGGCAAGCACGATGATGCCACGGCAAAAGCCGACGAAGTAGTATCTAAAATATATTGATGAAGATAACATTCAGCACTAAGATGTTTAAGATTGAAAATAAAAAAGGTAGATATGGAGGAATTTGAACCTTCCGATAGATCTATGGTGACGTACCGTGATGTGTCGAGTTGGAGGAAGGTGAACTCAGCGACGCGTGGAAGGGCGTGGTCTAGCATGATCCATTCATCCAGGTGCACGTCGGGCTCAGGCAAACCCGAGCGCCAATTTCTACGGACTTGCCTCATAGCGAGTAGGTGTCGGCGTACTCCTCGTTCGCCGATAAGCATTCGTCGATCTTGTGAAGTGGTCCATCAGCCGAGAGAGAGGCCCAGTTCATGGAGGCGCCGCGCTTGGATGCGCCGCCCTCGGCGGCGACGCGCTCGGCGGCGACGGGCTCGGCGGCGACGGGCGCGGAGGCGACGGGCTCGGAGGCGACGACCACCGGCGCATTCTTCTTCTCCATCGCCGGCAGGGTAGCGTGCGTACGGCGGTTGGGGTTTTTTCGATTTGGAGAAGTTGATGGGACGTGGGAGGGGTGGTTTCGTGCGTGAGCGAGAATGAGACGACTGTGTGCAGAGGGAGGGAGGGAGGGGCTTACGCGTCCTAAATGCGACCCGCGTCCACTATTTGCACGTCTGCACCGCGACACGCGTCAACAATGGCACGTCTTCCACTTCTGCATCGCAACACGCGTCCTCGGGTCTAACCCTGGAAATTTAGATATACTCAGGTATACCCTCGAGTCATATACTAGCATTTTTTGTGTGCTCAGTTTTCCCCTTGAGTGCTAATACTGGCTAGTGCAATATACTCAGTTTTACCCTCAAGTGGCTGGTCAACAGAGAGTCAACAAATGGGATTAACTAGTTAAATGAGTTATTTAATGTGCAAAAAATTCCGAAAAAGAGTGGCACTTACTCATTGAGTCTTTACCAAAAATTGCCACTTCTCAAATCATAGATAAATCATAGATAAATCAAGTTTCACCACAAATTGCCACTTCTCAAATCACCTAGTAGCTATGAAGATGCATGGTTTTCCATAATAAGCCCTACCCAAAACAGCTTTCCCCAAAACATACTTTGTCTGAATGAGGCCATAATTTTCACACTCATGTAGATTTGTATTGCAAATAGTTTGAGGTAGGCCAAGATGGGTTTCATTGTACAAAACACGCATTTTCCATTTTTTAATTCTCATATTTGAATCCCTTAGTCTGTTTACTACTCACTTGCCCTTGGTTTCTTGATACTACTCGGTTTTGCCCTCTCCCTTCACAAACTCTCACGGACGCCCAACATTGCCCCGATTGGTCTAGCCCATGTCACGCGGATCGTGCCCGCCGACCGTTGATCGTATGATCTAACGGGCGGGATAACCCCTATCTCTCTCTCGGTCGGGGCCACCACCCTCTCTCTCTCTGTCGTCGGTTAGCTTCACGCAAAGTTTGGTTTTCTGCATTATTTTTCACGAGCTAAATTATAAACTCCTTTTAGGCATTACGTTTCACGCAAAAAATGATAAACCATCACCGATTTGTTGTAGCCATTACTTTTCACGCAAAAAAATGATACACCATCACCGATTTGTTGTAGCCATTACTTTTCACGCAAAAAACGATAAATCATCACCGATTTTGTTGTAGCCATTACTTTTCACGCAAAAAATGATACACCATCACCCATTTCTTGTAGCCATTACTTTTCACGCAAAAAACGATAAACCATCACCGATTTTGTTGTAGCCATTACTTTTCACGCAAAATGATACACCATCACCCATTTCTTGTAGCCATTACTTTTCACGCAAAAAACGATAAACCATCACCGATTTTGTTGTAGACATTACTTTTCACGCAAAAAATGATACACCATCACACATTTCTTGTAGCCATTACTTTTCACGCAAAAAACGATAAACCATCACCGATTTTGTTGTAGCCATTACTTGTCACGCAAAAAATGATACACCATCACCCATTTCTTGTAGCCATTACTTTTCACGCAAAAAATGATAAACCGTCAACGATTTGTTGTAGCCATTACGGTAAATGATAAACTATCACAAATTACCATTTCTTTTAGGCATTATTTTTCACGGTAAAATGATAAACTATATCACGAAGTTCCATTTCCATCAAGATAGTCCGCATTACTTTTTAATTTTGTTGAGATATATACCCCCACAACGGTCGTCTCCTCCTTAATTTATTGTGTAAACCCCCACAACGGTCATCTCCTCCTTAATTTATTGTGTAAACCCCCACCAACGTTCACCTCCTCCTTATTTTATTGTGTAAACCCCTACAACGGTCATCTCTCCCTTATAAACACCCACACGGCCATCCCTTGTGTCAATAGGTTCTGCCTCTCTCTTCTTCGTTCACATACACTTGATCCATTGCCATGGCTTCCACGTCTCGGACGCGGACCGGAAGGGGAAGGGGAAGGGGAAGGGGAAGTGGATCATCATCATTGCCACCACCACCGTCAACACCGCCATTGATCATAGAGGAGTTCTTCATCGTCGTCTATGAAGACCCTTTGGTCAAGAAGGTACGTACGCGTTCCCACATATATGATGCATGTGATTAATTATGGGCATGTTCTAAAAAACCTTTAATTTCAAACGATCGGCGCTCGATCTCTTTGCGAGCTCTCCCAAAAAAGTTTGCGGACTATCTTGACGGCCGGGAGCCGGCTAAGGTGTATCTGCGAGCAGCTGACCGTGGTCCTCGTCTCCGGACCGTGGAGGTCCTATTTGACGGTCAAGGCCGGATGTACCTCGACAAGGGCTGGGAGAAATTCGCCATCGCGCACGGTGTGGATTTCGGCTGCTTCGTACACTTCAAATATGAAGGCGATGATGTGCTCACAGTGAAGGTGTTCGACGGAACAATGTGCAGGAAGTACTACTACTCGGACGACGAAGATACTGACGATGAAAGCGACGACGACGTGAAGCCATGCATCCATCCCCTTTAGATAAAGGGGATTATGACCAAGAATATATATGTAGCTTCATATGCATCGATTTAGAGATCTAACTATTTTCTATATATTATGCACATGTAAAAGATAATGTCGCATTTCCACTATTATTCGAGCACCACATCCTCCAAACGATGCCGATATCGGCATGGTCAGAACGGCTATGCTCGCCGCCACTGCTAGGTCAACGTCGGGATGCACAATGTTTAGCATAAGAGTCACTTTAGATTAAGCTGCGAAAATAGTCACCTGCCACAGCGGTCATTGGCTGCGGAGGCCCCACGGAGCGGCAATATAATTTTCTATAAATAAATAGACGACCCATTGGTCATTGGCTGCGGCAGCCCCATAGAGCGGCCCCATTTGTCATTGGCGAGCACCGTGTATACAATCAGGAAATAAAACGATCCACGCGTCAACGGTAGATGGATGGCTACCCGTCGGCACGAGACGGTCGAGAGGAACCGCCCTCTATGCAGCCCCACCTCCGTGCAGCCCCACCCGTCGGATTAACGGTAACGGTAAGGCCTCCGACCTGACGGCAACCCGCGTCTTCGAGGGGTTTCAAACTAGAGGGAGGGGAAAGCTGAGGACAAACTAACGAGCTGGGGAAAACTGAGTACAACTAACGAAGCAGGGGCACGAAAATAGAAATCCCTAAAAAGAGTGGGATCGATTAGCCCAACATCAAACCCACGGTCTATCAATAATTATTTAAGGTGCTCGTACCAAGCTCTAGGAGCTTGTTTGAGACCATAAAGAGCTTTATCGTGCTTATAGACGTGATTAGGAAAGTCGGGATCCTCAAACCCCGGGGGTTGCTTAACATAAACCTCTTCATGCAAAGGACCATTAAGAAAAGCACTTTTCACATCCATTTGTTGTAACTTAAAGTTATGATGCGATGCATAAGCAAGAAGGATACGGATGGACTCAAGGCGAGCCACGGGGCATAAGTTTCTCCAAAGTCAGTTCCTTCAATTTGAGAGAAACCTTGAGCCACCAATCTTTCCTTGTTCCTCACAACATTTCCAAACTCATCTTGCTTGTTCTTGAAAATCCATTTAGTGCCTATAACATTGCGGCACTCCTTTGGCTTCTCTACTAAAGACCATACTTTGTTGCGCTTGAAGTTGTTGAGTTCATCGTGCATAGCTTCCAACCAATCCGGATCTTCAAGAGCTTCAAATACTTTATTGGGTTCCACTAAGGAGATATAAGCATGATGATTGCTAAAGTTAGCAAACTGCCTTCTTGTAGAAACTCTTCCTCTTACATCACTTAGGACCTTCTCATGAGTGTGTTCAAGAATTTCCAAGTTCCTATCTCTTCTTGCTAGACGACGGGCCTCGATCTCCTCCTTGGTTCTTATTGGCCTTGGAGGTATCACTTGATCAACTTGATCGTTTCGGTCCCCGTCTTGACCTTCAACTTGAGCTTCCTCAATTTCTCCAGAGTGCTCAACACCATGTGCTTGATCTTGGATATTATTCGGTGAATAGCAAATATCGAATGGATACTCATTGGAGCCATCATGAATCCTTGGTTGATCTTGTCCTTGATCTTGCACACTAGAGGGATGGTTTTGTTCTTGTTCTTGGGTTGGTGCATCATTAGCTTCAAGAGATGGGGTTTGTTGATGTTGAGAAGATGAGGGCTCCACCATGGTAGAGCATAGTCCTTCCCGAGACGCCACACCGTGTCCCTCAATGGGGAGGAAAAATCCCACACCCATTTTACTATGGCATCTTGAGGTATTTCATCACCTGTACAAACATCAACTTGCCCCACTTGGGAGCCATCATTTTCCTCGAACTTCACAGTACAAGATTCGATGATAATCCCGGAGGATACGTCAAAGACTCTGTAAGTGTGAGATTCGGCACCGTAACCAACAAATATACCCTCCAAAGCTTTAAGAGCAAATTTAGATAAACGAACTCCTTTGATTTTATAGAAACACTTACACCTGAACACCTTGAAGTATGAGATATTAGGATTGTTCCCGGTGAGTATTTCATATGGAGTCTTGTTCAAGCCCTTATGGATATAGAGCCAGTTAGAAGAGTGGCAAACTGTGGAGATGGCTTCGGCCCAAAAATTATAGCGGGATTTGTACTCTGCCATCATAGATCTTGCCATATCCATAAGAGTCTGGTTCTTCCTCTCCGCAACACCATTTTGTTGAGGGGTGTATGCAGCGGAATATTGATGTCTTATCCCTCATCACTAAGAAAATCATTGAGTGTGTAGTTCTTGAACTCGGAGCCATTGTCACTTCTTATTTCCATTATGAGGAGATTGTGTTGACGTTGCACCTTGGTGGCAAAGTCAATGAAGATTTGTTGAGTCTCATCTTTCTTTTTGAGAAAGTAGACCCAAGTGTATCTTGAGTAGTCATCAACAATCAGCAAGCAATGTTTCTTCGCACCAAGACTTGCATGAGTGGTGGGACCAAAGAGATCCACATGAAGGAGCTCCAAGATCCTCTTGGAAGAGATAATAGTCTTGCTTGGGTGCGGAGAGTCATGCATTTTGCCTTCAACACAAGCCCTACAAACACGATCTTTGGCAAAAGGCACATTTCCATTAGTCCCACAATATGGTTCCCCTTGTGAAGACTTTGCAAAGTTCTCATGTTGACATGGGCCAAGCGGCGATGCCACAACCAACCCACATCCGCCTTTCCGAATAGGCACATCACACTTGTCGTGGTGGCCCCCGAGAAGTCCACCACATACAAGTTATTTTCGCGATACCCAACGAAAGCGAATTTTAGAGTCTTGCTCCACAAGAGGACCACAATATCATAATCAATAAAGACGCCGAAACCCATCCTGCCAAGGGCGGAAATGGATAACAAATTGTAACCAAGGGTTTTGAAAAGCATGACATCCACAAGAGTAACGTTGTGTGCAATCACAACCTTGCCAAAACCCAATACCTCGGATGTAGAATTATCGCCAAAGAAGACAGTGATATCATTAATGTCGGGCCTCAAATCCTTGACGAGATTCTTGCCGCCGGTCATATGACTTGTGCATCCACTATCAAGCACCCATTTTGACCCTCCGGTGGCATAGTCCTACATAAGATCAATTCTTGGATTTAGGTACCCATTTTTCAGTGGGTCCTCCTTTGTTAGCAACAAGGGTCTTTGGGACCCAAATAGACCAAGCAACATAACCATCATATGGGCCAACATATTTTGCATAAACATCACCATAATAATCTTTAAATAAAACATAGTGAGCGTTAGCAATTCCCGCATCATCATCATTAATGGTTTTGGCCTTTGGGGCTTCACCATTAGTGATAGCTTTCTTCTTTTCTTGTGCGGGCTTGGCCTTCTTATTGTTTGCCTTCTTTGCCTTGGCATTAAAGCCAGTCCCTCCTTCCCATTGTTTGATATTTGTTTACTCAAAAGATCATCCAAAGATAACTTACTTTAGGGAGAGGAGGCCTTAGCAAGTTCATCCTTTAACCTATCATTTTCCTCAATAATATTTGCATGATCACAAGTAGAGGTAGAAGAGCTAGGCACATCATATTTAGTAAGCCTAATTTGAAGTTGCTCATTAGACTTGGAGAGGAGAGAGTGTTCACTCTTCAAGGATTTGTGAGCCTTGTCTAGTTCATCTAGATCCTTCACAAGTTTCTCATGATCAACACCAAATTTGGCCTCCTCCTTCTTAAGCACTTTTACTTTAGCCCTAGAAAGATCTCTTTCTTTGATAAGCTTAGCAATTTCATCTTGAGGTTTGATACGTCTCCAACGTATCGATAATTTCTTATGTTCCATGCCATATTATTGATGATACCTACATGTTTTATGCACACTTTATGTCATATTCGTGCATTTTCTGGAACTAACCTATTAACAAGATGCCGAAGAGCCGTTCTGTCGTTTTCTGCTGTTTTTGGTTTCGAAATCCTAGTAACGAAATATTCTCGGAATTGGACGAAATCAAGACCTAGGGTCCTATTTTGCCACGAACCTTCCGGAAGACCGAAAGGGATACGAAGTGGGGCGACGAGGCGCCGCCACCATAGGGCCGCGCGCGGCAGAGGGGCCCGCGCCGCCCTATGGTGTGGGCCCTCGTCGGCCCTCCGACTCGCCCTTCCGCCTACTTAAAGCCTCCGTCGCGAAACCCCCGAGGCGAAAAACCACGATACGGAAAACCTTACCGAGACGCCGCCGCCGCCAATCCCATCTCGGGGGATTCCGGAGATCTCCTCCGGCACCCTGCCGGAGAGGGATTCATCTCCCGGAGGACTCTACACCGCCATGGTCGCCTCCGGAGTGATGAGTGAGTAGTTCACCCCCGGACTATGGGTCCATAGCGAGTATCTAGATGGTTGTCTTCTCCTCATTGTGCTTCATTGTTGGATCTTGTGAGCTGCCTAACATGATCAAGATCATCTATCCGTAATACTCTATGTTGTGTTTGTCGGGATCCGATGGATAGAGAATACCATGTTATGTTAATTATCAAGTTATTACATATGTGTTGTTTATGATCTTGCATGCTCTCCGTTATTAGTAGAGGCTCCGGCCAAGTTTTTGCTCTTAACTCCAAGAGGGAGTATTTATGCTCGATAGTGGGTTCATGCTCGCATTGACACTGGGACAGTGACGTAAAGTTCTAAGGTTGTGTTGTGTTGTTGCCACTAGGGATAAAACATTGGCGCTATGTCTAAGGATGTAGTTGTTGATTACATTACGCACCATACTTAATGCAATTGTCCGTTGCTTTGCAACTTAATACTGGAAGGGGTTCGGACGATAACTTCGAAGGTGGACTTTTTAGGCATAGATGCGGTTGGATGGCGGTCTATGTACTTTGTCGTAATGCCCAATTAAATCTCACTATACTTATCATGACATGTATGTGCATTGTTATGCCCTCTCTATTTGTCAATTGCCCGATCGTAATTTGTTCACCCAACATGCTTTTATCTTATGGGAGAGACACCTCTAGTGAACTGTGGACCCCGGTCCATTCTTTTAATACTGAAATACAAATCGGCTGCAATACTTGTTTCTACTGTTTTCTCTGCAAACAATCATCTTCCACACAATACGGTTAATCCTTTGTTACAGCAAGTCGGTGAGATTGACAACCTCACTGTTTTGTTGGGGCAAAGTACTTTGGTTGTGTTGTGCAAGTTCCACGTTGGTGCCGGAATCTCTGGTGTTGCGCCGCACTACATCCCGCCGCCATCAACCTTCAATGTGCTTCTTGGCTCCTCCTGGTTCGATAAACCTTGGTTTCTTTCTGAGGGAAAACTTGCTGTTGTGCGCATCATACCTTCCTCTTGGGGTTCCCAACGAACGTGTGAAATACACGCCATCAAGCATATTTTCTGGCGCCGTTGCCGGGGAGATCAAGACACGCTGCAAGGGGAGTCTCCACTTCCCAACCTCTTTACTTTGTTTTTGTATTGCTTTATTTTATTTACTACTTTGTTTGCTGCATTATATCAAAACACAAAAAAATTAGTTGCTAGCTTTACTTTATTTACTGTCTTGTTTGCTATATCAAAAACACAAAAAAATTAGTTACTTGCATTTGGTTTACTTATTTCAACATGTTTCCTCTTAATTTTACTGTAAAAGATATACCTGTGGGACAAGGGTCTATAATTGGAAGAGATAATATAGAAGAATTTTTCACCCATGTTAGTATGCATGAAGATCTTAAAGATATACCACTTGCAAAAGATGTCCCTACTTATGAAGATGCCTCTATTTGTTTGGTGCACATGATGGAAGCTAGATTTATTAGTCTCAACCCATGATACAACACATGTTTCTTACACTTTCTGATATGGAGCGGGGAGAGAAGAGAGATTTTGTTCTAAAAGTCTTAGTGCAAGAATTTGAAGATATAGCTATAGAAGCTAGAAAAGTTTTTATTAAGCATAAGAGGCTTGGCTTTTATACCGACTTTAAAAGAACACTTGAAAAAATGGATATGTATAGAATGAAATATACTGATAATGCTAATGATGGTGGGGAGATCAAAGCACCAATACCATGTAAACTCCTAGCTATGAATGATGCACTAGAAAATAACTATGCTTGGCTTGTTCTCGAAAGTTTGTTCGATGAGAGTAGCAAGCCCAAGACTAATGAAAAGGGAGACGCTGAAACTTATGTATCCAATATACTATGCATGGTTGAGAAAACTCCAAACCCCGCTGTAGGTGCACCACCCTTCGATAACACTTGATATACACTTTCTGCGCCTAGCTGAAAGGCGTTAAAGAAAAGCGCTTATGGGAGACAACCCAAGTTTTTACTACAGTATTTTTGTTTTATATTTGAGTCTTGGAATTTGTTTACTACTGTAGCAACCTCTCCTTATCTTAGTTTTATGTTTTGTTGTGCCAAGTAAAGTCTTTGATAGTAAAGTAAATGCTAGATTTGGATTACTGCGCAGAAACAGATTTCTTTGCTGTCACGAATCTGGGTCTAATTCTCTGTAGGTAACTCAGAAAATTAAGCCAATTTACGTGAGTGATCCTCAGATATGTACGCAACTTTCATTCAATTTGGGCATTTTCATTTGAGCAAGTATGGTGCCCTAATAAAATCCATCTTTACGGACTGTTCTGTTTTGACAGATTCTGCCTTTTATTTCGCATTGCCTCTTTTGCTATGTTGGATGAATTTCTTTGATCCATTAATGTCCAAGTAGCTTTATGCAATGTCCAGAAGTGTTAAGAATGATTGTGTCACCCCTGAACATGTTAATTTTTATAGTGCACTAACCCTCTAATGAGTTGTTTCGAGTTTGGTGTGGAGGAAGTTTTCAAGGATCAAGAGAGGAGTATGATGCAATATGATCAAGGAGAGTGAAAGCTCTAAGCTTGGGGATGCCCCGGTGGTTCACCCCTGCATATTCTAAGAAGACTCAAGTGTCTAAGCTTGGGGATGCCCAAGGCATCCCCTTCTTCATCGACAACATTATCGAGGTCCCTCCCCGAAACTATATTTTTATTCCGTCACATCTTATGCACTTTGCTTGGAGCGTCGGTTTGTTTTTGTTTTTGTTTTGTTTGAATAAAATGGATCCTAGCATTCACTTTATGGGAGAGAGACACGCTCCGCTGTAGCATATGGACAAGTATGTCCTTAGGCTCTACTCATAGTATTCATGGCGAAGTTTCTTCTTCGTTAAATTGTTATATGGTTGGAATTGGAAAATACTACATGTAGTAACTCTAAAATGTCTTGGATAATTTGATACTTGGCAATTGTTGTGCTCATGTTTAAGCTCTTGCATCATATACTTTGCACCCATTAATGAAGAAACACTTAGAGCTTGCTAATTTGGTTTGCATATTTGGTTTCTCTAGAGTCTAGATAACATCTAGTATTGAGTTTTGAACAACAAGGAAGACGGTGTAGAGTCTTATAATGTTTACAATATGTCTTTTATGTGAGTTTTGCTGCACTGTTCATCCTTGTGTTTGTTTCAAATAACCTTGCTAGCCTAAACCTTGTATCGAGAGGGAATACTTCTCATGCATCCAAAATCCTTGAGCCAACCACTATGCCATTTGTGTCCACCATACCTACCTACTACATGGTATTTATCCGCCATTCCAAAGTAAATTGCTTGAGTGCTACCTTTAAAATTCCATCATTCACCTTTGCAATATATAGCTCATGGGACAAATAGCTTATAAACTATTGTGGTATTGAATATGTACTTATGCACTTTATCTCTTATTAAGTTGCTTGTTGTGCGATAACCATGTTTCTGGGGACGCCATCAACTATTCTTTGTTGAATATCATGTGAGTTGCTATGCATGTCCGTCTTGTCCGAAGTAAGAGAGATCTACCACCTTAATGGTTGGAGCATGCATATTGTTAGAGAAGAACATTGGGCCGCTAACTAAAGCCATGATTCATGGTGGAAGTTTCAGTTTTGGACATATATCCTCAATCTCATATGAGAATAATAATTGTTGCCACATGCTTATGCATTAAAGAGGAGTCCATTATCCGTTGTCCATGTTGTCCCGTATGGATGTCTAAGTTGAGAATAATCAAAAGCGAGAAATCCAAAATGCGAGCTTTCTCCTTAGACCTTTGTACAGGCGGCATGGAGGTACCCCATTGTGACACTTGGTTAAAACATGTGTATTGCAAAGATCCGGTAGTCCAAGCTAATTAGGACAAGGTGCGGGCACTATTAGTATACTATGCATGAGGCTTGCAACTTGTAAGATATAACTTTCATAACTCATATGCTTTATTACTACCGTTGACAAAATTGTTTCATGTTTTCAAAATAAAAGCTCTAGCACAAATATAGCAATCGATGCTTTCCTCTTTGAAGGATCATTCTTTTTACTTTTATGTTGAGTCAGTTCACCTACCTCTCTCCACCTCAAGAAGCAAACACTTGTGTGAACTGTGCATTGATTCCTACATACTTGCATATTGCACTTGTTATATTACTCTATGTTGACAATTATCCATGAGATATACATGTTACAAGTTGAAAGCAACCGCTGAAACTTAATCTTCCTTTGTGTTGCTTCAATACCTTTACTTTGATTTATTGCTTTATGAGTTAACTCTTATGCAAGACTTATTAATGCTTGTCTTGAAGTACTATTCATGAAAAGTCTTTGCTTTATGATTCACTTGTTTACTCATGTCATTACCATTGTTTTGATCGCTGCATTCATTACATATGTTTACAAATAGTATGATCAAGGTTATGATGGCATGTCACTTCGAGAAATTATCTTTTGTTATCGTTTTACCTGCTCGGGACGAGCGAGAACTAAGCTTGGGGATGCCGATACGTCTCCAACATATCGATAATTTCTTATGTTCCATGCCATATTATTGATGATACCTACATGTTTTATGCACACTTTATGTCATATTCGTGCATTTTCCGGAACTAACCTATTAACAAGATGCCGAAGAGCCGACTTGTTGTTTTCTGCTGTTTTTGGTTTCAGAAATCCTAGTAACGAAATATTCTCGGAATTGGACGAAATCAAGACCCAGGGTCCTATTTTGCCACGAACCTTCCAAAAGACCGAAAGAGATACGAAGTGGGGCGACGAGGCGCCGCCACCATAGGGCTGCGCGGCCAGAGGGGGGCCCGCGCCGCCCTATGGTGTGGGCCCCTCGTCAGCCCTCCGACTCTGCCCTTCCGCCTACTTAAAGCCTCCGTCGCGAAACCCCCGAGGCGAAAAACCACGATACGGAAAACCTTACTGAGACGCCGCCGCCGCCAATCCCATCTCGGGGGATTCCGGAGATCTCCTCCGGCACCTCGCCGGAGAGGGGATTCATCTCCCGGAGGACTCTACACCGCCATGGTCGCCTCCGGAGTGATGAGTGAGTAGTTCACCCATGGACTATGGGTCCATAGCAGTAGCTAGATGGTTGTCTTCTCCTCATTGTGCTTCATTGTTGGATCTTGTGAGCTGCCTAACATGATCAAGATCATCTATCCGTAATACTCTATGTTGTGTTTGTTGGGATCCGATGGATAGAGAATACCATGTTATGTTAATTATCAAGTTATTACATATGTGTTGTTTATGATCTTGCATGCTCTCCGTTATTAGTAGAGGCTCCGGCCAAGTTTTTGCTCTTAACTCCAAGAGGGAGTATTTATGCTCGATAGTGGGTTCATGCCTGCATTGACACTGGGACGAGTGACGAAAGTTCTAAGGTTGTGTTGTGCTCGTTGCCACTAGGGATAAAACATTGGCGCTATGTCTAAGGATGTAGTTGTTGATTACATTACGCACCATACTTAATGCAATTGTCCTGTTACTTTGCAACTTAATATCGGAAGGGGTTCGGACGATAACCTCGAAGGTGGACTTTTTAGGCATAGATGCAGTTGGATGGCGGTCTATGTACTTTGTCGTAATGCCCAATTAAATCTCACTATACTTATCATGACATGTATGTGCATTGTTATGCCCTCTCTATTTGTCAATTGCCCGACTGTAATTTGTTCACCCAACATGCTTTTATCTTATGGGAGAGACACCTCTAGTGAACTGTGGACCCCGGTCCATTCTTTTAATACTCGAAATACAAATCGGCTGCAATACTTGTTTCTACTTGTTTTCTCTGCAAACAATCATCTTCCACACAATACGGTTAATCCTTTGTTACAGCAAGCCGGTGAGATTGACAACCTCACTTGTTTCGTTGGGGCAAAGTACTTTGGTTGTGTTGTGCGGGTTCCACGTTGGCGCCGGAATCTCCGGTGTTGCGTCGCACTACATCCCGCCGCCATCAACCTTCAACGTGCTTCTTGGCTCCTCCTGGTTCGATAAACCTTGGTTTCTTTCTGAGGGAAAACTTGCTGCTGTGCGCATCATACCTTCCTCTTGGGGTTCCCAACGAACGTGTGAAATACACGCCATCAAGGTTCTTCAAGAGTTTCTAGCCTCTCTTCAAGAGAGGCTATAGTTTCTTGTCCTTCCTCAAGGGCATTTTTAAGAGCGGCTATTTCAAAAGAGTCCTCTCTTTCTATTTGGCATTTTTTATCAAGAGTATCATCTAGTTGTGCTAGACGAACCATGAGAGCCGAAACATGCCTTTTAGTGTCACCTTTCAAGTTAAGAATGAATTCATAGAAATCAAGCATTTCTTGTTTCATTTTTAAGCTAGCATGATCAACCCCTAGAGAATTTGATATGATAGGCATAGAGGGGTTAGGGGATGATACCTCGGAAGATTTAGCCATGAGGCAACTTTCTTCCTTCATATGAATATCCTCATTGGGGGATTCAATTGGTGATGAAGAGTTGTTGGAGAGGGAAGCAAGAGCCACCAATCCATTGGAAGTTTCATCTTCATCATCATCATCATCATCATCATCATCATCATCATCATCATCATCCCCGGATGTGTATTCTTCTTGAGTTGATAGCATAATAGATGTGTCCAAGGAGGACCTTGCCATGAAGCAATGTGCATTCTTGATGTGAGGGTTCTCGTTGGGGGATTCAAAGAGAGATGAAGAGGGAATATTGGGGGTGGCAATGGCGGCCACTTCCTTTGAAGTTTCTTCTTCATCACTACTACTTTCAACTTCATCGGAAGAATACTCTTCCTTAGTCATTAGCACAATCCTTGAAGGCCTCTTGTCCTTCTTACTCTTGTTGTAGAATTTCTTGTTGGGGGTCGTTGAATCTTTGCTCTTGTCCTTGGGAATGAGCCTTCCACCGCGAGTTTCCCTATGCTCATAGGGGCATTGGGCGATGAAATGGTTCTTATCACCAGAATTGTGGCATGATCTTGTTCTTGGGCCCAAACTCTTGAATCCGCTTGAGTTGTTCCTCTTGATGTTATCTTCCTTTGCCTTGGATGGATCAACCCAAAAGGTTTTTGCATGGAATGCCATGTGGTCGTTGTAGTGGTATTCCAAATCATCCGGATAGGACATACTCCAAGATGTACTATATGGTTCTTGAGGGTTCACTTCTTCCACGGTATTGACCATCAAGGCAAGGTTGGTCCCTCTTGACATCCCAATGGCACGATTGCGAGAATCTTGAGAGTTTTGTTCGAGCACCTTGAGAGCTTGCAACTCGTGCACCACTTGTTGTGAGGTGAGATAAGGAAAGCTTTCTCTCCCAACTAGAGTCTTGACATCAATGGGTTCAAACGGCATCATGAAATCAATATACTTATTCTTGATCCAAAAATCATCAATATGTTGGGCACCCACATTCCGAAAAGCATCGGCAACGGTGATAAGTCTTCTATACATGACTTGATGATGTTCATCCGGTAGCCTCATGAATCCTTCGACTTGATTCCGAAGAGCACTATACTTGTTTATCTTCATGCTTTCACTTCCCATGAAGCTAGAGGCCAAGCCCTCCCAAGCTTCCTTGGCGGTTGTGAAATTCTGAACAAGGGCCAAGTCCTTTGTCCCCACACTAGTTTGAATCATGTGCAAGGCAATGGAGTTGAGTTGGTTGTCAACCTCTTCTCTTCTAGTCAACTTGTTGGGGTTGTAAGGCTTGTACCCTTCCAAGATGATTCTCCATAATTCATTGGAGGCACTGCAAACATGAGAGCGGAACTCAAATTGCCAAGTAGCAAAATCTTGATCATTAAACTTGGGTGGGTTGATACGTCTCCAACGTATCTATAATTTCTGATGTTCCATGCTAGTTTTATGACAATACCTACATGTTTTGTTCACATTTTATATCGTTTTGATGCATTTTCCGGAACTAACCTATTAACGAGATGCCGAAGTGCCAGTTCTTGTTTTCTGCTGTTTTTGGTTTCCGAAATCTTACACAGGAAATATTCTCGGAATTGGACGAAACAAAAGCCCACGATCTTATATTTCACGGAAGGTTCCAGAGCACCGAAGAGGGACCAGAGGGGAGCCAAGGGGGCCCCACCCCACATGGCGGCGCGGCCAAGGGGGGGTGCGCCCCCCTATGGTGTGGGTCCCCCAGGACCCCTCCGAGGCTGCCCTTCCGCCTATAAAGTCTCTCCGTCGCGAAAACCCTAAAGAGAGAAGCCACGATACGAGAAAAGTTACGCAGCCGCCGCCATCGCGAAGCCAAGTTCGGGGGACAGAAGTCTCTATTCCAGCACGCCGCCGGGACGGGGAATTGCCCCCGGAAGTCATCTCCATCGACATCACCGCCATCTTCATCGCCATCGCTGTCTCCCATGATGAGGAGGGAGTAGTTCTCCCTCGAGGCTAAGGGATCTACCGGTAGCTATGTGGTTCATCTCTCTCTCTCATGTGATCTTTATGTTTTCATGAGCTTTGTGATCTAGTTGAATATCATCTATGTGCTACTCTAGTGATGTTATTAAAGTAGTCTATTCCTCCTTCATGATGTAAAGTGGATAGTGTGTGCATCATGTAGTACTTGGCGTAGGTTATGATTGTGATCTCTTGTAGATTATGAAGTTAACTATCACTATGATAAATATATTATCTTGGATTTATGATTTGACGTGGATATCCCTATGAGTGGTGTTTGTCAAGTACTTGATGAACTCGAGCGGAGCTTTTGTAGCCACTACACGATTAGTGATTCCATTAGGAGAGTTATCCAGAGTAGCACTATTATACACTCTAGAGGTTACTTTAATATGAACTCCGGATTCACTCTCCACGGTGTGACGGTGACGGTGTGCGCATCGTGCGTGTTTCCTTTATGAAGTTGTGGAGCTTGTTAACTCCGGCTTGAGGTGTGCTTTTGTAGCCCTACACAATGAATGGTGTTTGTTATCCAACAAGAGAGTGTAGCATTTATTTATTCAGTTATGTGATCATTGTTGAGAGTGTCCACTAGTGAAAGTATGATCCCTAGGCCTTGTTTCTAAGCATTGAAACACCGTTTATTTACTGTTCTACTGCATGTTTACTTGCTGCCATATTTATTTCAGATTGTTATTACCCCTCATATTCATCCATATCACTTGCATCTTACTATCTCTTCGCCGAACTAGTGCACCTATACATCTGACAAGTGTATTAGCTGTGTTGGGGACAAAAGAGACTTCTTGTATCGTAATTGCAGGGTTGCTTGAGAGGGATATCTTTGACCTCTACCTCCCTGAGTTCGATAAACCTTGGGTGATTCACTTAAGGGAAACTTGCTGCTGTTCTACAAACCTCTGCTCTTGGAGGCCCAACACTGTCTACAGGAATAGAAGCGTGCGTATACATCATGGGTCACCTCTAGTGTTTATATGAGGATGAGGAACTGGGATGTCGGGTGAGCGGAAAGGTGGAGAAACGACATGGTAGCTCGCACCCTCACTTGTTTCCTTAGTAGAGGTAGTGGGGATTTTATTATTGTCTAAGTGATCATCATCCAAGGGTGTGCTAGAAGGGGGGAAGCCCGAAGCGTCTCCCTTTTCTAACTCTATGACGGCGGAGGGAGCCCGCGGCAAAGGCTCGGAAATCATTTTCCTCATGCTTTCCATTTGAGCTTCCATGGAGGACCTCAAAGATGTTTCCATCAACTTGAGATCATCCATAGAGACCGACTTAGCGACCCCTCCCGTAACATCATCGTCTGGCATACTCTTAGGCGGTTAAGACCGAAATAAGAACCGAGGCTCTGATACCAATTGAAAGGATCATATGCCGCACCTAGAGGGGGGGTGAATAGGTGCTAACCAATTTTTAGGTCTTTTTCAATTTAGGCTTGACACAAAGGTAAATTCTCTAGATATGCAACTATGTGAATTTACCTATATGACAAGGATAACAACTAAGCAAGATGTAGCTACGCACTATATAGGGGAGATAATCTGATAGAGGTAACCGAGAGTGGAGCACACGGAGACACGGAGTTGATTCATGTAGTTCTCTTCCTTTGCAAGAAGGTACGTCTAGGTTTGGAGGAGTGTGGTCGCTACGAAAGCCAGACCAACGCCACGAAGGCTTCACTCAGGTCTCCTGTAAGCACCGCCACGAAGGCCTAGCCCACTTCCACTAAGGGATTTCCTCGAGGCGGAAACCGGGCCTTTACAAGGTTCTTGGGGCACACATCCACAACCAAATTGGAGGCTCCTAAAATCTGTAACAATACAACAACAAGAACAAATCAACCACAAATAACTAGGGATTCCAAAATAGGAACACTAGCAAAGGGACCCTCAAGCATATGAGGGTGAAATGTAAATCACTTCGGTAAAGATCTATATCGGGGTCTTCTCCTTCGAATCTCCAAAGATCAAGAGCTTTGGTTGGTTGGAGGAGGAGATCTTGTGATTCTTGTGTTTCTTGAGGTGGCTCTAATGGTGATGAACTTGGCAGGGATTTGAGCAGCTTGGGTAGGAGGAAAAAGGGGGTATAAATATTAAAATCCAACTGTTGGGTGAAATGGAGGGCCGGATTATCCAGTGTAAGTTAGGGACGGAAATCCCCCCCCCCCCCCCAGAAAATCCGGATTCTGGGAAAATCCAGGAAAATGTCCGGCCCTGGTCCAGAATGTTACTACGCGACATTTCCGAAAGTCCTTAGCCAAATTTCAGGGGCTGGATATTTTGCAAATATCCGGCCCGGAAAATCCGGCCTGGTGAAGTTGAACCTGCTGCCTTTTATCTTGTTTTTCCACACAAAACAACCACATACACATACCTATATATTATCCGCACCATCTCATCAAACATTAGTGTATCACATATATTGACATCAAACATTCCAAAACTTAATCTGAGAGATGTTCTTTCAATCTCCCCCTTTTTGGTGTTCAATGACAGTATACGGATTTGCAGTAAAACCTCTAGAAGAAACCAACATGTTGGCAAAAGACAGAGGCACTCCCCCTACATGTGTGCATACAAGTAATTTGCATTTGAATACAAATGCACAACATATAGGTGCGAGGTGCCTCAACACAAAAGATATCCAACATCTGCTCAAACAAGAGACATTGACAAAAAGAAATATATATATATATATATAGTTGAGATAAGGTGATAGAAATCATACCCATATGGAGATATATAATACCGAATATTTAAAATAACACACCATATCATAAGTCTTGGTCTCAACATATAGAATTCTGAAATCCTTAACACAGTGTCTCACAACCACACATATAACATAGTTTTGAACGAACAAACCAAGCCAAATAGTTCAAACGAACGAAATAAAAGAGGACACAAGCTATAAAGGAATGGTAAACGCATATGCTTGTGCCCTACCCATGCAAATCACGTAGAAGGCCTAAATAGAACACTTCTCCCCCTTTGGCATCGAAACGCCAAAAAGGGGAAAAGCGTGATGCTACTCGCCCCACGGAGATCAGTCGGAGTCCGACTCGGAGACATACTCGTCGTCACTGTTAGCAGCTGGTGGAGAGTCGCAAGCGATGTTGGCCCTCTGAATACTGAGCTCAAGGTCAGACCATGGAACCTGGGAAGAGTGCCACCCACTGTAGGCGGGGTGAACTGGAGGCTGAGGCGGAGGCCCTTGCTCACCACTGAGCCTGTGTAGAATGACCGCCTGAGTATGTTGTATCTCTGCGCGCTGACGGCTGGCCTCAAAGTTCTCCTTGTGAATCTCAATGTTCATGCACAGAACATTGCGCTGGAACCAACTGAGCTTCTTCACTTGCTTCTGAATCAGTGGGGTAGCAACAGGACGACCGGGCGCAAAACCACTAGAGCGGGCATCTCTCATAAATGAGCCACAAACTGGTGCAGCATGGGCAGCTGGCTTCTTCTTATATGCCTTCTTGAACTTGTGCTCCTAAGTGGGAAACCGACTCGGATCTTTTGCCACCGCAGGTGTTGTTGATGAGAAGCTGTATGTATGGAGCATAAGGCACAGTCGTCCGGGAAACCATGGTATCATGCATCTCATGAAAGATAAAGTCCATGACATCAAGTGTGAAGTCTGATTCCTCATCACCATCCTGAGCACAATCAAAGGCGAGGCGCATAAGATCCACAAGAGCACCTCGGAGAGCATCATTATTCCCGCCACTTGGAGCAATGGTGGCTCTGAAAAACCGAAGCAGCTGACCATAGATAGGCAGAAGCACAGTGGTAGTACCAACAGCTCCAGATCGGTCATAAAGATCATATAGCACCTCCTTGTCAGTCTTCTGAGGGCCATGGAGACGGTGACCACCTTCAAATGGATAGCCAAGAATCTCCGCAAACCTGTGAAAGGTGGCCTGACATGGAGAAGAGCCAGACATCCACTGAATCGTGCGCTCTTCGTCCTTCTTGAAGGCCAGACTAGCATAAAATTGCTTGATCAAAGGAACGCTGAACTCACACTGGGACCTTCATAAGCTTGTGTAATCCCATCCTCTCAGTGACCCAAATAGCATCTTCAAAGTGATTATTCTGAGAGAGGAGCTCTACATCAATAGCTTGCATAGGCCTCACCTTCTTCATGGGTTCATAGATATCCTTGAATATGTAGAGCTGCTCCATGCACCAGAAACGAGGATCCTCAATATCAACTTCCCGCTCAACATCCTCATACCAGTTCTTCTGTCTGAGTGCAGAATAAGAGATAATATCCATTGTCTTGTAATTCTCCCTTGTTGCCTTTCCTTTCCGCCTCAGAGTGGCGGACTTCCTTGGAGCGTTCTGAGCAAACTCATCACTTGACGTGAGTGTCCGAGAGCGCCTCCGAGAACTACTACCTGTGAAAGACAAAGATGGATAGCATGGAGAAGAGAAAGCTCATAAGTCATGTATTGATACAGTAATGTACTCTAGAAGCATACTAGGAGTCGGTAAGAGTTTAGACATGACAGATTGAACGAAACTGCAGCAACAACATAGTTCCAGGCCGGATAATCCGGTGTCCCCGAGGGGCGGATTATCTGGCCCCGCGGGGGCCGGATAATCCGGCCCTGCGAATCTGCAGGAATCTGTGGGACAAATATGGATTTTAATAAGTTTGAGTAGTTTTGGTTTGGGCCTGTCCAAGCCAAGTTAGAGAGGCCCACAAGGGCTGGCCGGCCACCACCCCCTCATATAAGGAGATGGTGCAGCTAGGATTAGGGGTAGACAAGTTTAGGTTAAAACTATTGTGTGTGTTCACGTGTATCATCCCTCTGGGATACGGCGATGTCGTTTATCTAATTTGTAATAAAGATCAGCGGCGAAGGTTCTTGTGTCATCACGGATTCTCTAGCTCGGGTTTGAGGCGCATCGTTCGTCGATCCGTTGCTTGCTGGATTGGTCCCTCTTCTCCAGGCTACGTTAATCGCGTTGTTGGGAGATTCTATCTACCCGGGTTCTCGATGTGGAAGATCGGGCAACATCCCTAGGAGGATCGGTTGGGATCCCCTTATCATGTGGTATCAGATTTCTGGGTTGCTCACGGAAATGTTCTGTTGATCGATCTCATCGGATCGGTTTGCGTCGGAGGAGATTGGCTCAAGGTTGAAGGGGGTTGGTTGGAGGAAGATTGGTGCTGGTGTGGTGCAGTTTTTCTATCATCTATGGTTGTTCCAGGTGCCAAAGTCGCGAAATTTGTTGTTTGGCTTCGCGAGGAAGAAGCAGATTCGCGACGGGATCCGGCGCCAGGGCCGGCCGACCAGCTCCTGCATCGGCCAGGTCGGTGCCACCCCCGGCCAGACCGGGCCACAGGTCGGCCAACCCGGCCAAAACCGGCCCCCAGGACCAGGGGCTACTGCCCTCCAGGCCGACATCCAGGCCGGAATCCAAGCCGACTTGACCGGGCTCCAGGCCGGCCAGGCCGGCGCCCAGGACGGCATGACCGGGCCACAGACCGGCCAAGCCGGTGCCCAGGCCGGCCAAACCGGCCCCGTGACCGGCCCTGCTGTTGCTGTGTTGCCTCCGGTTGTTTCGTTTGTTACTGATGTTGATGTTTCCGCTATTGTTTCTTCATGTTTTGGTGGTGTGGCTGATAGGAGGGAAGATGTATATCATGATTACCTTAGTATTGTGATGGGTTCACACTTTGATGCATCTACAATCAAGTGGAGGTTGGCTAGCTCCGCGACACGGGCGGAATTTCAGCTTTGGGAATCCCACATTGACGGTGGTTTTGAGAAATGCAAGGTGTTTGATAGAACATTTGGTGGCCAAACTGAATTTTTTATTGCATACAGACGTGTTAATGATGTTGTGGCTAGTTGGTACCGTGATGTTCTGATAGTCGAGGGTATCATTGGTGTAAGGTCTAGTTGGGCAGATTTCAAGCTGTTTCTGCGTGCTAGATTTGTGGGCAAGTTCACGGTGTGCTCTGACACTACCATGGAGCAGAAACCTGGCTCTGATACCATGGGCACTACTTTGACTGTTGAGGAAGATGTACCATTGAGAGGGCTGAATATGCAACTCAAGAAGGTACAAGATGATGCTTGCCAGACAATTGGCAAGGGTCAGCGGTGGAGTTTGTTTAAGACTCAGTGCATTATAAAGGGCAAGGCTTGCAAGTTTATGATTGATGGTGGTAGCTGTACTAATGGCATAAGCAAGACGATGGTGGCAGCGTTGGGGTTGTCTACATGGCGTCTTCCTGAACCTAAGCGTCTTGAGTGGTTGAATAGTTGTGGTATGATGAAGATTACTCACAAGGTGCGTGTGCCATTTACAGTTGATGATTATGTTGATGAGATAGAGTGTGATGTGTTGACATTTGAGGTGTGTGGATTGCTACTTGGGCGTCCATGGCAGTATGATCGTAATGTGACACATGTTGGGAGAGAAAATACATATTATTTTATGCATGGTGGAAAACAACGGACTTTGAATCCTATGGGTGATGTTCATATCAAGTCCGATGTGGAGTTAGTGGTCCGTAAGGAGAAGTTGCATAATCCTAAAGTGCAACATGATGTGCATGATGTTCCAAGCGTCGATGTTGGTGATGTTTCAGCCATGCATGTAGATGATAAGCCAGTTATTGTTGGTGACAAGCCGGATGAAGCTAATCCTATTGTTCATGAAGATATTGCAGCATGTGCTATAGTTCCAGTTTATGTTGATGCCAGTATACAGACTGATGATGTTTGTGCTGATGGTGTTTCAGTGCATATGGCGCATATGCGCGTGGGAGGAGTGGGAGGCGAGCGCGTCAGAGTAGACAGTGGGCAGCGGCACTACCGTGCTAGGAGTACTGCAGTCCAGTTTTCCGCGACACCTCGGATGCATAGAGACAATGATGGTCGTGTTCGGCAACTTTGTGGCCCAGGCATTACTCGTTCACAGGGTTGCACAAAGAAAGTTCATATTCAGCAACACAGGGTTCCATCAAGACCTCACAAGAAGAAGGTATTGGCGCAGAAGTCCAAGCTCATGTGGAGAAGAAAGGAGGCACCAAGTGTTGTATCAAGTCAAGCACGCCGAGAGGGAGGATGTGGTGTGGTAGGTAGGCAAGACTTCAAGACGGCGCAGACGTGTGATGTTCATATCACGTCACCTTTTCCAGAAGACCCTCACGTGTTGGGGACAACGCTTCTTAAGGGGGGGGGGGATGATACGAGCATGAAGGCCGAGGTGAAGCCCAGTTTCACGACTCCACCTAGCTAGTTATCTTATTTATTGTATTTTATATCTATGGTCATATGTGGGCCTGATACGTCTCCGACGTATCGATAATTTCTTATGTTCCATGCCACATTATTGATGATATCTACATGTTTTATGCACACTTTATGTCATATTCGTGCATTTTCTGGAACTAACTTATTGACGAGATGCCGAAGGGCCAGTTCCTCGTTTTACGCTGTTTTTGGTTCCGAAATCCTAGTAAGGAAATATTCTCGGAATCGGACGAAATCAAGACCCAGCATCCTATTTTTCCACGAAGCTTCCAGAACACCCGGGAAGGACCGAGAGGGGGCCACGAGCCCACTGGACCATAGGCCGGCGCGGCTCGGGTGTGGCCCGCGCCACCCTATGGTGTCGCCGCCTCTTCGACCCTCCGACGCCGCCTCTTCGCCTATATAAAGGTCCCGGACCTAAAACCTCGATACGAAAAAGCCACGGTACGAGAAACCTTCCGCAGCCGCCGCCATCGCGAAGCCAAGATCCGGGGGACATGAGTCTCTCGTTCCGGCACGCCGCCGGACGGGGAAGTGCCCCCGGAAGGCTCCTCCATCGACACCACCGCCATCTTCATCACCACTGTTGTCTCCCATGAGGAGGGAGTAGTTCTCCATCGAGGCTCGGGGCTGTACCGGTAGCTATGTGGTTAATCTCTCTCCTATGTGCTTCAATACAATAGTCTCATGAGCTGCCTTACATGATTGAGATTCATATGATGATGCTTGTAATCTAGATGTCGTTATGCTAGTCAAGTGAATTTTACTTATGTGATCTCCGGAGACTCCTTGTCCCACGTGTGTAAAGGTGACGAGTGTGTGCACCGTGTGGGTCTCTTAGGCTATATTTCACGGAATACTTATTCACCGTTATGAATGGCGTAGTGAAGTGCTTATTTATATCTCTTTATGATTGCAATGTGTTTTGTATCACAATTTATCTATGTGCTACTCTAGTGATGTTATTAAAGTAGTTATATTCCTCCTGCACGGTGTAATGGTGACAGTGTGTGCATCCGTGTTAGTACTTGGCGTAGGCTATGATTGTGATCTCCTGTAGATTATGAAGTTAACTATTGCTATGATGGTATTGATGTGATCTATTCCTCCTACATAGTGTGAAGGTGACAAGTGTGCATGCTGTGTTAGTACTTGGTTTAGTCGTGTTGATCTTTCATGCACTCTAAGGTTATTTAAATATGAACATTGAATTGTGGAGCTTGTTAACTCCGGCTTTGAGGGTTCGTGTAATCCTACGCAATGTGTTCATCATCCAACAAGAGAGTGTAGAGTATGCATTTATCTATTCTGTTATGTGATCAAAGTTGAGAGTGTCCACTAGTGAAAGTCTAATCCCTAGGCCTTGTTCCTAAATAATGCTATCGCTGCTTGTTTACTGTTTTACTGCGTTACTACTGCTACCATATTACCACCATCAACTACACGCCAGCAAGCTATTTTCTGGCACCGTTACTACTTGCTCATATTCATTCATACCACCCGTATTTCACTATCTCTTCGCCGAACTAGTGCACCTATTAGGTGTGTTGGGGACACAAGAGACTTCTTGCTTTGTGGTTGCGGGGTTGCATGAGAGGGATATCTTTGACCTCTTCCTCCCTGAGTTCGATAAACCTTGGATGATCCACTTAAGGGAAACTTGCTGCTGTTCTACAAACCTCTGCTCTTGGAGGCCCAACACTGTCTACAAGAATAGAAGCACCCGTAGACATCAGGGCCAAATAAGGTTTCTAATAAGTTTGAGTAGTTTTGGTTTGGGCATGTCCAAACCAAGTTAGAGAGGCCCACAAGGGCTGGCCGGCCACCACCCTCTCATATAAGGAGATGGTGCGGCTAGGATTAGGGGTAGACAAGTTTAGGTTAAAACTATTGCGTGTGTTCACGTGTATCATCCCTGTGGGATACGACGATGTCGTTTATCTAGTTCGTAATAAAGATCCGCTGCGAAGGTTCTTGTGTCCATCAAGGATTGTCTAGCTCATGTTTGAGGCGTATCGTTCATCGATCCGTTGCTTGTTGGATTCGTCCTCTTCTCCAGGCTGCATTCATCGCGTTGTTGGGAGATTCTATCTACCCGGGTTCTCGCTGTGAAAGATCGGGGAACATCCCTAGGAGGATCGGCTGGGATCCCCTTATCATGGCTTACCGAGGAAACGCTGAAATCTGATACCAATATGATAAGGATCAACGTGATCCATAGGGTTTTTGGACCAATCTTTCACGACGACTAGTAGCAACAACAATAAGTAGTGCGGCTTACGATCTAGACGATGTAAACTCACGCGAACAACAAGCAAACCCTTCTCAGGGAGAGGAATTACTTGGACGGTTCTAGCGAACCACGCAACAATTAGAAGCAGGACGCCTCCAATCCAATGCACGGGAACAACCTCGATGGATCTGAACGGATACACATAGAGACTTTCACCCACGGCGCGACGACCGAAACACACATGTGTTTTAACTCATAAAATTCAACCTAATTTTACATTGACCCCTCATGGCTTTATATATAGCCGACTCCTAACTGGTTTGTCCAACACGATGGTATTCTCAAAAGAAAATAAAACAACCGACTTATCTACATCTACATCTACACTACTTAAAAAGGAGGAACGTGTTCCTTATTCTGCCTAGCTGCAATACGTCGTCGTCCTTGTCGTAGTCCCGTTCTGCACGCGACGGCTCGCTAGCGCCCAAATGGGCCAAAGCCCAGCAAATCGATTTCCTATAGGATTGGTCGAATCCTTGCCTCTCTCACGAACAAGTGTCGCTGCTTTCCTAGGGTTCGGCTCCGCCGCCTCTTCCTTCCACAACACCTCCTTACTGTACGCCGCCGTTCGCTCGCTCGCTGGACAAGACCTCGGCTGTCGCCTCTCTACCAACTCCGCCTCCGCTCGAGCTCGACCAGGACATGAGAACGCATTCACGCGTCTCCAGCTAAGCAACGAGACCGAATCCAGAGTCGTGGGCGACCATGACGCTGCGCCTATCGCTGCTGATTCCCCCTACGATGGGTTCGTCGTCCATATCGCACGACCGGCGCCTCCACACCGACCCACGGCGACACGGCAATCGACGACCACCTGCAGCCGGAACCCGGCTCTGCAGCTCCATCCGGATCGGTTCTCTACTATTTTATTCTCCACTGTTTCTCTACTATTTTATTCTTGTTCATTGCAATAGTAGGATGGGTAGGATTCTATTGGCTTTCAAAGTTGTGCTTACGGACTTTGATTCCGAAAGCTGTAAATCGCGGTGTATGAAACTATGGATGATCTAGGACGAATGAAGTAGTAAACAGATGGGTGTAATTTGTATCTTACACACTCTTTGATTCAAAAGCTCTGATTGCTGGGTATATATATTCAAAAATGTATTTTTTGGTGCCTAATAGTATTACTATTAGGCTGCTGGGATTACCCCCTTAACCACAGTGATGAGATTGTAAAAAAAATTCACTTGTTTGGTGAAAGCTCTTTATAAAAGGTAGACTTCGAGTATAGAGTGCCTAGAAGCCCTCCACCTTCCTGTAGGTGAAACCTCTTTGTAAAAGGTTAATGGTATGTTGATTACTAAAATGAAAACTTCAGATCTTGATAGGATTATATGAATGCGGTTATCTGTGAACTCAAAAGTGATCTTGTTCATGTACCAAAATTTGTGGTATCCATTATTTTCTTCTTAGTAGAAAGCATAGTATCTAACTGCATCAAAATTTAGTAAAACTGTAAGTACATGAAATGTGCATGGATTTTGGTACTCATAAAAGCCTCTAGAATAACAACTTGATCTGAGGAATTAGAAATACCTAATCAAGTCCCTTGAATACCTTATTTTGTTTCCCACAATGTTTGCAACTTTATTCTTTGGAGGAACTCACCTTGCTGGTCTGGAAACTGTTCTTGTGCAGTTCGCGATGGTGCTCTGTCCGGTTTGAGGTGAGACTCACAGGCTGGAGTGTTGATGGAAATCTCTATGGGAAGCACACTTGGGTTATTTGATCAGTTCGCCAGTAGTGGGGAAATAAAATGGCTCCGCCAGACAGGTCCAAATAATGACACCTCAAAAGATACGGTTAGTTGGCTCCAAAAAAATCCTCTTAGTTAGGTTTGCATTGCATGTGAAGTGAATTGGCAAGATAATTGTTTAAATCTCCAGATCAGGATTGAAAAAAAGTTAGAGACTATGCTAAACGTATCTGCAGATGAAAGTTTAGGAATCTTTTTGTCAAATCAAAAGTAGAGACCAAGGGTGATTTCTCAGTTCAGCTAAATAATGTCACCTCAAAAAATGCAGGATCAGATAATGCATTCTGCTACTTTGACTTGGTTTAGTATGCGCTTCCATCATCCTTCTTATCACATATACAATGGTGTTTAAGGATCTCATACACGGAGAATATATCAACTCGAAGGACTTGTTGTCGAGATTATGTCAAAGAGATCAAATTAAGGTCAGATGATATCCCTATCTGTTGGAACTGATGTGTTTGATTCCAGTTAGGTGTTCTGCTAAGTAGTAATTTGTTCCTTGAATTGCAACCATTACTTGGCCTACTTGTAGTAAAACGCTGATGAGTGAATACATATAACTACTTGACACAAAAAACATAGTGTTTCTTAGTTAGGTAAGGATGACATTCAGTAGTAAAAGTATGTCGTCTGATGATTCAAGTCTATAAACACGTTCCAAGTAACTACACGTAACCAACGCTTCAGTTTGTTTATCACTTCGGTTCCACTAACCACACAGAACAAAATTGAGTGTGAAACAATTTGCAATTGATCTACCCATCTACCCAATAAGGCAATTAGTGATTGTAGATGGTCTGGTGATGTTTGCAATTGCAGGTGAGGAAAACATTATGCGAAACAAATATCTGAATTTGGTTTTATACCTAACAAACCTTTTACTTTTGTTCGGTATGTTGGCCTGCTTAAGACGCTAAATGGTGTCCAGTGTTCAAGACTAAATACTTTATGTATTGTTATGTTGAAAACATGGAGAAGCAATTCTCTGGTTTGTACTGCCTATATCATGTTCTTCTAATTTGTCTAGCCTATCGGGGTGGGAATACTTACATATTAGTATTGTGGTTAAACTCGACATTCAATTCATCGATATCCCGAAAGAGTCTCGTCAATCATTTGCCCAAGAGAATGCATGTTGATGTCCCTCGATCTTTAGTTGTATGGTATTTCCTACTCGTGTGATAGGCACGAATGATTTCAATTGTGAAGCTTCTTTTCTTACTTGGCTCTGCAGGTATGATGCAGAAACTATGAATGGTTACCTCGGAGGAGGAAGAGGAGAGCGGTGGTTGCTCCCAACGTTGTGGTCGGTATAGGTGGATGGACGCTGGACGCGGTGATCCAGGCACACCGCATGCGTGACATGGTCAACGCACATTGGCATCGTAACTAATTTTTTTGTGTTTTTAATATAGAGAGTGCAAACAAGACAGTAAATAAAGTAAAGCTAGTAACTAATTTTTTTGTATTTTTGATATAGAGAACAAACAAAGCAGTAAATAAAGTAAAGTAAAGCAAGACAAAAACAAAGTAAAGAGATTGGATGTGGGAGACTCCCCTTGCAGCGTGTCTTGATCTCCCCGGCAACGGCGCCAGAAAAATCCTTGTTGTTGGCGTGTTGACACACGTATGTTGGGAACCCCAAGAGGAAGGTATGATGCGTACAGCAGCGAGTTTTCCCTCAGTATGAAACCAAAGTTATCGAACCAGTAGGAGTCAAGGAACACGTGAAGGTTGTTGGTGACGGAGTGTAGTGCGGCGCAACACCAAGGATTCCGGCGCCAACGTGGAACCTGCACAACACAATCACAATACTTTGCCCTAACTTAACAGAGTGAGGTTGTCAATCTCACCGGCTTGCCGTAAACAAAGGATTAAACGTATGGTGTGGAAAATGATGTTTGTTTGCGAAGAACAAGAAAGAACAGAGTTTGCGGTAGATTGTATTTCAGATGTAAAAGAATAGACCGGGGTCCACAGTTCACTAGTGGTGTCTCTCCCATAAGATAAATGGCATGTTGGGTGAACAAATTACAGCTTGGGCAATTGACAAATAGAGAGGGCATAACAATGCACATACATATCACGATGACTACTATGAGATTTAATCGGGGCATTACGACAAAGTACATAGACCGCTATCCAAGCATGCATCTATGCCTAAAAAGTCCACCTTCGAGTTATCATCCGAACCCCTTCCAGTATTAAGTTGCAAACAACGGACAATTGCATTAAGTATGGTGCGTAATGTAATCAACACAAATATCCTTAGACAAAGCATTGATGTTTTATCCCTAGTGGCAACAACGACATCCACAACCTTAGAACTTTCCGTCACTCGTCCCGCATTTAATGGAGGCATGAACCCACTATCGAGCATAAATACTCCCTCTTGGAGTTACAAGTATCAACTTGGCCGAGCCTCTACTAGCAACGGAGAGCATGCAAGAACATAAACAACATATATGATAGATTGATAATCAACTTGACATAGTATTCCATATTCATCGGATCCCAACAAACACAACATGTAGCATTACAAATAGATGATCTTGATCATGATAGGCAGCTCACAAGATCTAACATGATAGCACAATGAGGAGAAGACAACCATCTAGCTACTGCTATGGACCCATAGTCCAGGGGTGAACTACTCACACATCAATCCGAAGGCGATCATGGTGATGAAGAGTCCTCCGGGAGATGATTCCCCTCTCCGGCAGGGTGCCGGAGGCGATCTCCTGAATCCCCCGAGATGGGATTGGCGGCGGCGTCTCTGGAAGGTTTTCCGTATCGTGGCTCTCGGTCCTGGGGTTTTCGCGACGAAGGCTATAAGTAGGCGGAAGGGCAGCGTTGGAGGGCTGACAAGGGGCCCACACCATAGGGCGGCGCGGGCCCCCCTCTGGCCGCGCGGCCCTATGGTGGCGGCGCCTCGTCACCCCACTTCGTATCCCTTTCGGTCTTCTGAAGCTTCGTGGAAAAATAAGACCCTGGGCGTTGATTTCGTCCAATTCCGAGAATATTTCCTTTGTAGGACTTTCTGAAACCAAAAACAGCAGAAAACAGCAACTGGCTCTTCGGCATCTCGTCAATAGGTTAGTGCGGGAAAATGCATAATAATGACATAAAGTGTGTATAAAACATGTGAGTATCATCATAAAAGTAGCATGGAACATAAGAAATTATAGATACGTTTGAGACGTATCAAACATCCCCAAGCTTAGTTCCTACTCGCCCTCGAGTAGGTAAACGATAACAAGGATAATTTCTGGAGTGACATGCTATCATAATCTTGATCAATACTATTGTAAAGCATATGAGATGAATGCAGCGATTCGAAGCAATGGTAAAGACAATGAATAAACAACTGAATCATATAGCAAAGACTTTTCATGAATAAGACAAGCATCAATAAGACTTGCATAAGAGTTAACTCATAAAGCAATAGATTCTTAGTAGAAAGCTTTGAAGCAACACAAAGGAAGATATAAGTTTCAGCAGTTGCTTTCAACTTCAACATGTTTATCTCATGGATAATTGTCAACACAAAGTAATATAACAAGTGCAATAGGTAAACATGTAAGAATCAATGCACACAGTTCACACAAGTGTTTGCTTCTAAGATAGAAAGAAGTAGGTAAACTGACTCAACAATAAAGTAGAAGAAAGGATCTTCGCAGAGGGAAGCATGGATTACTATTTTTGTGCTAGAGCTTTTCATTTTGAAAACATAGAGACAATTTTGTCAACGGTAGTAATAAATCATATGTGTTATGTATAAGACATCCTATAAGTTGCAAGCCTCATGCATAGATTACCAATAGTGCCCGCACCTTGTCCTAATTAGCTTGGATTTACATGGATTATCATTGCATAACATATGTTTCAACCAAGTGTCACAAAGGGGGACCTCTATGCCGCCTGTACAAAGGTCTAAGGAGAAAGATCGCATTTGATTTCTCGTTTTTGATTATTCTCAACTTAGACATCCATACCGGGACAACATAGACAACATGTAATGGACTCCTCTTTAATGCATAAGCATTCAACAACGAGTAATATTCTCATAAGAGATTGAGGATTGATGTCCAAACCGAAACTTCCACCATGATTCATGGTTTTAGTTAGCGGCCCAATGTTCTTCTCTAACAATATGCATACTCAAACCATTTGATCATGATAAATCACCCTTACTTCAGACAAGACGAACATGCATAGCAACTCACATGATATTCGACAAAGGTGTAATAGTTGGTGGCGTCCCCAGAACATGGTTACCGCTCAACAAGCAACTTATAAGAAATAAGATACATAACTACATATTCTTCACCACAATAATTTTTAAGGCTATTTTCCCATGAGCTATATATTGCAAAGACAAAGAATAGTATTTTAAAGGTAGCACTCAAGTAATTTACTTTGGAATGGTAGAGAAATACCATGTAGTAGGTAGGTATGGTGGACACATATGGCATAGTTTTTGGCTCAAGGATTTGGATGCACGAGAAGAATTCCTCTCAATACAAGGCTTAGGCTAGCAAGGTTGTTTGAAGCAAACTCAAGTATAAAATGGTACAACAAAACTTACATAAGAAAATATTGCAAGGATTATAAGACTCTACACTGTCTCCTTGTTGTTCAAACACCTTAACCAGAAAATATCTAGACTCTAGAGAGACCAATCATGCAAACCAAATTTTAACAAGCTCTATGTAGTTCTTCATTAATAGGTACAAAGTACATGATGCAAGAGCTTAAACATGATCTATATGAGCACAACAATTGCCAAGTATCAAATTATTCAAGACATTATACCAATTACCACATGAAGCATTTTCTGTTTCCAACCATATAACAATGAATGAAGCAGTTTCAACCTTCGCCATGAACATTAAAAGTAAAGCTAAGAACATATGTGTTCATACGAAACAACGGAGCGTGTCTCTCTCCCAAACAAGGAATGCTAGGATCCGATTTTATTCAAACAAAAACAAAAACAAAAACAAACAGACGCTCCAAGTAAAGCACATAAGATGTGACGGAATAAAAATATAGTTTCACTAGAGGTGACCTGATAAGTTGTCGATGAAGAAGGGATGCCTTGGGCATCCCCAAGCTTAGATGCTTGAGTCTTCTTAACATATGCAGGGATGAACCACGGGGGCATCCCCAAGCTTAGACTTTTCACTCTTCTTGATCATATTGTATCATCCTCCTCTCTTGACCCTTGAAAACTTCCTCCACGCCAAACTCAAAACAAACTCATTAGAGGGTTAGTGCATAATCGAAAATTCACACATTCAGAGGTGACATAATCATTCTTAACACTTCTGGACATTGCACAAATCTACTGAAAGTTAATGGAACAAAGAAATCCATCAAACATAGCAAAACAGGCAATGCGAAATAAAAGGCAGAATCTGTCAAAACAGAACAGTCCGTAAAGACGAATTTTTCTGGGGCACTTAACTTGCTCAGATGAAAATGGTCAAATTGAATGAAAGTTGTGTACATATCTGAGGATCACGCACGTAAATTGGCAGATTTTTCTAAATTACCTACAGAAGGGGCTGCTCAATTTCGTGATAGTAAGAAATCTGTTTCTGCGCAATAATCCAAATCTAGTATTGACTTTACTATCAAAGACTTAACTTGGCACAACAATGCAATAAAATAAAGATAAGGAGAGGTTGCTACAGTAGTAACAACTTCCAAGACTCAAATATAAAACAAAAGTGCAGAAGTAAAATAATGGGTTGTCTCCCATAAGCGCTTTTATTTAACGCCTTTCGACTAGGCGCGTAAAGTGTGAATCAAGTATTATCGAGAGATGAAGCATCAATAGAGGGGTTTGGAGTTTTCTCAACTATGCATTGTATCTTATCTATGTAAGTTTCAGAGGCCCCTTTTTCATTACTCTTAGGCTTGCTATTCTCATCAAACAAATTTTCAGGAACAATCCAATCATAATTCGTTTCTAGTGCCTCGCACATTCCTAAGAGCTTGCAAGGTATTGATGTCTTAATCTCCCCTTCACAATTAACTTTATTAGTGTATTTTAATCTATCTTTTTCCATTTTTTCAAGGGTACTAGCAAAGTTGGTATAAGAGCCAAGCATTTTATATTTAATAAAGACTTTTCTAGCTTCTCTTGCTACATCACCAAATTCTTTAAGAAGGGTTTCTAAGACAAAATCTTTCTTTTCTCCTTCCTCCATATCACAGAGTGTAAGAAACATATGTTGCATTACGGGGTTGAGATTAACAAATCTAGCTTCCAACATGTGTACTAAAGAAGCAGCGAAGCAATTTCATAAGTAGGAGCAAGTTCTACCAAGTGTCTATCTTCAAAATCTTCAGCTATACTAACATGAGTGAAAAAATCTTCTATATTATCTCTTCCAATGATAGACCCTCGTCCTACCGGTATGTCTTTTAGAGTGTATTCAGGAGGAAACATGATGAAATAAACAAAAGGTAAATAAAGTAAATGCAAGTAACTATTTTTTTTGTGTTTTTAATATAGAGAGTGCAAACAAGACAGTAAATAAAGTAAAGCTAGTAACTAATTTTTTTGTATTTTTGATATAGAGAACAAACAAAGCAGTAAATAAAGTAAAGTAAAGCAAGACAAAAACAAAGTAAAGAGATTGGATGTGGGAGACTCCCCTTGCAGCGTGTCTTGATCTCCCCGGCAACGGCGCCAGAAAAATCCTTGCCGTTGGCGTGTTGACACACGTCTGTTGGGAACCCTAAGAGGAAGGTGTGATGCGTACAACAGCGAGTTTTCCCTCAGTATGAAACCAAGGTTATCGAACCAGTAGGAGTCAAGGAACACATGAAGGTTGTTGGTGACGGAGTGTAGTGCGGCGCAACACCAGGGATTCCGGCGCCAACGTGGAACCTGCACAACACAATCACAATACTTTGCCCTAACTTAACAGTGAGGTTGTCAATCTCACTGGCTTGTTGTAAACCAAAGGATTAAACGTATGGTGTGGAAAATGATGTTTGTTTGCGAAGAACAGTAAAGAACATAGTTTGCAGTAGATTGTATTTCAGATGTAAAAGAATGGACCGGGGTCCACAGTTCACTAGTGGTGTCTCTCCCATAAGATAAATGGCATATTGGGTGAACAAATTACAGTTGGGCAATTGACAAATAGAGAGGGCATAACAATGCACATACATATCACGATGACTACTATGATATTTAATCAGGGCATTACGACAAAGTACATAGACCGCTATCCAGCATGCATCTATGCCTAAAAAGTCCACCTTCAGGTTATCATCCGAAAACCTTCCAGTATTAAGTTGCAAACAACATACAATTGCATTAAGTATGGTGCGTAATGTAATCAAAACAAATATCCTTAGACAAAGCATTGATGTTTTATCCCTAGTGGCAACAGCACATCCACAACCTTAGAACTTTCTGTCACTCGTCCTGCATTCAATGGAGGCATGAACCCACTATCGAGCATAAATACTCCCTCTTGGAGTTACAAGTATCAACTTGGCCGGAGCCTCTACTAGCAACGGAGAGCATGCAAGAACATAAACAACATATATGATAGATTGATAATCAACTTGACATAGTATTCCATATTCATCGGATCCCAACAAACACAACATGTAGCATTACAAGTAGATGATCTTGATCATGATAGGCAGCTCACAAGATCTAACATGATAGCACAATGAGGAGAAGACAACCATCTAGCTACTGCTATGGACCCATAGTCCAGGGGTGAACTACTCACACATCAATCCGGAGGCGATCATGGTGATGAAGAGTCCTCCGGGAGATGATTCCCCTCTCCGGCAGGTGCCGGAGGCGATCTCCCGAATCCCCCGAGATGGGATTGGCGGCGGCGTCTCCGGAAGGTTTTCCGTATCGTGGCTCTCGGTCCCGGGGTTTTCGCGACGAAGGCTATAGGTAGGCGGAAGGGCAGCGTTGGAGGGCTAACGAGGGCCCACACCATAGGCGGCGCGGGCCCCCTCCGGCTGCGCGGCCCTATGGTGGCGGCGCCTCGTCGCCCCACTTCGTATCCCTTTCGGTCTTCTGGAAGCTTCGTGGAAAAATAAGACCCTGGGCGTTGATTTCGTCCAATTCCGAGAATATTTCCTTTGTAGGACTTTCTGAAACCAAAAACAGCAGAAACAAAGAATCGGCTCTTCGGCATCTCGTCAATAGGTTAGTGCCGGAAAATGCATAATAATGACATAAAGTGTGTATAAAACATGTGAGTATCATCATAAAAGTAGCATGGAACATAAGAAATTATAGATACGTTTGAGACGTATCACCCATCAGGGGTAGCCGGATCCAGTACGGCGTATAAGGAAAGGCGGATCCTTGACGTGCACGACAATGTAATATTCCGTAGTTAGGCAACTTGTATTTGGGCTAGGACTCTCCATGTAAACCCTAGATCCTGGCGCCTTTATAAGCCGGATCCCGGGAGCCCTAGAGGCACAACCACAACTCATTGTAACAACGCGAAAGCGCCCAGATAATTCCAAACAAGCAGCAGTAGGCCCTGTCATCTTGTAGGTGTTCCGAAGCTGGGTAAATCGCGTACCACCGTCTCGAGGACTATCCGCTCGATGGCCCCTACTACTTCTCCCCCCCGTGAGGATCCCTCCTCCGAGGTACCGTCAAATAGGTAACGACAGCAACTCTATTGAATCTATACACCAATTCGCATCGATCTGGTGTTTGTTATTGAAAGTTTTGTGTGATCTGTTGTTCCATTGGAAATTAGAAGGTTGCAATTTACCGCTTCATGGTCGGTGGCTACGTGCGCAAGTGTGTGGAGTTGCGAATATCTTGCAGGGTTGAGAGCTGTTGCATTGGCGACAAGAATCAATCGAGAGACTTCATTGGTGTCATACAAGTTATCATCCACTTCATCATCGTGAATCTCCATTGTGTTCATCGCGTGTTCATCACCATCCACCTCGCTTACTGAGAAGATCGGGCAACCCCTTACCAGAATATTATTTGGATCAACATGAGCTTTACCATTGACAAGCATAGGCATAATAGTATCAATTTTATCACTCAAGGAGGAGGTTTATCGGTGTGCCATTCAAAATAATTTATCATCATATCATCAAGTAATTTAGTTGCAACCCCCAAAGTAATAGACATAAAGGTACCTCCAGCAGCTGAATCCAGGAGATTTCTTGAGAAAAATTTAGTCCTGCATAAAAAGTTTGGATGATCATCCAAGTAGTCAGTCCATGAGTGGGATAATTCTTTACCAAAGATTTCATTCTCTCGCAAGGTTGAGCAACATGTTCATTATCAAATTGTCTAAATTTCATTATATCACTTCTAAAAGATATAATCTTAGCCGGAGGATAATATTTTCCAATAAAATCATCTTTGCATTTAACCCAAGAATCAATACTATTTCTATGCAAAGATAGCAACCAATCTTTAGCTCTACCTCTCAAAGAGAAAGGAAAAAATTTCAGTTTAATAACGTCACCATCTATATCCTTAGATTTTTGCATCTCACAAAGTTCAACAAAATTATTAAGGTGAGAAGCGGCATCTTCAGTACTAAGCAAAATTAAAACTAAGCAACATAAATAAAACCTAAAATAGAAACTATTTTTTTGCATTTTTTATATAAAGACAACTATAAAAGGAAACTAATTTTTTGTGTGTTTTCGATATAATAAAACAAACAAAACAAAATAAACTAAACTAAGCAAACTATAACAAAGTAAAGAGATTAGAGATGAGAGACCCCCCCTTGCAGAAATCATCTTTCTCCCCGGCAACAGCGCCAGAAAATCTCGATGGTGCTCCTGTGATGGCGCCAGACAATCTTGTTGAGCGTTGTTGTGGACACGGTTGGGAAACCCCAAGAGGAAGGTGTGATGAGCACAACAACAAGTTTTCCCTCAATATGAAACCAAGGTTTAATCGACCAATAGGACAAAGATGTGACTTCTAAAGGGCGCACTACCGCCGTCAGCAACAACGTGGAACCTGCACACAACACGACCAAAGTACTTTGCCTCAACTTGCAGTGAGGTTTTCAATCTCACTGGTTTGATGAACAAAAAAGGATTAGAAGTATCGAGTGGAAAGAGATGTTTGCGGAAAGTGAACAAAACAGGATTGCAGTAGATGAATTTATCAATGTAACGGAAACAGGACCATAGTCCACAGTTCACTAGAGGTGTCTCTCTACAAAGATAAATAGCATGTTGGGTGAACAAATTATAGCTGGGCAATTGATAGAATACCGAACATACATGACAAGATGGTTACTATGAGATTTGATTGGGATTACAACATAATACATAGACCGTAATCTAATTGCGTCTATTATTAATAATCCACCTTCCGTTTATCGTCCAAACCGCTTTCAGTATTAAGTTGCAAGCAACAAATTAACGCATTAAGCAATGTGTGTAAAATAAACAATAGAGTTACCTTTGGATAAAACATTGTTGTTTTCTCTCTAGTAGCAACAGTACATCTACAATCTTAGAAATTATTGTCACTCTCCCAGAAAACTAGAGGCATGAACCTACTATCGAGCATAAATACCCCCTCTTGGAGTCACAAGTATCCACTTGGCCAGAGTTTCCACTAGCAACGGAGAGCATGCAAGACCACAAATAATGTATGACATGAATATATAATCAATCTCAACATAGTATACAATATTCATCGGATCCCAGCAAACACAACATGTAGGATTACATAAAGATGATCTTGATCATGTAGGGCGGCTCACAAGATCTATACATGAAGGACAAAGTGGAGAAGACAACCATCTAGCTACTGCTATGGACCCATAGTCCAGGGATGAACTACTCACGCATCACTTCGGAGACGGGAATGGTGATGTAGATGCCTCCGGCGATGATTTCCCCCTTTGGTAGGGTGCCGGGAAGAGCTTCTGAACCCCCCGAGATGGGTTATGCGATGGTGGCCGCGACGAAACTTTTCGTGGATGTAGGCTCGGGTATCCAGGGTTTTCCCGAGAAGATGTATAAATAGGCAGAGGATTTAGATCGGTGGGGTGCCTAGGGGGCCCACACCCCCATTGGTGCGGGTCAAGCCGCGCCAGGGGGTGGTGACATAGGCATCCCTAATGGGCCTGCCGAAGATGGTACCCGGGGTTTTATGAAAGGCCCACGACCCGAAGTTCATGAAGCCTGGAAGCCCAGTTATATAATAGTTTGGAAATATAGAGTTGTATTAGGAATATTGACTTGTAAACTATCACGGGACGAACTCAAAGAGTCTCCCGGACTTTGTAACTTGTACATCACGAAGCCCTCGGCTCCGCCTCCTATATAAGGGGGAGTCGAGGGACAAAGAGAGGATCGATTTCATTGTCAACACAACCCTAGTTTTCTAGTAGTCGAGTACTTTTCCGGTTGAACCTTCGAGATCTACTTGCCCTCTACTTCCAACTAAACCCTAGTCTACAATCCGTAGGCATTGACAAGTTAATACCTTGTCAATTGGTGCCGTCCGTGGGGATTAGAGGCGACAAGGAGCTGATCTCGATGGCACGTTCAAGATCGTCGACTTCTTCGGTGGCAAGCAATGCGATGGACAGAGGTAAACGGATCGAAACTGATCTAGTCGATTTTGTTCCTCACCCACCCTCCCGTTTGGATGCATATGCGTATATGGAGGAGCCTATGGAGATGACGTTCGGAAGGTTCCACTTTCGTGCCGGAAAAGAAGAATCGCATCGTCTCGAGGTTCCGATTTCGTCGGGATCGTCGGCGGTCGGTCCCGATTTTTCGGAATCATCGTCATCGTTCGAGACAGGCGATGAGGAGATTTTGCCGCCACGCTTCGTCAAAACTACGACAAGCGAACAACTCGCCAAGATCTTCGGCAACATGTCCTTCGAGTCATCTGCGGACTCCAGTATAAGCAGCGACTCAGACAGCGTCGACAGCTTCAACTTCATCGACAAATCCACTTCCGTTGGAGAGGTCTTCGCCGATCTATATGACGGTGTCACCATTCCCGACAAAGGTCAAAGTTCAAAATATCACCAAATCTATGCAATTGGAGATACAAGTCGACCACAGGAGGAGACATCAGAGGATTTCGATAACACGGGAAATCCGTACGTCGATCTCGCTGATCTTACGCGAGGCTTGGGAACCAAATATGTCGGACCTGGAACACGACAGATGGTGCAATTTCCGCAGGCAGTTTGGGACAGAGTCGCAAGAGCTATTGATGGTACAGAACCAATGACTGTAACCGCCACAGCTGAAGAGTTGCAAGCGTACCAATACATACTTGCCCGTGCTAGGCGAGAGCTTGAAAAACAGAAAGCTGAGCTGGATAGGAGGCAAGCCGCGGCTTCCGAGTCAAGCAGGCGAAGAGCTGAGTTGAGTCGACAATCAGGTACTTCGGGAGGAGATAGTCACAGAGCAGCTCGAAAGAGGGCAAGGTCTCGGTTGCAGCATATACCTGAGGCGGAGAGGGAGAACCTAGTTCAAAACCTCGACATGTCCTTTATGTGGGGGAATATTATTCCAAAGACACCAGAAGCTGGATATATGGCGACACAAGCTTTCATCCTGGCGTCCAGGCCACCTCCCGGAGATCCAAGAGAAGCACTGTATAACATGGCCATGGCAGGAGTTGGAGCCATGGAACAATGTTCGCAAGTACGCCTCCCGAAGGATCTGCAAGGCAAAATAGTCCACGACCTAACGTAGCGGTGCAAGACCCTGCGAGAACGAGTGGGGCAAGAGATACAGCGACACAAGCAAGGGTTGACAGAGCGCAACACGAAAGAAGGGAACGTCGGCACTCACCAGAGGTTGACGAAGAGGATATGTGTGGGCTCTCGTGCTTTACGAGACGAGTCCGTAAAACTCGAGTTCAATCAGGGTTTAAGCTACCCGATAATTACAAAAAAATCGATGGCCTGCAAGATCCCGAGGATTGGTTAATCGACTACTTGGAGACGGTGAAACTAATGGGTGGAACTAGAGCAACATCCATGCAAAGCATCCAAGTACACTTGAGTGGAGCCGCACGATCATGGATAAAGAAGCTGCCTCCTGGTTCTATCGACAGCTGGGAAAGTTTCGAGGATATATTTGTGAAGAACTTCCGATCCACGTGCAAGAAACCCGCATCATTGGAGCAGCTGAGGGCTTGCAGACAGAAATATGACGAACCAATGCAGATGTATATCCAGAGGTGGAACATCATCAAAAACTCGGTAGAAAACATATCTGACGAGAGATAAATAGATGCATTTGTTGCTGGAATTCGAAGGAGGGACTTTGTCGAGGATTTGGGAAGAACCAACCCGAAAATAATAGCAGCACTCATGGAAATAGCGAATCGTTGGGCGGATGGAGAAGATGTTGTTCATAATAAATGGCATAGGTCGCCTGAGGATGAGCGCAACCGAAACTTTCAAAATAGGCGATGATTCCCTCGACAGTTCTCAGATTATGATGCTCCCGGCCAAATATCGACTGGTTTTCGAGGAAACAGCGGGGGGAACAATCGAGACGATTGTCAAAAAAGTGGCGAGCAGCGAAGCGATTACAAGGACGGCTCCCGTCCCAATAGGCAAAATAGTGGACCAAGGTTTCAGAGGCCGTATGTATCACCCGAGGATCTCTTAAACGGACCATGCCAAATGCACTTTTTCCTCAACAACAATGGAAAGAGGCAGTCGGGGCATCTGTAGAAGGACTGATGCGGGGTGGCCTTCGGACACCTCCACACCAAGACCAACAAGTCCCCCAAGTGGACCGATGACTCGGGCTAGAGTCAAAGCGCTACATGATAAGGTGAACTCGCTCCTCACCACCCTTGATCTCGGTACCCCGTTGGATGGATGCTACCTCATGCCGATGTGCTTTGTGTCATTAGGTACAAGGAGACTAAAGACCCCTGAGAGGAGGGCACCCCATGGTCAAGGGAAGGAGAGGAGCATCAAGTCATGAAGATGGACACGAAGCTGGACCCAACGTCACTCGAAGCGCTCGAAGGAAGAGAAGACACTGGCCGGTCCAGGACCCGGTCGACCGGACCCACAACCGGGCCACCCGGTCCCAGACCCGGTCAACCGGCCGCCAACCGGATTTCCCTCGAGCTCGTACCAGAAACCAACCGGACAGAAAATCTGCGAAGTTTCCGGTTGGCGACCGGTCGACCGGACCCATGACCGGACCACCCGGTCACTGGCCCGGTCTGACCGGCCCCAAGACCGGATCTGACGAGAAGACCCCACCAAACTGCCTAAGTTATGTACCTTTTCGCCTTGCTGGCTATGTATGCCTATATAAGGGACCTGGACCCCTCCCTTACCCCTTAGACATAATTTTGAGCTTAAACCAACTTTGAGCTTAGTCTCCCTAGGGTTAGCATCCATCTTGGACAAGCATCCCTCTGTAATCAAGGCCATCCTTGTTGTTGATTTGGATATTGTTTATTGAGATTCTAGTTCAAGGCACTCTCTCTCCCTCACCAATCTCCTTTCTCCAACACCAATCTCTCACCGGGAATTCTGCCGCGTGCCTCTTCCGGGTGATTCTATTGGCGTGGTCCATCGAGCCACAGGGGTAAGTATCGGGTGTATCGGGTTGGTGTGCGTGCGTGAGTACCGTGTTCTTCGTGTTCTTCGTGTTCCTCGCGTTCTCCCACCTTTTCCCCTCGATCCTTGGGGTCAAATCGCGAGATCGGGCCAACCCCTAGATCTCAGATCTCATCATATGGTATCAGCAGCTCTTGGTTACCGCGATTTTGACCCTCCACCCACCCGATTTCGTTTCTAGAAAATTTTCCAAAAAATCCCCAAAAATAGCCCAAAGTGCCTTTGGACCGATCTGTGATTTGGTTGCGTTTTGAGTGGTTTTGGTCCGTGGATTCGGTGTTGCTGTGCTTGATCTACTATTTCCCCAACTTTTAGCCTCCAATTCCATCGTTTCCCGTCGATTTGCTCTTTTGGTTTTGGTTTGGGGAAGAACATGAGAGAGAAACCGCGAAACCCGGTTGAGAATCCGGTCAACCGGCCCCCAGACCGGACCGTCCGGCGCAGAACCCGGCCGACCGGCCGCCAACCGGACAAGCCGGTCCACAGTCCGGTCCAACCGGCCCCAGACCGGGCGCAGCTCCGCGCCCTCCTCCGAGCTCGATTTCGGCTACCACCACCACCACCACCACCATCATCGCAGGTATAACTTGCAGTTTTCCCTTGTAGCCCTCTTCCTTTTGCGATCTATCCTATCGAGCATTGCTTATCTAGTGTTGCGAGACATTGCACGTGACCCCGATTGTGAGGTGTGTGTGTAGTGTGGAGTAAAGCTTCTAAGCAAACACTCGTGTGGCAAGATAGCAAAAGCGAGCTAACGCTAACATAGTGAGAGAAAAAGCCGAAAAAACACAAAAAGAGTGCTAGACGCACCATACATACAAAAGAGTACAAGTGCCACCATAGTTACAAAAGAGTGCAAGTGCCACCGTATACAAAAGAGTTACAAGCTTTTAAGCAAAAGAGAGAAGAGAAGAGAGGTCACGTGTGAATCTAGTTGTCTCTCCATTTGCAACCAAAGCTTTGCCTCTCCTTGTGTTAGTGTGACACCGAGCACTCTTACATACACTTTTCCGCTCACTTTTGGTTGCACTAACCCCGCTTATCCCGTGTGTGTGTTCCACAACTTTTCCGTGTTTAGAGTGATCTTCACATTTACATTTGGATTTTTGGACCTCACCCACTTTTGACAACATACTTGATCTTGGATTTGGTCTTTTGGCTTTCCACCATACCCTCCTAACACCATATTTGCTAGCTTTTGCGTGTGGTTTTGCGTGTGTCCCCGATACACTTGATCTTGCTTTTGACTTGGTGGATTGCCTCAATACTATCTTACCTTGGTAAGAGTGTGAGGTAGTCTCCTTCCACTAACATACACAACATAGTTCTTATTTTTCCATCATGGATAGGAGCGGAGATGAACCAAGGGATGGAGAAGTCCTCCGCAACACCGAGAGGTTGGCTACCCAACACAACCTATGGACGCAACGCCAAGAGTTCAAGGAGCAACTCACACTCTTCGAGACACGCATCAATGAGCAATACGATGAAGTGGCACACAACTTCTCCGTTGTGAACCAAGACTTGGCTCTCCTTCGCGAAGCTACGGACAACTTGAATGGCCAAATGGCGGCCAATGATGCGAACATGGAGCGGCGCATGGATAGCCTCGAGCGCGCCATCACCAACTTGGGTCGTCATCACCGACACCGCTCTACTTCATCCTCATCAAGCTCGTCACAAGATTACTACTCTCATGGTCGCCATTCGTCCTCAAACTCCTCCTCAAGGCATGAAGACCATCATCGACCTCATCGCCCACATGCTCGTCATGAAGACTCTCGCTCAAACTCTAGGCGAGGAGAAATACATCGCCATGCTCGTCCACAAGAACTTGCTCCACAAGATCGTCCTCAACCGGATCTCCATGCCCACCATGGGCGTGACGGCCATCCACACGACAACGTCTTCCACAACATGGAGCCACATGGTGATGCTCAAGGCCATGGACATCAAGACCAACCGAGGCGTGATCTCCGCAATCATCCTCTCCATGACCAACGTGGAAGAGGAGACCCGCAACATGATCAAGATGAGAGGGCCATCCTTGGGCGTCGTCAACCACCTCGTCAAGATCTTCAACAACATCATCATCATGAACAAAGTGAAGCTAGTGTCCAACTTCAACACCAACCCAATGCTATGGTTGGCCGCGGAAGACCTCCTATACCACCTCAAGCCGCAAGAGATGAAGGCATCCGTCCTCGCCGAAGAAATTTGGAGGATGAAGAGAACATGTTTGGACGGCTCAAGTTCACCATGCCCAAGTTCAAGGGTGAAGAGGATGCCGAGGCCTACCTCTCATGGGCACTCAAGGTTGACAAGATATTCCGCATCCACAACTACTCCGGTGCCAAGAAAGTGGCCATGGCGTCTCTTGAGTTTGAGGACTATGCCAACACTTGGTGGGAACAAGTTCTCACTCTAAGGGAAGAAAAGGGTGAACCTCCAATTGACACTTGGGAAGAGATGAAGGAAGAGATGCAAGCTCGCTTTGTACCAACCCACTACGAGACCGACCTCTTCAACAAGCTCCAAAAGTTGAAGCAAGGTACCAAGACCGTCGAGGAGTTCTTCAAGGAGATGGAGTTGACAATGATGCGAGCCAACATCCAAGAATCCGAGCAACAAACCATCGCTCGTTTCTTCAATGGCCTCAACTATCCCATCAAGCGAATTGTGGAGTTCCAACCTTACTCCAACATGGTTGAGTTGGTTCACCAAGCCTCCAAGGCCGAGCGCCAAGTGAGTGAGGACATCAAGTACTCCAAGTCCAAGTCATACTTCGCCTCCAAGCTCGCGACAACAACACCTACAACAAGTGTCAAGCCTACCGTCTCCTCTACACCATCCAAGCAACCGACTACCCAAAGTCGCATGAAGCAAACGGTGTCCTCTACCGCCTCCTCTAAGGCCTCTACGGGACCCTCTAATGTCACTTGCTTCAAGTGTGGCACCCAAGGTCACAAATCCTTTGAGTGCAAGAATACCAAGGTCATGATCACCATGGAGAATGGTGACATAGAGACGCTCGATGAAGATGAATATGAAGCTATGGTACAAGCCGTCGTCGCAAATGAAGAAGCTTATGAGGAAGATAGTGGAGAAGACCCTCTCTTATGTGTGCATGACCCAAACCCTTCACTTGTGGTCACAAGGGTGCTAACAACTCAACCTCAAGCCATGGAAGACCAACGGTGCAACATCTTCCAAACCCGTGCCGGTATTGGTGGCAAGTCAATAAAGGTCATCATCGATGGAGGAAGTTGCCATAACCTTGGAAGCACCGAGTTGTGTGAGAAGCTCAATCTTACACTTCGCAAGCACCCTCACCCTTACCATATCCAATGGTTGAGCGACAAGGGCAACGTCAAGATACAACATACCGTCACCGTCAACTTCAAGGTCGGCCCCTATGAAGATTCCGTTGAATGTGACGTGGTGCCCATGACGGTGTGCCACATGTTGCTTGGCCGCCCATGGAAATTTGACAAGAAGGCTATACATGACGGACACACCAATGCATACACCTTCAAGGTCAAGGATAAGAAGTTCGAGCTACTCCCCGTGACTCCTAGCCAAATCATCGCCGACAATGCGAAGGCTCTAGCGAGGGCACAACATCACTTCCACCATAATGAGTTGAGAGGTGAGGGAGCGACCCACCAAATGGAGAGTGAGCGCCACAAGCCATACATGAGTGAGCGAAAGAGCGTCCTCCTAGCCAGCAAAAGCGAGTGGAGAGAAGTGCAAGCAAACCCATCCACCATATTGCACTACGTCCTTATTTGCAAGGGACCGTCATCGGAGACTAACGACTTAACCACAATTCCTTCGTCTTTGTTGTCTCTTTTGAAGGAGTTCCAAGATGTCTTCCCCGACGAGCTTCCTCATGGACTTCCACCGCTTCGGGGCATAGAGCACCGCATCGACCTCATACCCGGCGCTCCGCTCCCAAACCGTGCCGCCTACCGCACCAACCCCGAAGACACAAAGGAGATTCAACGCCAAATACAAGATCTCCTCGCTAAAGGGTACGTTCGCGAAAGCCTTAGCCCTTGTGCGGTTCCCGTGATTCTTGTTCCTAAACCGGATGAGACGCAACGAATGTGTATGGATTGTCGCCCCATCAATGCCATTACCGTTCGTTATCGCCATCCCATTCCGCGTTTAGATGATATGCTTGATGAGCTTAGTGGTGCCACGATTTTCTCTAAAGTCGATTTGCGTAGTGGCTACCACCAAATCCGCATGGCAATTGGTGATGAATGGAAAACGGCATTCAAGACCAAACTCGGTCTATATGAATGGCTTGTTATGCCATTTGGTCTTTCCAATGCTCCATCGACTTTCATGCGCCTCATGAATCACATCTTGCGTCCTCTCATTGGCAAGAGTGTGGTTGTCTATTTCAATGACATTCTCATTTATAGCAAAACTCTCGAGGACCATGTGCAACATGTGAGAGAAGTCTTATGCATCTTGTGTCATGAGAAGCTTTATGCAAACCTCCCCAAGTGTACCTTTGCTCAAAACAAATTGGTTTTTCTTGGATTTGTGGTTTCCGCTAATGGGATTGAAGTTGATTCTTCCAAGGTAGAGGCCATCCACAATTGGCCTACTCCTACAAATGTTGGTCAAGTCCGAAGTTTTCATGGACTTGCCGGTTTCTACCGCCGCTTTGTGAAAGATTTTAGCACCATTGCTTGCCCTTTGAACGAGCTTACCAAAAAGAATGTTCCGTTTGTGTGGGGCAAGGCCCAACAAAATGCTTTTGATGAGTTGAAGAAACGCCTTACCGCCCTTCTTGTCCTTCCAAACTTTGCAAAAACTTTTGAGATTGAGTGTGATGCGAGTGGACTTGGTATTGGTGGCGTTCTTATGCAAGATGGAAAACTGATGACGCGTAAAGCACACGCCCGTTGGGAACCCCAAGTGGAAGGTGTGATGCGTACAGCAGCAAGTTTCCCTCAGTAAGAAACCAAGGTTTATCGAACCAGTAGGAGTCAAGAAGCACGTTGAAGGTTGATGGCGTAGGAGTGTAGTGCGGCGCAACACCAGGGATTCCGGCGCCAACGTGGAACCTGCAGAACACAATCACAGAACTTTGCCCCAACGTAACAGACGAGGTTGTCAATCTCACCGGCTTGCTGTAAACAAAGGATTAGATGTATAGTGTGGATGATGATGGTTGTTTGCGAAGAACAAGTAAAGAACAATTGCAGCAGTTTGTATTTCAGATGTAAAGAATAGGACCGGGGTCCACGGTTCACTAGCGGTGTCTCTCCCATAAGATAGCAGATGTTGGGTGAACAAATTACAGTTGGGCAATTGACAAATAAAGAAGGCATAACAATGCACATACATATATCATGATGAGTACTATGAGATTCAATCGGGGCATTACGACAAAGTACATAGACCGCTATCCAAGCATGCATCTATGCCTAAAAAGTCCACCTTCGAGTTATCATCCGAACCCCCTCCGGTATTAAGTTGTAAATAACGAGACAATTGCATTAAGTATGGTGCGTAATGTAATCAACACAAATATCCTTAGACAAAGCATCGATGTTTTATCCCTAGTGGCAACATCACATCCACAACCTTAGAACTTTACGTCACTCGTCCTAGATTTAATGGAGGCATGAACCCACTATCGAGCATAAATACTCCCTCTTGGAGTCACAAGTATCAACTTGGCCGAGCCTCTACTAGCAACGGAGAGCATGCAAGAACATAAATAACATATATGATAGATTGATAATCGACTTGACATAGTATTCAATATTCATCGGATCCCAACAAACACAACATGAAGGATTACGAGATAGATGATCTTGATCATGATAGGCAGCTCACAAGATCTAACATGATAGCACAATGGGGAGAAGACGACCATCTAGCTACTGCTATGGACCCATAGTCCAGGGATGAACTACTCACACATCGATCCGGAGGCGATCATGGCGATGAAGAGACCTCCGGGAGATGATTCCCCTCTCCGGCGAGGGTGCCGGAGGCGATCTCCCGAATCCCCCGAGATGGGATTGGCGGCGGAGTCTGCGGAAGGTTTTCCGTATCGTGGCTCTCGCATGCGGGGGTTTCGCGACGAAGACTATATGTAGGCGGAAGGGCAGGCTAGGTGGGCACACGAGGGCCCCACACAACAGGCCGGCGCGGCCAAGGCTTGGGCCACGCCGCCCTAGTGTGGCGCCACCTCGTGGCCCCACTTCGTCTCCCCTCCGGTCTTCTGTAAGCTTCGTGGAAAAATAGGCCCCTGGGCGTTGATTTCGTCCAATTCCGAGAATATTTCCTTACTAGGATTTCTGAAACCAAAAACAGCAGAAAACAACGAATCGGCTCTTCGGCATCTCGTCAATAGGTTAGTACCGGAAAATGCATAATAATGACATATAATGTGTATAAAACATGTGAGTATCATCATAAAAGTAGCATGGAACATAAGAAATTATAGATACGTTTGGGACGTATCAAGCATCCCCAAGCTTAGTTCCTACTCGCCCTCGAGTAGGTAAACGATAACAAAGATAATTTCTGAAGTGACATGCTATCATAATCTTGATCATACTATTGTAAAGCATATGAGATGAATGCAGCGATTCGAAGCAATGATGAAGATAATGAGTAAACTAATGAATCATATAACAAAGACTTTTCATGAATAATACTTTCAAGACAAGCATCAATAAGACTTGCATAAGAGTTACTCATAAAGCAATAAATTCAAAGTAAAGGCATTGAAGCAAAACAAAGGAAGATAAAGTTTCAGTGTTTGCTTTCAACTTCAACATGTATATCTCATGGATAATTGTCAACACAAAGCAATATAACAAGTGCAATAAGTAAACATGTAAGAATCAATGCACACAGTTGATACAAGTGTTTGCTTCTAAGATAGAAAGAATAGGCAAACTGACTTAACAATAAAGTAAAAGATAGGCCCTTCGCAGAGGGAAGCATTGATTACTATATTTGTGCTAGAGCTTTTCATTTTGAAAACAAGAAACAATTTTGTCAACGGTAGTAATAAAGCATATGAGTTATGTATAAGACATCTTATAAGTTGCAAGCCTCATGCATAGTATACTAATAGTGCTCGCACCTTGTCCTAATTAGCTTGGATTAACACTGATTATCATTGCATAGCATATGTTTCAACCAAGTGTCACAAAGGGGTACCTCTATGCCGCCTGTACAAAGGTCTAAGGAGAAAGCTCGCATTGGATTTCTCGCTTTTGATTATTCTCAACTTAGACATCCATACCGGGACAACATAGACAACAGATAATGGACTCCTCTTTAATGCATAAGCATTCAACAACAGTTAATATTCTCATAAGAGATTGAGGATTAGTCGTCCACACTGAAACTTCCACCATGAATCATGGCTTTAGTTAGCGGCCCAATGTTCTTCTCTAACAGTATGCATACTCAAACCATTTGATTGTGAAAACCGCCCTTACTTCAGACATGACGAACATGCATAGCAACTCACATGATATTCAACAAAGGTAAAAGAGTTGATGGCGTCCCCAGAAAACATGGTTACCGCTCAACAAGCAACTTACTAAGAAATAAGACACATAAGTACATATTCTTCACCACGATAGTTTTTAAGCTATTTTGTCCCATGAGCTATATATTGCAAAGGTAAAGAATAGAAATTTTAAAGGTAGCACTCAAGTAATTTACTTTGGAATGGCGGAGAAATACCATGTAGTAGGTAGGTATGGTGGACACAAATGGCATGGTTATTGGCTCAAGGATTTGGATGCACGAGAAGAATTCCTCTCAATACACGGCTAGGCTAGCAAGGTTGTTTGAAGCAAACTCAAGTATAAAAGGTGCAGCAAAGCTCACATATGAACATATTGTAACTATTATAAGACTTTATATTGTCTCCTTGTTGTTCAAACACCTCAACCGAGAAAATATCTAGACTCTAGAGATCAATCATGCAAACCAAATTTTAACAAGCTCTATGTAGTTATTCATTAATGAGTACAAGGTACATGATGCAAGAGCTTAAACAAGATCTATATGAGCACAACAATTGCCAAGTATCACATTATTCAAGACATTAAACCATTTACCACATGCGGCATTTTCCGTTTCCAACCATATAACAATGAATGAAGTAGTTCAAATTTCGCAATGAACATTAAAGATGAAGCTAAGAACACATGTGTTCATACGAAACAGCAGATCGTGTCTCTCTCCCAAACAAAGAATGCTAGGATACGATTTATTCAAACAAAAACAAAAACAAACAGACGCTCCAAGTAAAGCACATAAGATGTGACGGAATAAAAATATAGTTTCACTAGAGGAACCTGATAAGTTGTCGATGAAGAAGGGATGCCTTGGGCATCCCCAAGCTTAGACGCTTGAGTCTTCTTAAAATATGCAGGGATGAACCACGGGGGCATCCCCAAGCTTTGACTTTTCACTCTTCTTGATCATATTGTATCATCCTCCTCTCTTGACCCTTGAAAACTTCCACCACACCAAACTTGAAACAAACTCATTAGAGGGCCAGTGCATAATTCATATATTCAGAGGAGAAATAGTCATTCTTAACACTTCTGGACATTGCACAAAGCTACTGAAAGTTAATGGAACAAATAAATCCATCTAACATAGCAAAACAGGCAATGCGAAATAAAAGGAAGAATCTGTCAAAACAGAACAGTTCGTAAAGACGAATTTTAAAGTGGCACCAGACTTGGTCAGATGAAAATGCCCAAATTGAATGAAAGTTGCGTACATATCTGAGGATCACGCACGTAAATTGGCAGATTTTTTTGATTTTTCTACAGGGACTACTGCTCAAATTCGTGACAGCAAGAAATCTGTTCCTGCGCAGTAATCCAAATCTAGTATTGGTATCAAAGACTTTACTTGGCACAACAATGCAATAAAATAAAGATAAGGAGAGGTTGCTACAATAGTAAACAACTTCCAAGACTCAAATATAAAATAAAGTGCAGAAGTAAAATAATGGGTTGTCTCCCATAAGTGCTTTTCTTTAACGCCTTTCAGCTAGGCGCAGAAAGTGTGTATCAAGTAACATCAAGAGACGAAGCATCAACATCATAATTTGTTTTAATAATAGAATCATAAGGTAACTTCATTCTCTTTCTAGGGAAGTGTTCCATACCTTTCTTGAGAGGAAATTGATATTTAATATTACCTTCCTTCATATCAATGGTGGCACCAACAGTTCGAAGAAAAGGTCTTCCCAATATAATGGGACAAGATGCATTGCATTCAATATCCAAGACAACAAAATCAACGGGGACAAGGTTATTGTTAACCATAATACGAACATTATCAATCCTCCCCAAAGGTTTCTTTATAGCATTATCAACAAGATTAACATCCAAATAACAATTCTTCAATGGTGGCAAGTCAAGCATATCATAAATTTTCTTAGGCATAACGAAATACTTGCACCAAGATCACATAAGGCATTACAATCAAAATCATTGACCCTCATCTTAATGATAGGCTCCCAACCATCTTCTAACTTTCTAGGAATAGAAGTTTCAAGTTTTAGTTTCTCCTCTCTAGCTTTTATGAGAGCATTTGTAATATGTTTTGTAAAGGCCAAATTTATAGCACTAGCGTTGGGACTTTTAGCAAGCTTTTGTAAGAACTTTATAACTTCAGAGATGTGACAATCATCAAAGTCTAAACCATTATGATCTACAGCAATGAGATCATTATTCCCAATATTTTGAAAAATTTCAGCAGTTTTATCAATTTCAGCAGTTTTAGCGGTTTCGAGCAATTTTGCACGCTTAGCACTAGGAGTAGTAACATTGCCAACACCAATTATTTTACCATTGATAGTAGGAGGTGTAGCAACATGTGAATCATTAACATTACTAGTGGTGGTAATAGTCCAAACTTTAGCTACATTATTCTCTTTAGCAAGTTTTTCATTTTCTTCTCTTTCCCACCTAGCATGCAATTCAACCATCAATCTAATATTCTCATTAATTCAAACTTGGATGGAATTTGCTGTAGTAACAATCTTATTATCAATATCCTTATTAGGCATGACTTTCAATTTTAAAAGATCAACATCAGAGGCAAGACTATCGACCTTAGAAGCGAGAATATCAATTTTATCGAGCTTTTCCTCAACAGATTTGTTAAAAGCAGTTTGTGTACTAATAAATTCTTTAAGCATGGCTTCAAGACCAGGGGGTACACTCCTATTATTGTTGTAATAATTACCATAACTATTACCATTAGAAGCAGGATATGGCCTATAGTTGTTACCAGAATTGTTCCTATAAGCATTGTTGTTGAAATTATTATTTTTAATGAAGTTCACATCAACATGTTCTTCTTGGGCAACCAATGAAGCTAAAGGAACATTATTAGGATCAACATTAGATCTACCATTCACAAGCATAGACATAATAGCATCAATCTTATCACTCAAGGAGGAGGTTTCTTCAACAAAATTTACCTTCTTACCTTGTGGAGCTCTTTCGTGTGCCATTCAGAGTAATTTGTCATCATATCATCAAGAAGCTTTGTTGCCGCCCCCAAAGTGATGGACATAAAGGTACCTCCAGCAGCTGAATCCAATAGGTTCCGCGAAGAAAAATTCAATCCTGCATAAAAGGTTTGGATGATCATCCAAGTAGTCAGTCCATGGGTTGGGCAATTCTTTACCAAAGATTTCATTCTCTCCCATGCTTGAGCAACATGTTCATTATCTAATTGCTTGAAATTCATTATGCTACTTCTCAAAGATATAATTTTAGCGGGAGGATAATATCTACCAATAAAAGCATCCTTACATTTAGTCCATGAATCAATACTATTTCTAGGCGAGAGATAGCAACCAATCTTTAGCTCTTCCTCTTAAAGAGAAAGGAAACAATTTTAATTTTATAATGTCACCATCTACATCCTTATACTTTTGCATTTCACGTAGTTCAACAAAATTATTAAGATGGGCAGCAGCATCATCAGAACTAACACTAGAAAATTGCTCTCTCATAACAAGATTCAGTAAAGCAGGTTTAATTTCAAAGAATTCTCGCTGTAGTAGCGAGGTGGAGCAATAGGTGTGCATAGGAAATCATTATTATTTGTGCTAGTGAAGTCACACAACTTAGTATTCTCAACAGTACCCATTTTAGCAGTAGTAAATAAAGCAAACTAAATAAAGTAAATGCAAGTAACTAATTTTTTTTGTGTTTTTGATATAGAGAACAAGAGAGTAAAATAAAGTAAAACTAGCAACTAATTGTTTTGTGTTTTGATATAATGCAGCAAACAAAGCAGTAAATAAAATAAAGCAAGACAAAAACAAAGTAAAGAGATTGGAAGTGGAGACTCCCCTTGCAGCATGTCTTGATCTCCCCGGCAACGGCGCCAGAAATTTAGCTTGATGACACGTAAAGCACACGCCCGTTGGGAACCCCAAGTGGAAGGTGTGATGCGTACAGCAGCAAGTTTCCCTCAGTAAGAAACCAAGGTTTATCGAACCGAGTAGGAGTCAAGAAGCACGTTGAAGGTTGATGGCGGAGGAGTGTAGTGCGGCGCAACACCGGGGATTCCGGCGCCAACGTGGAACCCGCACAACACAATCACAGAACTTTGCCCCAACGTAACAGCGAGGTTGTCAATCTCACCGGCTTGCTGTAAACAAAGGATTAGATGTATAGTGTGGATGATGATGGTTGTTTGCGAAGAACGAGTAAAGAACAATTGCAGCAGTTTGTATTTCGGATGTAAAGAATAGGACCGGGGTCCACAGTTCACTAGCGGTGTCTCTCCCATAAGATAGCGAGATGTTGGGTGAACAAATTACAGTTGGGCAATTGACAAATAAAGAAGGCATAACAATGCACATACATATATCATGATGAGTACTATGAGATTCAATCGGGGCATTACGACAAAGTACATAGACCGCTATCCAGCATGCATCTATGCCTAAAAAGTCCACATTCGAGGTTATCATCCGAACCCCTTCCGGTATTAAGTTGTAAACAACGAGACAATTGCATTAAGTATGGTGCGTAATGTAATCAACACAAATATCCTTAGACAAAGCATCGATGTTTTATCCCTAGTGGCAACAACACATCCACAACCTTAGAACTTTACGTCACTGTCCCAGATTTAATGGAGGCATGAACCCACTATCGAGCATAAATACTCCCTTTTGGAGTCACAAGTATCAACTTGGCCAGAGCCTCTACTAGCAACGGAGAGCATGCAAGAATATAAATAATTATGATAGATTGATAATCAACTTGACATAGTATTCAATATTCATCGGATCCCAACAAACACAACATGAAGGATTACAGATAGATGATCTTGATCATGATAGGCAGCTCACAAGATCTAACATGATAGCACAATGGGGAGAAGACGACCATCTAGCTACTGCTATGGACCCATAGTCCAGGGGTGAACTACTCACACATCGATACGGAGGCGATCATGGCGATGAAGAGACCTCCGGGAGATGATTCCCCTCTCCGGCAGGGTGCCGGAGGCGATCTCCTGAATCCCCCGAGATGGGATTGGCGGCGGCGGCGTCTCGGAAGGTTTTCCGTATCGTGGCTCTCGGTATCGGTGGTTTCGCGACGAAGACTATATGTAGGCGGAAGGGCAGGCCAGGGGGCCACACGAGGGCCCCACACAACAGGCCGGCGCGGCCAAGGCTTGGGCCGCGCCGCCCTAGTGTGGCGCCACCTCGTGGCCCCACTTCGTCTCCCCTCCGGTCTTCTGGAATCTTCGTGGAAAAATAGGCCCCTGGGCGTTGATTTCGTCCAATTCCGAGAATATTTCCTTACTAGGATTTCTGAAACCAAAAACAGCGAGAAAACAGAATCGGCTCTTCGGCATCTCGTCAATAGGTTAGTACCGGAAAATGCATAATAATGACATATAATGTGTATAAAACATGTGAGTATCATCATAAAAGTAGCATGGAACATAAGAAATTATAGATACGTTTGGGACGTATCAAAAACCCGTGGCATATTATAGTGAGAAGTTGGATGGCGCACGCCTCAACTATCCTATTTATGACAAGGTGCTCTATGCTTTGGTTCGTGTTCTTTAAGTTTGGCAACACTATCTTTGGCCAAAAGAGTTTATCATCCATTCCGACCACGAGTCTTTGAAGTATTTGAAAAGCCAACACAATTTGAACAAACATCATGCAAAATGGGTTGAGTTCATTGAGTCCTTCCCATATGTAATCAAATACAAGAAGGGCAAGGACAATGTAGTGGCGGATGCTCTTTCCCGCAAAAACACCCTTTTGCTTACTCGCTTGGATTTTCATGTCTTGGGACTCGAAGAGATCAAAGAACTCTATACTTCCGATTCTTTCTTTGCACCGATATTTGAGAAGTGTTCCATTGACCGAGGACTCGATGATTTCTATTTGCACCAAGGATTCTTGTTCAAAGGGAACAAACTTTGTATCCCTATGTCCTCGCTTCGCCTTTTGCTCTTACAAGAATCGCATGGAGGTGGTCTCATGGGTCACTTCGGAAGAGAGAATACATACGCCATGCTCTCGACCCACTACTATTGGCCAAGAATGTACCGCGACGTGGAACGCCTTTGCCGCCGGTGCACCACTTGCTTACAAGCTAAGTCTACCTCCAATCCTTATGGTCTTTATACGCCATTGCCTATACCTTATGCACCATGGACCGATATTAGCATGGATTTTGTACTAGGGTTGCCTCGCACCAAACATGGTCATGATTCAATCTTTGTGGTAGTGGATAGGTTCTCTAAGATGGCACATTTCATACCTTGCCATAAGACCGATGATGCTTCACACATTGCTTCGTTGTTTTTCAGGGAAATTGTCCGCCTACATGGAGTACCGGCAAGCATTGTGTCGGATCGAGACGTCAAGTTCATGAGCTATCTATGGAAGTCACTCATGGCAAAGTTTGGAGTGAAGCTCTTATTCTCATCATCCTCCCACCCGCAAACGGACGGACAAACGGAAGTGGTCAATAGAAGTCTCTCGACTCTTCTACGCATACTCGTGAAGAAAAACTTGAAGTCATGGGAAGAGTGTCTCCCACACGCGGAGTTCGCCTACAATCGAGCCAAACACTCTACTACATCAAGGAGTCCCTTCATGGTCGTCTACGGCTTCGAACCTCCAATGGCACTCGACATACTACCGCTTCCCCTTCATGAGAGAACGAACATGGACTTCGACAAGCGCACCGCCGCCATGAAGAAACTACATGAAGAAACAAGAGCAACCATACAAGAACATGTGCTTCGTCAAGCTACACGCCTCAACGCTAAGAAGAAGGAACGCATCTTTGAGGAAGGCGACCTCGTTTGGATCCACCTCCGAAAGGAAAGATTCCCTCATGAACGCAACTCAAAGCTCAAGCCAATAGGAGATGGCCCCTTCAAGGTCCTCAAACGCATCAATAACAATGCTTACGTCATCGACATCCCGACCTCCAAGTAATTGGTGAGCAACACGTTCAACGTGTCGGACTTATCGCCATATCATGAAGATGAAGAGGAACAAGAGTCGAGGACGACTCTTTCCCAAGGGGGGGGGGAGATGATGCGGGGTGGCCTTCGGACACCTCCACACCAAGACCAACAAGTCCCCCAAGTGGACCGATGACTCGGGCTCGAGTCAAAGCGCTACATGATAAGGTGAACTCGCTCCTCACCACCCTTGATCTCGGTACCCCGTTGGATGGAATGCTACCTCATGCCGATGTGTTTTGTGTCATTAGGTACAAGGAGACTAAAGACCCCGGAGAGGAGGGCACCCCATGGTCAAGGGAAGGAGAGGAGCATCAAGTCATGAAGATGGACACAAAGCTGGACCCGACGTCACTCGAAGCGCTCGAAGGAAGAGAAGACGCTGGCCGGTCCAGGACCCGGTCGACCGGACCCACAACCGGGCCACCCGGTCCCAGACCCGGTCAACCGGCCGCCAACCGGATTTCCCTCGAGCTCGTACCGGAAACCAACCGGACGGAAAATCTGCGAAGTTTCCGGTTGGCGACCGGTCGACCGGACCCATGACCGGACCACCCGGTCACTGGCCCGGTCTGACCGGCCCCAGGACCGGATCTGACGAGAAGACCCCACCAAACTTCCTAAGTTATGTACCTTTTCGCCTTGCTGGCTATGTATGCCTATAAGGGACCTGGACCCCTCCCTTACCCCTTAGACATAATTTTGAGCTTAAACCAACTTTGAGCTTAGTCTCCCTAGGGTTAGCATCCATCTTGGACAAGCATCCCTCTGTAATCAAGGCCATCCTTGTTGTTGATTTGGATATTCTTGATTGAGATTCTAGTGCAAGGCACTCTCTCTCCCTCACCAATCTCCTTTCTCCAACACCAATCTCTCACCGGGAATTCTGCCGCGTGCCTCTTCCGGGTGATTCTATTGGCGTGGTCCATCGAGCCACGGGGTAAGTATCGGGTGTATCGGGTTGGTGTGCGTGCATGAGTACCGTGTTCTTCGTGTTCTTCGTGTTCCTCGCGTTCTCCCACCTTTTCCCCTCGATCCTTGGGGTCAAATCACGAGATCGGGCCAACCCCTAGATCTCAGATCTCATCAAGGACTGCCGAACTTTTCTAGCACTACATAGATATGCAGGGCATACCAGCACGCACACAGTAAACAGAACCCCCCAGGGGCCAAGGAGTGAGATTCACCTTCCACCTCCACCCGCAATCACGGACGAAAATCGACACCAGTTGCAGTTGGCGGCAACTCCGCAACCAGGTCCTTATATCGACACCAGTGGTGCGGTCTCGATGATTCAGAAAGGCAGACTATCTAACAGAGGTCAGAAAGTAATCTCGCGGCAAGTTTTCATGGCAAAGAAGATACCTCCATCAACAATCGAGTACCTGAACTGGTCAGGGCAAGACATCGGCTTCACTATAGCTGACCACCCGCAACAGGTTCCACGACCAGGATAGTCTGCTTTGATCTTACCAGCGGTTATCGCAGGATTCGACGTTTCACGAGTGTTCATTGATATCGGGAGCAACTTAAACATTATGTACGCAGATACATTGAGGAAGATGAACATATCCCTGGCAAACTTATTACCAACTGATACACGTTTCCATGGTATTACACCGGAGAAGCCCCCCTATGGACTTCGTCTTTGTTTCGGTAAAATATTGACTTCGACTTTTATTTCATCCAATTTCGAGAATATTTCATTTACAACTTTTTTGAAATACAAAAGCAGCAGAAAACAGGAAACTGGCACTATGGCATCTTGTTAATAGGTTAGTGCCGGAAATCATATAAAAGTGCAACAAAGTGTAAGCAAAACATATATGAATTGGTGTAAAACAAGCATGGAGCATAAAAAATTATAGATACGTTTGAGACATATCAACGGTACGGGCGGGCTCCCCCCGTACCGATGCCCGCTAAACTTACTGGAAATTGTCATCGCATCCTTCCTTCGCCTAGATGCATAATTCAGTGCTAAAATGATTTTTTATCGCATCAAAATACCATAAAATGATAGCTTTTATTTATATTTCATCATTGCCTTATTATTCTGAGATCTTGCGTAGACAAGCATAAAAAGGACGCGATAACGCGGTGAAATACAAAAATCCTATTGCTACTCAACGATATCTTAGTAAAATAACTGTGCGAAAACATGCTAAAAATGCACTCATCAACGTCCCCAAGCTAGACTTTTGCTCACCCCCGAGCAAGATAGAAGCTTAATGGACAGAGTCATCTTTGTTCATGAAGCGTGAGTCGCTAAAATAAAAGAGGCATTTTTATGAACAAATTATATCATCGTATATAGAACTAGAGAATGAATCACGCCACACTATTCTCATACTCAAATGACTTAGAGGTCTCCACACCTTTCAAGTTCGATAATAAACATGAAGACTACTTTCTTCACATATCATAAGATCATGAAGCTTAGCTTTTGTATGAGAACTACGAGCAACTCTTTTTAGTTTATTTGTTTCTCTTTTCATAAACAACTTGATAGCATTACACTGTTTTCACAATCATTTTCTCCTTCTAAAATTTGCTCTCACATGATTAAACCAATGATCATAATATGCTTTATAGAATATTTTCTTCTCATATTCTATCAAGACTTGTTGGTGTGAAAGACCTTAAAATCATTATCATGGTGCAAGCACAATTATACCCATCCTAATTCATACATCTAAATACGATAATCATGATTCAATCATACTTCAAATATAATAACTGCTCATAATTCATTGGATAAAAATCCTTCGCTCTCCAAGGGAAATTAAACAAGCACTAATGCAATCTTTATCGAAATTCGAAACTAAATGCATACGGGAAAGTAAACATGCGAGCTATAAAAGAAAAATTACAAGGTGTTATAGATCTCCCCAAGCTTGGAATAAAGTCAGGTGGGATAAAATGATCCTTGCGATTATTTGATACCGTTGCAGCTTCAGGGTGGAGGGATGGGGTTGGAGACAGTTGCACGAAGCTTCCTATTCGACTCCTCCAAAGCAGATTTGTGTCGGAGAGCTTTCTGCTGCTCAGAACGCGTGGAGTTCATTGCATCAGTCATTACTTCTACTACGTCATTGATCTCCTTCTTGTTCCCCAGGTCCAGGAGGCGCCGACGCACTATTTTTCGATGAAAGAGCTCATTCTTTTGGTGCTTCTCGAGTAGACTAATGCACTGTTAGTCCTCATGAGGGGCTTGCTTGGTGGAGCGGGTTCATCATTGAGTTTGAAGTCCCACCCCTCCACTGGCTTCATGCTGATGCGATCACCTTCTTTGTTTGTGAAAGTGTGAGCGGTGGTCTCCTCATAAGTTACTACATCAACACCATTATGCTTACGTTTCGGTGGCACGTAGTTGGTAGATATGGGCTTTAGAAACCACCTCGCCCCGGCTTCCAGTGTCGTCGCGAATAGCAACAAACGCCAGCGACACACCGAGAAACTTATCTTGCAAGATTTGAAGATTAGCGAGAAGCCCAAGCTGCCAATGTAACTGTTACTTCTCCAGCAGACTAATGCGCTATTTAGTCCTCATGAGCGGCTTGCTTGGTGGAGCGGGCTCATTATTGAGTTTGAAGTCCCACCCCTCCATTAGCTTGACGCTGATGCGAGCATTCAACGTCACCTTCTTTGTTGTGAAAGTGTGAGCAGTGATCTTCTCATAAGTTACTACATCAACATCATTATGCTTACATTTTGGTGACACGTAGTTGGTAAAGATGGGCTTTAGGAACCACCTCACCTCGGCTGCTAGCGTCGTCGCGGATAACAACGAACGCCAACGACACAGCAGGAAACTGATCTCGCTAGATCTGAAGACGGGTGAGAAGACAAGCTACCAATGTAACTGATCTCGCCAGAGCAAACCCGCCTCATTAAAAATCTTCCAGTCCCCTTTGGTACACTGGAAAGAAAAGAGTGCGTCTCGAAACTTGCTCGCCAAAACACAGATAGTCTGGCATCACGGTTACATCTTCCACTAACTATGGATAAATAAAAGCGGGCGGATCATCTAACCAGAAACTATTATCTATATCATCTAGTGATTTTGACACTAGATCCGCAGCTATGTTACTCTCCCTAGGACAGTGGCCTAAGCGTGACGAAGCAAATCCTGCCAAGATTGCTCGACACTCGTCGATAAAAGGCATGCCCACGATCATGTGCTCCTCTGGTTCCATGAAAGCCTGGACAACTTCCAATGAATCTGTCTCCACATATATATGGTTGCACCCAATTCTCTTAGCTAGCCGTAGACCGACTCGGACTACCTGAGCCTCCGCAGTGGTGACATCAATAACCCCCTCAATCGGGATCCTACAAGCCGCTATAAATTGGCCAGTGGAATCTCGGATGAAACACCCCGTCGTTGCCCTCCTTGTGTCCAAAATTTACCGCTGCATCGGTATTTAATTTTACAAAACCCAACGGTGGTTTCATCCAGCCCTTTTTCTCACCTCCCCCGTTTTTCTTCTTCGCCTTTACACAATTCATAACCATGGCCTTGATAGATAGAGCAGTTCTGCTAGCCAAGGGCACGTTTCCGCCATGTTTTACTTCTCTTCTTCTCCACCATATAAACCAAGCAGCAATGACTATGATTTCATGAATTGGTAATCCATTCAGGCCTTGTGGTGCTCTCAACTTAGTCATCAGAAGGTGCTCCAACACCATGCAACCTGATAAATCCACCTATATAGCATCCTGTATAATTTCTGCCAGGCCTAGAGCTCTCCAAACAGATTGAGCTTTTTCACATTTAAACATCATATGATCTAAGTCCTCCGCTCCGCTCTCACATAGGGGACACTGCCCACTTCTTTCGATATGACGATTTGCTAAAGTACACATGCATGGAATAATGCCATGCAAGGCACGCCAAGTAAAAATCCTTACTTTTGCAGGAACCACTAGCTTCCTGGTTTTTTGCCAAACCGGGTTTATGTTGGAGCTACTTTGCTGATCTCCTCTCACAACACGACTTCCATATTGGTGCTTCCATTCCATGCGGTAAGCAGATTTCACCGAAAAGATGCCACTCGATTGTAATGCCATGCTACGGTGTACTCCGTTTCCCAAGGTGACAATGGTAACGCCATGATTTTATGTGTGTCGCAGGGATAGAAATTTTCCTCCAACAACTGTGCGTCCCAACTCCCAGTCATCGGATTGATTAGATCTTCTACTTTGCTGATCAGTAGGTGACCTCTGGGTGTAAGCACCTTCCTTGTTGGACTATTTGGTAACCATGGATCAGCCCAAACATCAATACTTGCTCCATTCCCTACACGCCATATATACCCGCGTTTAAAAGTTTCCATTCCCGCCATCAGACTCTGCCACATGAAAGATGCCCCTTTCTTCGGACCCGCTTTTAGTATCTCTCCTGTAGGATAATATTTAGCACTAATAACTTGCGCACATAAGGAAGTAGGATCAATAGTCTCCAAATTTGTTTTGCGACCATCGCAAGGTTAAAGCAATGCATGTCTCTAAACCCCATGTCGCCTTCCTTCTTCGGAGTGCACATCTTCCACCAAGAATACCAGTGCATAGCCTTCTTTCCATCCTTTTCTCCCCACCAATATCTAGCAATGGCGGCCGATATAGCCTTTATAATACCGTTTGGGATTTTAAAAACTAACATGGCATATGTGGGTATTGCATGGGCCACCGCCTTCAAGAGAATTTATTTTCCTCCCATAGATAGATTTTTCTCATTCCATCCATTTATAATTTGACAAACTCGATCCATCAAATGTTGGAAGCAATCTGATCTCTCAATTTCCACATGGGAGGGAAGACCCAGATACTTCTCCGTTAAAGCTTCAAAATTAATATTTAGCGCTGCACACACTGCTTCATTGTCCGCCACCAGGGTATTGGGACTGAAAAAAATACTTGACTTTGGGTCACTCACTAGTTGGCTAGAACTAGCACAGTAAGTATCTAACACCTGTCGAAGAGTAGTCTCATTCGCCATATCAGCCTTCATCAAAATCAGGGAATCATCGGCAAAGAGTAAGTGAGATACCGACGGTGCCCCCGGCACACCCTGACACCTCGTATGCGATCCGCTTCTTCTTCATGCGTCAACAAACTTGAGAGACCCTCCGCACAAATCAAAAAGAGATACGGCGATAAAGAATCGCTTTGTCTTAAACCCCTTGTAGGTACAAAACTATCCGTTTCATCTGAATGAACCACACTCTGTAATTAACTGTAGTGACACACGACATGATAAGCTCCACCCATTGTTGTGTGAATCCCAACCTTCGCATCATATCCTTCAAGAACCCCCACTTCACCCTATCATATGTCTTTAGCATGTCCAGCTTAACAACACAATAACCATTCTTTCCTTGCCTTTTCCCTCTTATTGCATGAACACACTCATAGACCACCATGACGTTATACGACCTGGTACAAAAGCGCTCTGCGACACACTGATTATTTCAGGTAATATCACCTTTAATCTATTAGCCAAAACTTTTGAGATGATTTTATAAAGAACATTGCATAAGTTTATTGCCCTAAATTGTGTAATCAACTCAGGTTCATTCATCTTTGGTATCAGTACGATTGCAAGACGTCCTTTGTTGGTTTTAATAAAGCTAGCCACGATGGACTAAAGAAAGAAAAAACGATTGTCCCGATCCCATACATAGTGGGCAACTCTCGTTCTCACCGACATGTGGGACGGGAGAGTTTTTGACCCACACGCCATTGATACAACCTGCCCTGTCGCACGCGGAAGGAGTTCGAGGCCTATTATATCAATCCCAAATATTGTTATTTTCTGTCATCCTTTGTTTATTTCTTCTCCTTCCCTCGTATACTCTTCGCCTTTTCCCATTCCGTCCAAATAAACGCCCCGAGCTACCAAACCCTAGGCAGGTCTCGTTTCGATCCGATTCGACTCGATCTCAGTTGCGCGCGTGCGTGATTGGATCGGAGGGGGATGACGATACCCAGCGCCGAGGGGTTCCTCCCGGCGGCGAGCTGCCTGCCGTGCACGGCGGAGGAGGAGCGGGCGGCCGTCGAAGCCCTCACGCGGGATGCGGAGGCGAATGTCAAGGACGGCGATCTCCGCTACCTCGTCTCGCAGAGGTGGGCGCTCCAACTTCCTACTTATCCCTGTATTTTTCCTTCGCGGCTTTTTTGCTTCCTCGTCGAATGTGTTTGTGTTTCCGGTTGATAACGCGGACGCCTTTGCGGATCTTACGCGCGGAGCTATTTATGGCTTGAATTGGGACATGAGATCTGACGCATTTTCCCGTGATACCGTCTCCCGATCGAATATATGCTATGGCTTAGGCTGGTATTGTTGGGGGCATTAGTATAATTATCTAATCCTGAACGCTCTCCCGTTTCTGTTGCTGTTTCCTTGGAAATCGTGGGTTTTATAGGGGTGACGGTAGCTTATGATTCAAGGCAGATTTATCTCTTATGTTGTAAATTGGAGATTTACGAGTGCCCTTGACTTGATTCACCATGTAGGTTTTAGTAACGCTATATATTAACTTTGTATATTAGTGTCTAATGATACTCTGCTCTATTGTTGCGTAGCAATAGAAGCCTGCTCATGCTGCTTCGGCGGCTGTAATAGGTGATTTGGGAGGGATTCTAATCATTATATTAGAGAAAACTCTTCAGTTCATCTGTTGATTGAGCAGACATTATGTATGGCATGAGTATATTGTTGAGCACTTATTTTTTTTAGATCTATTGTTGAGCACTTGAAGTGAATGTATATAGGCCTCCATGCCTTCATACATTAAGATATTTGGCTACTGATAAAATGATATGGTGTACAGTCAAGGAAGATAAAGGAAATCGATTCACATTGACTTAGTTGGCTTTGCTGTCCTAAAATTAAGGAGTTATAAGTTTGATATTAGAAAAGGGCTTCATTTATAACGTTACCTTGTCTAGGAATACAGACATTGATAAAATTAAAGTTGCGTTTCAGTATTCCTGTCTACGAATGCAGATACTGAAATCCAATTGATCGCTAGTGGAAATTGCAAGTTCCATATAAAACCCTGCAAATTAATTTGTGCTGCAATGTTATGTTGTCTAAAATAATCGAATCCCCAAACAAGCCCTTGTTGGTTTGTTGCTGGTAACTGTCAGTACCTTTGTATTGCACTTATGGCTGTACATATCATATCTGCATTGGAGTTTGTATAGCCTGTTTGAATTTAATTTATAGAGCCTTCTGCCTTTCATCAAAATGGTTACTTTGCATATTTCAATCCCTTGGTTTGGTTATTCAACTACACATTTTATGTACATTTTGCAGCTGGTGGACAAACTGGCAATCTTATGTGGGCTTACTCAGTTATGGGGAGAATGACACTGACATTCCTCTTCAACCTACGAGTAGACCTGGGGAGATTGATAACAGGAAGCTTGTTTCGGAGGAAAATAGCAGTGGCAGTGAAGAGCAAGAGCTTCAAAGAACCTTGAGGGAAGGGGAGGACTACACTTTGGTGCCACCAGAAGTTTGGAGAAAGCTATATGACTGGTATGCTATTGCAGTGCAATGTAATATATGCATTTTCTTGTTTTTGGATAGTCCCATTTAATGCATCTAGTCTACGGAGCTCTGGTAGACCAATAATTTCTTCTCTGTCATCCTACCTGTTGGATTAGCTCTTTCATTGTTATTCTCCTCATGCTTGTTACTATTAGTTCGGCACCACAATATGTAATTATGCCACTTGTGAGTTGAACTTTGGGATGTCTTTTGTTATGTTGTCTTGTTTATTTGTATTTCATGATAAACTTATGTGCCTTAGTTCCCACTTCTTTTGTTGTGGATTGTCATCCATCAGTAACAGTTCCATGTTAAACACAATTGGTTTAGCTAGGGGTCCTGTGTAAAAAATACTCTTGCGCTAATTTCCGTGCCAAAAAACAATAGGCATTATAGAATGGAACAGAGGAAGTATTCATGTTGTCCAAGCATGATTACAGAATCATGTAGTCCCTTTATTGGATCTTTTAATTATAACAACTTCTTGCAGATGTTAAATCGCTGATGCCAATGACATGAAAGAGAAAGGGGCATATAAGAAAAACAAGTAAAAGTAATGTGATTTCAAAGAACAAAATTCTAGAGCTACAAACATGGGGACGAAGCGGTAAATAATGTAATGTCGAAGAACAAATTTAGAAAGCTAGAACAATGTGTATCGGGAACGTATGAATTATTTGATACTCCTCTAGTTCTCAAACAAATAATTGACGCTTTGGACATCAACACAGTCTTCAATAGATGGTTTTGATCATAAATTTTGTACTATGGGACATGTGTAAAACCCAAGATAGTCATAGTATTCTCAAAATACTTGGAGATAAATACTTTTGATTTTCAAGTTTCTAATTTAGATGTTTAAAATGATATAGGCAGTCAGAGTGTAAAAGCTTGACTGAAGGTATGCCCGTAGTGTCAACTATTTGTGAACTGCAGAGTACTTAATGTATTTAATCTTCGATGCCATCAGTTACTCATGAGGTGGATTGATGTTTCAGGTATAAAGGTGGACCAGCGATATCAAGGAAAGTGATTTGTGAGGATCCAACTTCTAGGAGATACATAGTGGATGTCTATCCCCTCCATTTGACACTAATTGATGAAAGAGACAGCTCTGTGCGGACTATCAAACTAAGTAGGAAGGTAAATTAGCTTCAACTTATTGCTTTTTATACAATTATGTGTAACTATCCATCCAGGCATCCACATGCAAGCTGAGGTTCTTCTCATAGATTTATGATTTGTGATAGATGATCTGTTGGCCAGTAGGTTACACCGCTACATTACTGAACTTAGATGGCCATTCACATTTGTAATCTTGTTTTTTATTTATTGCATCGTGGATGATAAGTTTAAGATCCCGAATTTCTTTTGTAAGGTCGTGCCAAAAAACGAAAAACTCAATTGGGCTCGTCTATCTTTCTTTCCTTATTTTTGACTTCTCTTCTTTTGTTCTCCGGAACACTATTTTGGGGTCTTGATATTTTTCGTTTGCCATTGGTGACGGAACAATAGTTTGTTACAACTAACAAGATATCCCAAATAGTAATGTCACATGGTGGTATTTGAAACTACTTTGGATTGACAGTGCATGAAATGAGATGAATTTTATATGAGCTACTTCCCTTGGTACTGTTTTGTATTCAGCCCGATTCCCTTGGTACTGTTTTGTATTCAGCCCGAAATTTAATATGCCTTTGTTAGCAATTTTATTCTTGAACAATTATTATTTTTTACACCTGCTTTCTGATGCTTCCAGGCCAAAGTTCATGAGCTTTACAGATTGGTTTGCTCAATTTTGGCTGTAGAGCAGTCCAAGGTATACTCATTGCCATCTATGTATCCGAGATGTTTATGCCTTCTACTTTTAGCAGAGCTGCAGCATTCCTATGCTTATTATATCTTCCATTTTGTTTATTCTTTGTTTTGATGATTCAGATCCGCCTCTGGGATTATTACCAAAAGACGAAGAACAAAGAGCTGACCAATCAGAGTGAGACACTCGAGGAAGCTCAACTTACGATGGATCAAGAGGTATTATGTTATTATCATGCACTCTTGTCTTTGCTGAAACATGTGGCTCCTGCTCTTTTGCTGCGTTGCCTTGCATCCCTTTCTCCTCCAGTCCGATGGTGTGCTGTTGCACTACCATTTTGTACATGGCTATAGCATCCACAATTAAGTAGTAATAAACCCTTGAGTTTGTTCTCTTCTTATGTTGACGTAATTTGCATTTAATAGGGCTATCTTAGTATCTTATGGTATAACTCTGTTTTTCAACACTGGTAAAAACTGGCGAAAACAATATCTAGTGTGAGTTTAATTTTGCAATAGTTAAACCCACTTTTCGGGTGGGTTGAATCTTACAATCCTTTCTGTTTATGTAAAAATGTTCTCCTTATACATGATTGCCCTTGGTTTACTTGCTTTGCTATTTTCTCTGGCTTGGCTGAAAGTCCTTCGTCTTCCTTTATGCTTGCAGATTCTCCTGGAGATTAGTGTAGATTATACCTGGTCATCTGATCTTTCTCCGAGATGTACCAACAATGAATTTGCATTAGTTCCATTGGAACCCTCCACATCATCATTCTCAATTGCTGGAGGCCCTAACATCTCGAATGGTTATTCATCTAGAATTGGCTCCAGTCTTCCTCAAGATAACCACTTTAATCCTTTATTAAGGGACACAGAAGATGGGTATAGTGGTTTCAACAATGGAACAAAAGATGAAATCCATGGATTGACTGGGTTACATAACTTGGGCAATACATGCTTCATGAATAGCGCCATACAGTCCTTGGTACATACACCTCCATTGGTCGAGTACTTTTTGAAGGACTACACTCAGGAGATAAACACGGACAATCCGCTTGGGCTGCAGGTACGAGCTTATTTCTACCCACTTGGGCAATGTGATGATGTCATTCCTGACATTTGGGGATTATCAATTGTGCAGGGTGAACTTGCAGTAGCATTTGCTGAACTACTGAGGAAACTTTGGTCGGCCGGTCGCACTTCTGTACCTCCACGTGCATTTAAGTCGAAACTTTCTCGTTTTGCTCCTCAGTTTAGTGGATATAATCAGCACGATTCTCAGGTTTGTGATATGCGGAATGTATTGGTTCAGATGTTTATGCTATTTCAAGTTGGAAGAATCAAATACATCTATTTAAGTTTGTTAATGTACTGGTTCCTTTTTATTGTGTTAGTGATAATGCTAGAGTAGCAAGATGTCCTATCTCTTATTTTGAGACCTGATGTCCTATCTTCTGTACAAAGTATATCTGGTTTCCAACTTTGTCTCAGTGCTTTGATCAAGCATGTTTCGTTATGACACCAGTACCATATCACCTGTTTGATACTTGGTAACATTTTGGTCCCTTAGTTCCTGAAGCATTGATTATGTTTTCTGTTCTTCCAGTTTCTAAATACCTCTCTTCCATCTCCATAACTTGTTTCCTTCGTGCCCCCTTGGCTATAAATTATGAAGCACCCACACTCGGACATGACCCAGGGGTACGTACAAGGGGACATGAGATGTGACATTGTCCAAAAACAGCCATATAGAACAATTAAAGAATGCTATGCAATAAGGTAAATATATATAATTTATAAGAATGCGTGACGAGATCAAAATGCTGCCCAATCCCCAAGTTCACCCTCCTCACTCTCAAAACCAGCATTGGTGCTACCAGTCCCAGCTGCATATTTGCTGCCAGCCGTGCATCCATGCCACTGCCCCTAGATGCAATGCTCCGTAGTCAGCAACAAGAACAGCATTCAGCAAAGAGCAACTGCAGTCCACAGCAAGCAACAAAAGTAGCGGACACCTTGCTTGAGCTTACTTGCTGCCAGATACCAGGGGGGGAGCTGGGACCTTGGGGGATTTGGCAGCGGCGAGTCTAGGAGTGAGGACCAGTGAATCCAGGGGGCAAGTGGAGCCTGGAGTTGTGCTTCCCCATGGAGATATAGGGTGTACCTTTAAGTATATGGCGTATCCAAATTACCTTCTCTTTTGTAATCTTTATTAGATATATGGTGCATCTTAAATATCAGGGGTGGACCGTGTGCTAACTATTTTTTATTCTATATATATTCTGCTTTACTTTATATTCTCATGCGTGCCTTGAATACAATATTTAGAAAAGTTAAGGCATGGTTTCTTTTGAATCTGCCGGTTCTCAGTGATTTATTGGGCCTTGTCCCATTAGCTGTGTCACTGTACTCCAGTATGGTGTATATATAAAACTGCATTTTTGCTGTTTTTGTTTTGCCATGTTTTGTGAAACATTAAAATATGATATTCTCTTATGTAAGAATTGTCCTGTTTCCTACAGGAGTTGCTTGCATTTTTGCTGGATGGTTTGCATGAAGATCTCAACCGCGTGAAGAAGAAACCATATATTGAAGCAAAGGATGCGGATGATCGTCCTGATGAAGAATTTGCTGAAGAATGCTGGAATGACCATAAAGCTCGAAATGACTCCATAATAGTAGATAAGTTCCAGGTAAGTACATTTCAGATTTGAATGATAAGGTATTCATGCTGCCTTGAGAATTATAATAATAGGAGCTCATTGACATCTAAGTTAAGTATAATTGGATGAACATGTGAAAGTTAGTCACTGCTAGGAACTAGTCGGCTTTGTGATCTCTTGCTTCGACTACATCTGTTGTTTCTTTTGGGGTCTGTTTGTTTAAATGTAGCTGCGGAAGGTTGTGGAATTTCAGCTTTCCTTTAACAAGAAAGCTTATCTACATTTATCCTACAATATTTATCATGTTTCTGACCGTTGATCGTTAAGACCGTGTTGTTTTGCTTGCCTGATGTTCGTCTGGTTAGTCAATGAAAAATGAAGTAGCCAGTACAGCGTTAGGTGGTTCGTGATCTATTAGTTTGATTATCAACTGTTAAGGGTAAAAGACACTGTAGGTCCTTAACTTGTATAGATTGTTTGACTAGGTCCCTCAACCTGAAATTAGGTCCTTTGGCTTTTAAGCGAGGTCCAGAACTGGCTTTGCTTGCTGACATTGATTCTATGTTGGAAATTGTATTAAATGCTGATGTGGCATCTAATTGTGTGACTGCTGTTTTGGAGATAGTAGTAGGCAGTTCCACAAAAAACTGCCCCTGCGCTCTGCTATCCTACCACTATCTGATGGCCAACATAAAGGTTTGCTTACCTTCTTGGGTTCTTGCTCCTCAGAATGGGATAAGAAAAAGATACACATAGAAGAACAAGAGCTATCTTATGTGTGTAGCTTCTGAGTTCGTAGAGCATCGAAGACACCCTAGGTCCAGGCGGCTTTGCCATTTCACTGGGTGGAGATGCTTCCTGGTAGATTGGTTGCTCTTTATACTCCAGTTGTCTCTACTGCGATCGCAGGCACTGGGGAGCACAAGAACAGCAGAGTTCTTTGAAAACCACAGTTTGTGTGAGATGCAGATGCTGCTTAGGAGCACCGCTATCAGGCAACAACAGATACGACATACTTGTCCAATTGTGCACATAGCTGAAGGGTTTGTCTTGGCTCATTGCTTACAGATATCATGAACCACATTCTCTCATGACATCTCCATTGCCTTCCAGACATTTTGTCCAAATCTGATATGTTAGTGATATTTGATATGCATGCTGATTTATTGAAACAGGGGGCTTAGGTCTCTAAAAACAAGAAAACTCATTGGACATGGCAAAGTTGCTGCCCTTGTTTTTTTTTGAGCTGAAAACTGTAGGGAGGCCCTGGCAGTAAATTTTATTAATAGAGAAAAATATGTACAAGATAGAAGAAAAGAATGTACAAAATGGCTTAGCCCCAGGGCTACATGGTGGCTATGGCTTGGTGGTTGGCAATATTGCCGATGCTGCTAGCACATTGTGGCGGTTGAGCTCACTATGAATACGTGTTTGTACGAGGGTGATATCATTGTGTCCAAAAGGTGCTGGTTGAATTGTTATATGGAGAGGAGGGAGAACGCTTGCCACATCAGCCAGTAAATTTTATTGTAGAGCTCACTTAATCTATATGTCCAATTTTCAAGTCTAGGGATCTAAATGTTCACTTTTCAACTCTAAGGATCTACTTGAACTCTCGAATATCTATGTAAGATTAGGGGCATACACTGCACTGTGCTTGTTATTAATAACTCACTTGTTAGTAAAATTTGATGGACGCAAAAATATTTCTCTGAAACTTCATAAGCGTCTCTAATTGCCCAGAATGCTTCACTTGCAAATGATTACAGTAAGACTGGATATGAAAGTGAACCACAATATTTCATTCTTGCTCTTTGGTTTAATTATATAACAATTAGATTGCCATTTCTCTTGCTTCATATGTGTTGACTGTTCGCCAACAAGATTACCTTTTTCGCATTCTCTACCGTAACGACTATTTCTTTATTCAATCTTTCAGGGACAATACAAGTCTACCTTAGTCTGTCCAGAATGCAACAAAATCTCTGTTACCTTTGATCCATTCATGTATTTGTCACTACCATTGCCCTCAACTGTTACTCGAATGATGACTGTGACTGTATTTAGTGGTACTGGGGAGTTTCTTCCCATGCCTTACACTGTTACAGTACAAAAGAATGGAGCTTGCAGAGATCTCTTTAAAGCCCTGAGTGATGCATGCTGTTTAAACGATTCCGAGACATTGTTACTTGCAGAGGTAAAATCCATTTCTGTCTTTGCTTGCCTTGCCATTCCAGAAACTCAAAAGTGTAGTTTTTCATTAACGGTTACTCATGTTCCTCAGGTATACGATTATCGGATTTACCGTTATTTCAGTCCATCAGAGCTACTTCATAGCATAAAAGATGGTGATCAGCTTGTTGCTTATAAGCTTCCTGTTGGCCATGAAAAGCTTTTGAGGGTTGAGATCCTGCATCGGAAGGTGGATAGGTAAGAGCCATGCAAATGTTCATTTGTCATATCTAAGGCTCATTTTCCCCTTTGTGTTGTGGTGCTCTTGGATGGTGGAATTTAGGAAGTTAGGAGAATCTTGCCAGTAAGGTTTTCTCTTGCATCTGAAAAATGCTCCCAACGTTACCATATCCATAAATAGAAACAGATAAGCGCTTTTGATGAGGTTTCACCACACCAAATGGATCTGTATGAATTTCCTCATGTTATTATTTCCTGGACACTTGAGCCCTAAGTGGTCCCACTCTGCACGCATTGCATAGATGGTTTCAGCACAGCAATCACACCTTCTTCAAAGGGGTTCATAAAATGTAGCTGATCTCAATTTGGTCTTTCAAAATTCCTACATGGAGCTGGAGGCTGACAAGTGTTGATTGTGGTTTCAGTTTGTATAGCCAAAAACACGATTAGAGGCTGGACTTATCTTGATTGTGTGGATTCTGCCTTGCGGTCATAGTATTAAAAAATAGACAGATGATTGAATTATCAGCCTGTAGGTTCACAGGTCTGACTGCCAGTTCGCCGATTGATTTATTGGACTGGTAGTTTCGGTATCCTTCTAGCCCAGCTCCGTATTTTTTTTTCAGTTTCTCCCTCTATGTGGAAAACCTTGATCTTTTGAATGAAGGAAAATAATAATTTTTACTAATGAAATAGAGAAATAATAAGGCGGTCAATTAAAATAATGACTGTACTTTGAACGTGAAATAAGTATAGACTATATTTCTAGTGTGACGTAGAGAACCTCATTTGGTGAACTCTGGTGGGCAGTGTTTGATTCTTGCTGATCTAAAAAAAAGGGGTTTGATTCTTGCGAGAGCACCATTATTTAGTGCTAGTGGGAGGAATGGAGATTCCCTCGGCCGATTGGACCGTTCCTGGTTTCCACCGGTTTAGGTTAAAACCGATGTTTGGATCAGACTTTGTCTGGTTTGCTTCCTTGTCTGGTCCTTCTGTCACAATAGACCAAAGAAATTGCCCCTTTGCTTTATTCAGGTAGAACTGCCTGCCAGGTCCAAATATTTCAACTAGGCTTGCGGCTGCATATTTAGAATTGCAACTGCAAGATCGAGATCGATTGGGAAAGAGTAGACTGGAAGTTGATACATATCTTCCTCACTTGCTGGACTCTTGTCTTCTTTTTATCGGCTGGTTGGTGTTAACAACGCAGGAGAAAGCCACCAAGTAAGAAAAAAAGAGGGTTTCCTTGTGTAGTTTCTACTTTATACTACAGCACTGTACTTGATAGATATTCCTTCTAGTACACCTTTTTGTGCTCATTTAAGTTGCAGCTATCCTATAAAACTGAGATCACTTATTCCTCCATTTTTACTTATGTCTTGACTTCTGTGATGATGTATTTGTTCACAATTCTGTTAGTATGCTTGTGAGAATTACTTTCCAAATGAGGCTTATATGTGCTTATTATTTCACCCAGATTTACTTCAGAGCCCCAGTTTAGTATTGCTAGGAAGCTTATTGGAAGCCCTCTGGTGACTTGTATTCCTGTTGACTCAACAAGAAAAGTTGATGTTTATGCGGCTGTCTCTGCGGTGCTGGCTCCATTTGTACGAGCAAAAGTGCATCCTCCTGGCGATTCCATGCTGAATGGTAGCGGGCCAAGTTTGGATGGTATTGTACTAACTGATAATGGCGCCTCATGTGAGAAGGGTCTTTCTACGTCGAATGTGGATGAAGCAATAACTGATGCTGAGCTTTTGCCCTTTAATCTTTACTTGAGTGATGATAAAGGTCATGCGAGAAATCCTATAGATGAAGATTCTAATCATGTTTTGGGGGCAACCATGAGGTTATTGATGGACTGGTCTGTTAGAGAACATGAGATATATAACCTCAAGTACATGGAGGATCTTCCTGATGTTTTCAAGCCGGGATTCATGTCAAAGAAAACCCGGCAAGAAGCAGTCAACTTGTTTTCATGCTTGGATGCTTTCCTGAAGGACGAACCTCTGGGCCCTGATGACATGTGGTTAGTGTATTTCCTGCTCTTTTATTTGACTACTGTTACCGACCTTCAGTTTCTGATGGCTTCCACTGCTGCCTTGCATCTGCAACAGGTACTGTCCTAGCTGCAAGGAGCACAGACAGGCCAGCAAGAAACTTGACTTGTGGAGGTTGCCCGAGATATTGGTGGTCCACTTAAAAAGGTTTTCATACAGCCGTTATATGAAAAATAAGCTAGATACCTTTGTGAACTTTCCAATTCATCATCTTGATATGAGCAAGTATGCGAAGCACACATCCAGAGGCGACCAGCCTCCCATCTATGAACTATATTCAGTGATTAATCATTATGGTGGTTTGGGAGGTGGTCACTATTCTGCCTATGCGAAGGTGCTTGGCCTGACTTTGTGCTATATTGTTGTTACACATCCTTGTCTTGCATACTATTGTAAATATTCACCTATGGGTTTCCTTAAATTCATTTTATGTCCATTTTGCACTTGCAGTTAGTAGAAGAAGACAACTGGTATCATTTTGATGATAGTCATGTCTCCTCTGTCAATGAAGAGGAAACTAGGACATCTGCGGCTTACCTGCTCTTCTATCGGCGTCTTGATGGCAATTCTTGTCCAATGTCTGAAGATGTTCTTGTTGACACTGATATGGTTGATTCTCCGGAGGCATAGATTATGTTCGGATATCAGTATGGCTGTGGTTTTGTGCACCTATATGGTGCTGGTGCTATGAACACTGTTACCGAGATTTTGCTGGTTTTAGGGCCACTATTGGTGTTAGGTATGTCCTTGAGCCATTGACGGTTTGTTGCATGAACGTGGATCTTCTTCCATATGTTGGAGCCCTTATATGATTGATCAGGGTTTCCAGTATCACCTCTCATCTTGACAAGTAGATTCACAAGCGTCACTGGCTACAGGTAGTATGTCAAACCTTTGAGGATATGTTGTCGCCTTTGGGAAATATACGTACTGTCATTATTTCTATCAATGTAGGTGGTAAACTGATACTGTAACGAACTGAATCGACCTAGTGGAGCTGAGATGTTCTGCATTATCTTAGGCCTGTCTTGTGTGTGATGAAGGGGACGACAATTTTCGGAACCTGGGTACTCCTGATAACGTGATGAACAGTAAAGAACAGTAAAAACATACTCCGTTGGGTTTTAAATACTCGTCGCATATTTATCAAGTGAAATATATAAGCTAAAATATGTCAGGTTCATTGAACATGGCACAAGTATTGAAGTCTGGACTGCTGGAGGGAATAAATAAAGTAAAAAATGAAACAAATTTGGCATGTAGAAGATGTATACCAAGTTTAAAACTTAAATATGCATGAAACAGTTACCAAGTGTAAGTTTCATTCTCTTTTTTGTCTGTAGAATTGTGTGATTTATCTCAATTTTTTCTGAAACTTAGAAACACGAGTTGGTTCATATGTGCCTTTTTGGTGATTTATGGGCACATATGTACCGGTCTTCGTCGTTCTCCAGCACTGATTGAATCCCGTTCCCCAAACCAACGCTATGAAAATGAATTGGCTCGATTTGTCGTTCGATGTGAGCCCCGATTCAGTTCCTCCTGTAGAAATTATCCCCTCCCTCTAATCGATTTGTGGTTCCAATATCACGAATTAGTAGCCGCCGGCGAGATCCTACGTTGAGCTCCGCCCCTTCTGTACAATTCTAGTTTTATCCTCATGTTTCCTTTTGTATGTTTGTGGAGATCATGTTTCATTTATCTTTTTAAGTTTATGAACTTCGTTCTTGTTGTTTATCTTATGTTTACATATTCCAAGAATAAAGTAACAAGTTTTACCCATTTTGAATGTTAGAAAGTTGTTATATCACATGTAGATTTTTTCAGAACACTGTTCACCAAATAAAATATTTAATTTTTTATGTAGCTCTTATGTATACTGTAGTTACAACTTTAATTACAACTTTTTATCCTCTATATGCAAAAAAATTGTCTCACCAAATAGATTGCGCTCATATTTATATTGCAGTTACAACTTTTCATCCTCTATATGCAATTTTTTTTGGCAAAACTGCCTCACATGTCTAGGCGGTCGAAAAAATTATGTTTTGCAGTTGTTGTTTTTCTTGACAAATTCTGTCCCTCGAGAACTCCCTCCGTATGTGGTCGATATCGAGGTGGAGGGGGCGGTCGAGCTCACCTGCGCGTTCCTCACCGCCGACTATGCTCACCTCCCACCGGGCACGCCGGTGATGTATCGCCTCGACGATACCTGTTACCACAGATCCTCTTGTTGCTTACGGTCACCTTCACCAACCCTTACGACACCTTCACGCTCCTCGGACAAGTATTTTGGTGTGGTTGCGAGTTCATAGGCTTCACAATGTTAACATCTTCACCAACTTTGAGTGCATCTTCCCACCATAGACTAGATGCACACCCTCCCCTAAAACTTCGACGATGAGGATAAAATTGGCGAGTGAACCAGAAGATGGTGGTGAAGCGGCCAAAGCTTGTCATGTTTTAGTGTTATCGAGTTCATTATTTTGTTTCCCGTGTTTATCTATGTCATGTCATGTCCATAGACTTATGTAAGGGTGCTACTCGTTTGCATCTTATTTATCTATGTCATTATGTTTGTTGAAAAATGTTTGTGCAAAAAGCTCAAGTTTTTGTTCTTATTTTCCTGCAAAAAAGTTCGTGTAAATAAGCAACGTGTTGCGAAAAACAATGTGCATAGCCAACTTGCCCCAAAATTCTGAAAACTCACTTGTGCATAAAAAAATCTCAAAACAATCTCTAATTTAATTTTAGGGAAACTACACAAGTGGATAAGCAAAGAGAAAAGGCTACGTTCATGTAAATACATGTAAATAACCATCATGCCGCAAAATTAAAAAAATCCCTTCAATTAAAAAATTAGTGTAAAAAAGCAACGTGCAAGAAAAAACAATCTGCATACGCAACTTGCCCAAAATTTTCGAAATCTCACATGTACATCAAAATAGCTCAAAACAAGCAATAATTTCAAAACCTAGAATTCTTTTATCACATGTGCACTACACAAGGAACTAAAAAAGCTCAAAATGATTTCAGTGACCAATAAGATGAGTGCAATAATCTAAAAATGAGTGAAATTACATAAGCTGAAAAAACCCTAGAATTCTTTTATCGTTGGGCCAAGAGTGAAATATAGTGTGCAAATTTGTTTTTAGTGCAAGCTCCACTTTTTTATCATTGGGCCTGGCTACGCTTCTACTTGGGCCTGGCCTTTTCTCCTACCCTCTCGTCTAAGATTTTTTTCTACTGAACCTGAACATTGCACAGTGTCAAGCCAACTAAAGAAAGTAAACCATACGAGAAAACTTCGCTGATTGCATTTTATTCAAGCTTAAGCAGGCATAAAATAAGGGTAATCCATATCAAGCTAACTCCAACACGAATTACACTGTCAAACGACTAATGATTAGCACATAAACAATCCCAAGAGCAATTCCACAAAAATAAAAAGTGCAACCATGAGATTGTCCTGCTTCTTCAGATCGATAAGTTTGGTTAACTTCTTGTTCATCTTTTTCAAATCCTTCAACTCAGTTGCCTTCACTTCATCATTCCCCATCGTAGCAGCAATGGGGGGTCGCAGATCCCAATTACAGTAAATTGAGCCCCTGGGTTGTGCCTTCCTTTTCAATCCTCTCGATGTACTCATCCAACCACTCAAAATGCCTGCATTTGCACAAAATCTAGAATCGAAACGATAAACCCTAATTTTCAAATTGGATGAAAAACCACAAATCGGCGACAACAACAAGAAATTGGGAGAGGGGAAACTCAAATCTCACCTCCCCAACCTCAAGCTTGCTATCACATTTCACATACTTGCGCCCAAGGTTGTCATTATTGTCGCTCGATGTGACCAGCCGCTTTAGGGGCGCGGTACGTGGGCAATTGGGGCACCTTGTTCTCGGCACTGGACCATATTGCGGCCATGGGGAGTGGGAGGCTGAAGAGGATCTCGACATCTACCACTGATACCTTCGATCCGGATTATGGATTGTAGTATTGTAAGCTTTTTCCTAGAAGATCTAGGTTTAATCGAACCTTGGGAAGCACTGCTAAAATGGTGTAAAGGAAACGTCTACAAGACTTGCTAGTTGATTTGATTTTATGTTTATCAGACCTTTCTAGTTTACTTTGTTTTATGTTGTGTTTAATGGATGGAAATAGACCAAGGTTAGGGATTCTCCTGCAGCTATGCATACATATAAAAATGAAGTGCAAATGTGTAGTAAATAAAATAGTGATAAGAAATTTGTGAGCAACACATTCGTAAATACTATTGCCTCTAAAGCCAGAGGTGACAAGAGTCTCTTGGTTCAACCATTGTTCCCATAGCCGCGAGTAACAACAATTATTAAGTAAATGAATACATACCAAAGTATTAAGCTAGATGATTGTGTCGTTGATCCCGAGTGAATCACTAAACATGTACCGTTACTTTCCCCTTTCTGTCACCGAGGTTTCGCGGTAGCACACCATTCTCCCTTCATCCCACATCTTCCCTTGATTGATCCAATAGACATGGGTACTTACAGATCCTCGAATCGAGGCAAAGAGACAAGGATACCCGATTGCAAAACTCCTATTCGATTCTTACACATGTCCATGAGATTAGATGCATATAAACACTGCGAGGATTCACCCCAACCCGCAGCCCACGAGAACTACTCACACATGATATCAAGATCAAAGATAGAAATCATTGTTGCAAATACTTGGATTGAAATCAAAATATTCTTACAATGATCGCCAATTCTCAAGGAGATCTCTATTACAATGGTGATGACTATGACTATGGAGGTGATGGCAGATGAAATGGATGAACTATGGTGGTGGATATCCTTCGGTGTGGTGATTGATAGCTCCAAATTTCGATGCATTTTACTATGGATTTTCCACCACCTATCTATTTGTTTCTATGGTTTTTCATTGGATTTTGTGTTTCAACTAACGATTATATCGCGATCCAACCAAACCCATGTTTTCAACTATGTATTTCAGGAAACCATCATATTTGGAGGATCCAAGGACATTTATGGGCTAATTGCAACGAAATAAAGACATTTCCTCTTGAGGCCAATTCGATCCTGGCGATGCAGGGGCTTTAACGGGCATATGTACGGGCATGGCTTGCTCGTACGGACCGGAACCGCCTTCGCCTTATCAAACCGAACATTTTCTGTGAAGGCAAGGGGACGAGATATAGAACACAACAGCCATCATTCGCACTAGAAAAGAGGAGATCAGATCTGACGAAGGAGAAGACCAACCTCGACTCCATCGACGATCAATCTCATCAAGGTCATCACCCCATCCACTACATCCAACTTGTACCGAGAGAGAGATTCATACTTGTAATATTAGGGATTGAAACCTCTATTTCATCATGGTTTATATTTGATTTGATCTTCAACTATTGTGGCTTGCTAATGTAATATCAAGATGAACTCCATTTACTTTGCTATGATGTTTTTATGTTATTCTCCTCTCATGTGTGAGTAGATCCCATTAGCGTGGGAGATGTAGGGGATTGGTGAGATGTGATGTGCCAATTTTATTCCATCCATTTGTGAACTTATGTTTGAGATTATTGCATATATGAGTAGGAATGTTTATGTCACCTAATCCTGTTATCTAATTTAAGGGCCCAAATAGCATGATCTCAAGAACTCATAAACATGAACTTGTGTGCTAGTGAATCGGTGACCCCCCGAGTGACACGACCGATATCAAAGCGGATCTAGCAATACTTGAGGAATCACAAGGAACCACCGAGCTTAAAGCTTTACTCCGGTTTAACCACCTTAATAGATGCGTTGACCATGGCTTTGGTAACAGGCAGAAGGATTATTGGAGGAAGATGAAATCTACAAAGAGGAGTCTTTCTCTCTTACGGGTTGCTTGCCTTCTCAGATATAAATATGAAGAATCATATTCACTTATCACATTTATTCCACCTGGCACATTCACTATCACCATGAACCGAATCACCCCGCGCCTACTTTTCCATCTGCAGAAACTCGTTTATTTCCTATTAGCTATTTACTTTTATGCGTTTTACTTTATTGCACTATCAATACTCCAAACTCTTATTATTCACACTCATCGCTTCCAATTTCAATTCTTGCAGTCAATTCACCTAAGACATGTGACACCTTGGGTGCGATAGAAACACCGCTGATAAACATCCTCCTACGCTCCTTGTTGGGATACGATATAAAAACCAGAAATAATACTTCCACAAAAATATCCTTGTTGGCTCCCTTCACAAAACTTATAGGGTTTGACCTTAGGAATGCTGCAACGCACAGTACGGGCGGGGCTTGCCCGTATCAGTGTCCGCTAAACCCCCTGGAACCGGCTTTCGGTCTCTGGTTGATTTTATTGCACTTGTGACAAGATTTTCTTCAAATTGTAAGTCCATTTGCCATTATGACTTGATTTCCTGCACACCATTCAAAGATAGAAGATATTGCACATCTTTGCAATAATTAGCCATTAATATCACATTGAGAGAGAAACTTAGTCAATTTCTTGACATATATAGCTAAAGATTTAAACGTGAGAAAAAGTGACGTATTTCACAGCCATCAAATTCCCCAAGCTTAGCCGTGATCGTCCTCGACCAAGAAAAAAAGAACCACAAGGAACTTGGCGTTTAAACCAAAAACAATGGGAAAGTAAATTCACTTACAAGTGGTAGCCTTATGAGTTCAACACTTCTTCCACTCGAAAGCTTAGCATAGTTAGAGAAGTGCCAAGATTATAATACGAATATCGGTAACTCAAGACAATCACAATAAAGATTTATGAGCATGAATAACTAGTTATATAAACAATGACTCTAGCTTATTATCAGTATGGCATGGAACATTGATACGTCTCCAACGTATCTATAATTTCTGATGTTCCATGCTAGTTTTATGACAATACTCACATGTTTTATATGCATTTTATATCATATTATGGCATTTATTGGAATAACCTATTAACGAGATGCCACGGTGCCAGTTTCTGTTTATTATGTCTGTTTATTGTAGAAAAGGCCCAAAAACCAAAGTGCTCGGAAAAATCCCGAAAAATCACAGAAATTATATTTCGCCGGAAGACTCACGGAGCCAGAAGGGCAAGCCAGGGGGAGGCCCAGGGCCTCCACACCATAGGCCGGCGTGGCCAGAGGGGTGGCCGCCCCACCCTATGGGGTGGGCCCCTCGGGACTCTTCCGACTCCGCCTCTTCGCCTATAAAGTCCCTCGTGACCTAAAAAACCCGACACCAATTGACGAAACTCCAGAAAGACTCTAGGGACGCCGCCGCCATCGCGAAACTCCGTTTCGGGGGACATAATCTCTGTTCCGGCACGCCGCCGGGACGGGGAATTACTCCCGGAGTCATCTCCATCGACACCACCGCCATCTTCATCGCCGTTGTTGTCTCCCATGATAAGGAGGGAGTAGTTCTCCCCCGAGGCTGAGGGCTCTACCGGTAGCTATGTGGTTCATCTCTCTCTCCCATGGTGTGATCTTTATGTGATCATGAGCTTTGTATCACTATTAATCTATGTGCTACTCTAGTGATGTTATTAAAGTAGTCTATTCCTCCTCCATGATGTAAAGTTGACAGTGTGTGCATCATGTAGTACTTGGCGTAGGTTATGATTGTGATCTCTTGTAGATTATGAAGTTAACTATTACTATGCACTCTAGAGGTTACTTTAATATGAACTCCGGATTCACTCTCCAAGGTGTGATGGTGACAAGTGTGTGCATCGTGTGTGTTTCCTTTATGACGTTGTGGAGCTTGTTTACTCCGGCTTGAGGGAGCTCTTGTAGCCCTACACAATGAATGGTGTTTATTATCCAACAAAAGAGTGTTAGAAAGTAGTACAAGAGAAGAGAAGTTATTTATTTATGTGATTATTGTTGAGAGTGTCCACTAGTGAAAGTATGATCCCTAGGCCTTGTTTCTAAGCATTGAAACACCGTTTCCAACAAGTTCTGTTACATGTTTACTTGCTGCCATATTTTATTCAGATTGTTATTACCACTCATATTCATCCATATCACTTGCATCTTACTATCTCTTCGCCGAACTAGTGCACCTATACATCTGACAAGTGTATTAGGTGTGTTGGGGACACAAGAGACTTCTTGCATCGTAATTGCAGGGTTGCTTGAGAGGGATATCTCTGACCTCTACCTCCCTGAGTTCGATAAACCTTGGGTGATTCACTTAAGGAAAACTTGCCGCTGTTCTACAAACCTCTCGCTCTTGGAGGCCCAACACTCGTCTACATGAATAGAAGCGTGCGTAGACATCAAGCTATTTTCCGCGCCGTTGCCGGGGAGGTAAGGTAAAAGGTATTCACATCCTCCGACTAGTAAGCTATTTCCTAGCACTGTTGCCGGTGTGTGAGTGCTCGAAGCTATTTCCTTTAGATCCTGCAATTGCATCTTTTTGTTTCTTGTTTTCACTAGTTAGGCTTAATGGAAAATAACAAAAATATTAGAGATATTTATAGTATTTATCTTGAGTTAGGACATGAGGGGTTTGAAGAAAAAATTAAAAAACCAATGGAACTTTATATGCATGCTAATGGCAACATTATTAGTATGAATGCTTTGAACACCATTGTTGCTAATGCTATGGAAAATTCTAAGCTTGGGGAAGCTGGTTTTGATGAGCATGATATTTTTAGTCCCCCAAGCATGGAGGAGAAAATTTTCTTTGATGATACTTTGCCTCCCATTTATGATGATTATAATGATAGTGGTATTTTGGTGCCACCTACTATGGAGGATAAAGTTTATTATGATTATACTATGCCTCCTATATTTGATGATTATGGTGATGAGAATAATAATGATAGCTACTTTATTGAATTTTCTCCCACTACAATTAATAAGAATGACTATGCTTATGTTGGGAGTAGTAATTATTTTATGCATGTAGCTCATGATAAGAATGTTTCATGTGATAGTTATATTGTTGAGTTTGTTCATGATGCTACTGGAAGTTATTATGAGAGAGGGAAACATGGTTATATGCATCTTAATAATATTAAGTTTCCCCTCTTTATGTTGAGAATCTTGAAGTTACTCGAGTTTTATCTTCCTATGCTTGTCACTTTGTTCTTCGTGAATTTATTTGTGAACAAGATTCCTTTTCATAGGAAGTGGGCTAGGCTTAAATTTGTTTCATACTTGCGTTTTGATGCTCTCTTTGCTTCAACTTATGTGAGCATCATTAAAATTGCTGAGCTCATCTTAATGGCTATAAAGAAAACACTTCTTGGGAGACAACCCATGTTTTTATTTTGCTACTGTTTTGTTGTTTCTTGGAAGTTGTTACTACTGTATCAACCTCTCCTTATATTTATTTTATTGCATTGTTGTGCCAAGTAAAGTCTTTGATAGTAAGGTTGATACTAGATTTGGATTACTGCGCAGAAACAGATTTCTTGCTGTCACGAATTTGAGTAGACCTCTTTGTAGGTAACTCAGAAAAATCTGCCAATTTTCGTATGTGATCCTCAGATATGTACGCAACTTTCATTCCATTTGAGCTTTTTCATCTGAGCGAGTTAAGTGCCCCTGAAAAATTCGTATTTACGAACTGTTCTGTTTTGACAGATTCTGCCTTTTATTTCGCATTGCCTCTTTTGCTATGTTGAATGGATTTCTTTGTTCCATTAACTTTCAGTAGCTTTGTGCAATGTCCAGAAGTGTTAAGAATGATTATGTCACCAATGAATATGTGAATTTTTGATTATGCACTAACCCTCTAATGAGTTTGTTTTGAGTTTGGTGTGGAGGAAGTTTTCAAGGATCAAGAGAGGAGGATGATACAATATGATCAAGAAGAGTGAAAAGTCTAAGCTTGGGGATGCCCCCGTGGTTCATCCCTGCATATTTCAAGAAGACTCAAGCATCTAAGCTTGGGGATGCCCAAGGCATCCCCTTCTTCATCGACAACTTATCGTGTCACCTCTAGTGAAACTATATTTTTATTCCGTCACATCTTATGTGCTTTACTTGGAGCGTTCCGTATGTTTTTGTTTTTGTTTTTGTTTGAATAAAATCGGATCCTAGCATTCTTTATGTGGGAGAGAGACACGCTCTCGCTGTTTCATATGAACACCGGTGTTCTTAGCTTTACTTTTAATGTTCATGGCGAAGGTTGAAACTCGCTTCGTTCATTGTTATATGGTTGGAAACGTAAAATGCTTCATGTGGTAATTGGTATAATGTCTTGAATAATTTGATACTTGGCAATTTTTGTGCTCAAATAGATCATGTTTAAGCTCTTGCATCATGTACTTTGTACCTATTAATGAAGAACTACCATAGAGGTTGTTGAAATTTGGTTTGCATGATTGGTCTCTCTAAAGTCTAGATATTTTCTGGTGAAGTGTTTGAACAACAAGGACATAGTGTAGAGTCTTATAATGCTTGCAATATGTTCTTATGTAAGTTTTGCTGTACCGGTTCATACTTGTGTTTGCTTCAAACAACCTTGCTAGCCAAAGCCTTGTGCTGAGAGGGAATACTTCTCGTGCATCCAAATCCTTGAGCCAAAAATTATGCCATTTGTGTCCACCATACCTACCTACTATGTGGTATTTCTCTGCCAATCCAAAGTAAATTACTTGAGTGCTACCTTTAAAATTTCATTCCTTGTCTTTGCAATATATAGCTCATGGGAAAATAGCCTTAAAAACTATTGTGGTATTGAATATGTTGCTTATGTATCTTATTTCTTATAAGTTGCTTGTTGAGCGGTAACCATGTTTCTGGGGACGCCATCAACTATTACACCTTTGTTGAATATCATGTGAGTTGCTATGCATGTTCGTCTTGTCTCGAAGTAAGGGTGATTTATCATGATCAAATGGTTTGAGTATGCATATTGTTAGAGAAGAACATTGGGCCGCTAACTAAAGCCATGAATCATGGTGGAAGTTTCAGTTTGGACATTAATCCTCAAATCTCTTATGAGAATACTATCTATTGTTGCATGCTTAAGCATTAAAAGAGGAGTCCATTATCTGTTGTCTATGTTGTCCCGGTATGGATGTCCTAAGTTGAGATCTATCAAAAACGAGAAATCAAATGCGATCTATCTCCTTGGACCTTTGTACAGGTGACATAGAGGTACCCCTTTGTGACACTTGGTTGAAACATATGTTATGCAATGATAATCTATGAAAATCCAAGCTAATTAGGACAAGGTGCGAGCACTATTGGTACTCGATGCACGAGGCTTGCAACTTATAGGACATCTTATGCATAACACATATGAATTATTACTACCATTGACAAAATTGTTTCTATGTTTTCAAAATGAAAAGCTCTAGCACAAAAACAAGTAATCCATGCTTCCTCTCGCGAAGGGCCAATTCTTTTACTTTATGTTGAGTCAGTTTTCCTACTTCTTTCTATCTTAGGAGCAAACACTTGTGTCAACTGTGTGCATTGATTCCTACATACTTGCTTATTTGCATTCATCATATTACTTTGTGTTGACAATCATCCATGAGATATACATGTTGAAGTTGAAAGCAACTGCTGAAACTTATATCTTCCTTTGTGTTGCTTCAAAACTTTCTACTAAGAATTTATTGCTTTATGAGTTAACTCCTATGCAAGTCTTATTTATGCTTGTCTTGAAGGTACTATTCATGAAAAGTCTTTGCTATATGATCAGTTGTTTAGTCATTATCTTTACCATTGCTTTGAATCACTTCATTCATCTCATATGCTTTACAATAGTATGATCAAGATTATGTTAGTAGCATGTCACTTCATAAATTATCCTTGTTATCGTTTACCTACTCGAGGGCGAGTAGGAACTAAGCTTGGGGATGCTTGATACGTCTCCAACATATCTATAATTTCTGATGTTCCATGCTAGTTTTATGACAATACTCACATGTTTTATATGCACTTTATATCATATTATGGCATTTATTGGACTAACCTATTAACGAGATGCCACAGTGCCAGTTTCTATTTATTATGTCCGTTTATTGCGTAAAAGGCCCAAAAACCAAAGTGCTCGGAAAAATCCGGAAAAATCACAGTAAATTCTATTTTGCCTGAAGACTCACGAAGCCGTAAGGGCAAGCCGGGGGAGGCCCGGGGCCTCCACACCATAGGACGGCGCGGCCGTAGGGGTGGCCGCCCCACCCTATGGGGTGGGCCCCTCGGGACTCTTCCGACTCCGCCTCTTCGCCTATAAAGTCCCTCGTGACCTAAAAACCCGACACCAATTGACGAAACTCCAGAAAGACTCCAGGGACGCCGCCGCCATCGTGAAACTCCGTTTTGGGGGACAGAATCCCTGTTCCGGCACGCCGCCGGAACGGGTAATTGCCCCCGGAGTCATCTCCATCGACACCACCGCCATATTCATCGCCGTTGTTGTCTCCCATGATAAGGAGGGAGTAGTTCTCCCCCGAGGCTGAGGGCTCTACCGGTAGCTATGTGGTTCATCTCTCTCTCCCATGGTGTGATCTTTATGTGATCATGAGCTTTGTATCACTATTAATATATGTGCTACTCTAGTGATGTTATTAAAGTAGTCTATTCCTCCTCCATGATGTAAAGTTGACCAGTGTGTGCATCATGTAGTACTTGGCGTAGGTTATGATTGTGATCTCTTGTAGATTATGAAGTTAACTATTACTATGCACTCTAGAGGTTACTTTAATATGAACTCCGGATTCACTCTCCACGGTGTGATGGTGACAGTGTGTGCATCGTGTGTGTTTCCTTTATGACGTTGTGGAGCTTGTTTACTCCGGCTTGAGGGAGCTCTTGTAGCCCTACACAATGAATGGTGTTTATTATCCAACAAAAGAGTGTTAGAAAGTAGTACAAGAGAAGAGAAGTTATTTATTTATGTGATTATTGTTGGGAGTGTCCACTAGTGAAAGTATGATCCCTAGGCCTTGTTTCTAAGCATTGAAACACCGTTTTCCAACAAGTTCTGTTACATGTTTACTTGCTGCCATATTTTATTCAGATTGTTATTACCACTCATATTCATCCATATCACTTGCATCTTACTATCTCTTCGCCGAACTAGTGCACCTATACATCTGACAAGTGTATTAGGTGTGTTGGGGACACAAGAGACTTCTTGTATCGTAATTGCAGGGTTGCTTGAGAGGGATATCTCTGACCTCTACCTCCCTGAGTTCGATAAACCTTGGGTGATTCACTTAAGGGAAACTTGCTGATGTTCTACAAACCTCTGCTCTTGGAGGCCCAACACTGTCTATAGGAATAGAAGCGTGCGTAGACATCAAACATTAGGAAGTTTATTATCATTAAAGTTAAGTATGAGCATTCATGTCAAAGAAGGTGTAAGTAATGAAGTATCTTATTGACGCCCACATAAATAGATCAAGACTATCAAACCAATTACTATCTATTCATTGCCTTTCAAGAAAATTCATCTAGTAGTAATGAGTCCATGCCAAGACTTAGAAGTGATATATAGTTGGATTCCAATGATATTATCCAATTAAGATTCATAAATGTCCTTTAGCAATAATTTTTGCACAACTCAAGAGTACTAATGGTTGCACACAAGTAGCTCGCTACATGTGCACTCAACTCAATAGCTGAAATTGGGATGAATCCGCAAATTGTTCGTAATCCAGAGGAGTTGTTAGCATCCCAAGAGTGTGCACCACAGTTTGTAGACAAGCTTTAAGCAATATTATACTTGACTCACAACATTACAGTTTGGCATGTGTATCAATCACCACTAGACTTAAGTTTAATCAAACAATTCGTATCAAGAGTGCTATCAAGTCTTTCACTACATCTATGGGGTTAAGTATCTTAAAAGTTAAACCCATAAGACAATCGGTCATCATACAAGTCATAATTGTAGACTTTTTCTTGTTGTACTTGTTTAGCAATATTACTTCCATGGCAAAACTCGGTTAACTAAATGAATCAGAACAAGAACTATCACAATTAATTAAACACACAAATAAAAGCTCTACTCCAATTGTTTCAAATCACTCCCACTAATACCATATCTTAACAAGTCCACGGAATAGCCCGATGATGGAGCATTGCTATAGTACAACTCTCAGGTTATCCGTTCCTTGATTATCATCATCTTGAGATCTTCAACGGGATTTGGTTTGGGCTTCCCTACAAATATTGCAACTATTATAGTTTGGCTTTCAACTATCTTGCCCAACTGTGCCTCAACGGTATTTGTCTTTTCCTGTAGAACTTGAACATCATTCTTGAGAAAAACAGTTTGGTTACACAAATTCCCTAACACAGTGCTTGAATGTACTAGGACGCCTCCTAGAGGGGGGTGAATAGGCGGTGTATAAAAACTTCTACTTGAGAGCTAAACTAGGCGGAATAAAACTACTAATTGTTTACTAGTTTAGCTCAAAGCCTATCAACTAGGGTTTGCCTAAGTGCACCAACAACC
>NC_061511.1:98780540-98815882 GCF_022539505.1 Lolium rigidum | reverse complement strand
CACTTGGTTGAAACATCTGTATACGATGAAAATCCATGGAAATCCAACCTAATTAGGACAAGGTGTGAGCACTATTAGTATAATATGCATGAGGCAGGCAACTTACAGGAAGTTTTATGCATGAGCCATATTATTTATCACTACCGTTGACATGAGTTGCATTTCTCAAAATTTATTTTTTCAACACTCCTATTGTATTCAAAATGAAAAGATCTAGCACATGAGAAATCTTACTTCCCTTTGCGCACGGCCAATCTTATACTTTTATGTTGAGTCACCATCCATTCTCCGAGAATTTTCTTGAAAGCATAAATGTCATTCTTAGTTTAATGTGCTTGTCCCGGAATAAGATTAATTGTGGTGTAACTGTGATGCTTGAATCTTTCAATATTTTTACTTCTAGTCTTATCTTGAACTTCAGAGGTGCCCCGGCATTTATGTTTTGCTCCACAAATAGGGTAAGCGAGATACCACTTTATCATATCATATTATGAACATTGCAATCCAACAAATACTTATGTTTCATGTTGCTTATTATTGTGTTGGTATCCTTTCATGATTTGCATAACTATTGAGTAACCTTAGTTGCATGCTTCTTATTATGAATTACCTGGTCATTTGATCATGTAGTGAGAATATATACATCATATGAAGCAAATAGGTTCGTGAAAGTTTCTTTTATCGCACTCAGTTGTCACTGAATTGCTTGAGTACAAGCAATAAGCTAAGCTTGGGGGGAGTTTATACGTCCAAAACGTATCTACTTTCCCGAACACTTTTGTTGTTGTTTGCCCTCTATCTTGTGTGTTTTGAATACAACTAACACAGACTAACGCTGTTTTCAGCAGAAATGCTTTGGTGTCTTGTTTTTGTGCAGAAATCCAACTTTCGGGAAAATTCCCGGAAAATATAGAAAAATCAATATTTCACATGAAGACTCCCGGAGCCAGAAGACGAGACAGATGGGGGCCACGAGGGGCCCACACCTACCCTAGGCGTGGGCCAGGGCTTGGCCGCGCCTAGGGGTGGTTTGGCCGCCTCGGCTACCCCTTCGACCTCTCCTTCGCACTATAAGAAGCCCCTGGACCTAAAAACCAAGGGGGGTTCGACGTTTTTCCAGAAATAGTTCCGATGCTCCACCGCCACCAGAAATCCCAATCCGGGGACCAGAAGTTCCGTTCTGGCACCTTGCCGGGACGGGGATTTGGAGGAGATCATCTCCATCGCTATCACCGACGCCTCTCCATCAACCATCTATGTTTCCCCCATCCATGTGTGAGTAATTCCCCGCTGTAGGTTGTAGGGGATGGTAGGGATTGGATGAGATTGGTCATGTAATAGCTATAAGATTGGTATGGGCATAGTGCCTTGTATCCTTTGTTAGTATTTTTGACATTGTTACAACTTGCTATACTTAATGCTTGTCACTTTGGGCCTGAGTGCCATGATCTCAGATCTAAACATGTTATTGATTCATGAGGGTAATTATTGTTTTTATCATATCTGTAAGTTGTATACACACAATGTTGTCTGGAACACGAGGCCCCAAAGTGACCAAGAATTGCGATAACCGGAGGGGATGGTTATGATGTGAGGATCACGTGTGTTCACGGAGTGTTAATGATTTGCTCCGGTACTCTATTAAAAGGAGTACCTTAATTACCAGTAGTTTCCCTAGAGGCCCCGCTGCAACGGACTGGTAGACAAAGGATGTCGTGCAAGTTTCTCATTGCAAGCACACACGACTAAATAGGAGCACAAGCCTATGGATATATTATGCTAGGATGTTTTTATCATTATTGTTTGCAATGCATATGTCTTGCTATTACATGGACTCTCTCATTCATGCAATGCCCGTTCATCCATCCCTGTGCCTACAGTATTTTAATCTTGTTGTCTACTGCAATCATCGCTACTGTTTTTTTTTTCACTATTGCTGTTACTTCACTACTCCCACTGCCATAAAACTGTTACTACTGATGAACTGTTGCGAGCAAGTCTATTTTCAGGTGCAGGTGGATTGACAACTCACTTGTTAAAGCTTATAAATATTATTTGGCTCCCCTTGCGTCGTATCAATAAATTTGGGTTTTACTTCCCTCGAAGACTGTTGCGATCCCCTATACTTGTGGGTCATCAATGATACCCGGAATATGCGTCAAGAAAACACAGAAGTTCCGCCCCTGCCGTCGAATCAATAACTTGGTCAATGCGTGGCAAAGGGAACGGATCCTTCAGACAATGCTTATTCAAGACGGAGTAATCGATGCACATTTTTAGTATTTCAGAATTCTTTTTGGGTACAAGGACGAGATTTGCGACCCAATCTGTGTGGATAACTTCTATTAGAAAACCTCCCTCTAGTAACTTTGCTAACTCTATTCCTTTGGCGTGACACTTCTTATATCCAAAGTGTCGCATAGCTTGCTTCACCGGTTTTGCACCCGGATTTATGTTGAGGTAGTGCTCGCCGAGTTCCCTTGGTACTCCAGACATGTCATAAGGTTGCCATGCAAAGATATCCATGTTAGCTCGCAGGAACTCGATGAGCTCGTCTTCCTATTTGGGGTCCAGGCCAGCTCTGACAATTATCTGCTTGGAGGCGTAACCTTCCTTGAGGTCGACATTCTTGGTATCTATCGTGGCCTTGAAACGTGGTCTTCTGGTCGGAGATCTGCTTCTTGGTGGTGTGCATCTCAACCGGATCTACCACCGATTTGTAGCCTTGCAGCTCCTCTCCAGAGATAACTGACTCCGCGAAGGCTGCTTCGACCCCCTCGCAGTCCTGAGCTTTCTTGTAGTCTCCGCATATGGTGATCATACCGCTAGGACCTGGAATGTTGAGATTGTTGTAGATGTAGCACGACCTCGCGTGGAACTTGTGGTAAGCGGGCCTGCCAAAGATTACATGATAGGAGCTTTTAAAGGACACAACTTCAAACGTGATCATCTCCTCACGGTAGTTATTAACATCACTGAAGGCCATGAGAAGTTTGATGCTGCCCAAGGAGTGCGCCTTTTTACCTGGAACCACGCCATGGAATTCCGTGGTGTTGTGCTTAAGTTGTTCCTTGGTAAGATTCATCTTCTCCAGAGTCTCCACGTACATGATGTTCAGGCTGGCTCCGCCGTCCATGAGGCATTTGGAGAAGTCGTACCCGTCGATGTGGGGACTAACAATCAAAGCGTAGCACTCTTTAGGGATGACGACCGGATGATCGACTCTGTCAAAGGTGCAGAGTTTTTCTGACCACTTAACGTACTGCGGCACAACCGGAAGTGTGGCGTTCAAGGTCCGAAGGGCGGATTTCTTTGCCCAAACTGTTGGAGTTCTTAGGAGGGTGTGATATGCACCAACGCTCTTTTCGAAGGGGTTAGAGGTGTTGGCTTTGTTACCCTCTTTGGGTTCCGACAAAGCCCTATCCTCATCCATCGCCTCAGAGCTGTCCTCGTCCTATCCTTGTTCTTTCCTTTGCCTCCTTTGCCGCATGGGCGGTGCTTCATAGCACGCTTGTATCCTACTTCTGGATCTGTCTTAAGATCATTGACCCATTTGCAGCTGTGATTTGTGTGAGAGGATTTGCCCGTTGCCAGATCAATGTGAGCCAGGCATGACATGTCCCTCTACTCTTCATAGGTTTGGGGAGCGCGGGACCCGGCAGCGGTGACTTTGTCCATGCGCTGCTGGCCCCTGCCGGCTCCGCCACCGCGACCTCTTCCGCCCCCTTGACCACCTCGCTGGAACATCATGGCAACCATGTCGGATCCGCTACTCTTTGGGTCATCGGAGGCATTCTTCCGCTTGTTATTGTCGTCGCGGTTCTTCTTCTGCTGGTGCAGGGGTAAGGCTGTGGCTGGAAGGTCTCCGCCTACATCATCGTCGGCGACAGTGTGGGTGCTGGCAATGGAAATCATCTTGTCCATAACCAACTTCTGGTCATTGTACTCGCACTTCAATTTGTGTCGGAGCAGTCCTCCCCTTTGCAGGCCTCCCATGAAGGCAAGCATAGCAGTGCAATCATCGATGTTCTCGCACTCGTTGCTTGTTTCTAACCACCAATATAGGTACTCTCGGGAGGTTTCGTTTTTCTTCTGTACACGGGCATGCATGTCACTGGCCGTGGATGGTCTCTTGTGGGTACCCCTGAAATGTATGTCGAAGGCTATCTTCAGGTCAAACCAACAAAAGATGGAGTTATGCGGGAGATCACTGAGCCAAGTCCGGGCCGAACCAACAAGGTACAGCTGGAGCATGCGGCAAGCCATGTTTGGGGTCCCTCCGGCAAAGCTGACTGCATTAAAGTAGTCATCAATCCAGGTGTTGGGCCTCTCTCTACCATCATAATGCTTCAAGTTTCCGGGTAGCTTGAGGTTCAGGCCTTTCGACGTTTTCCCTCCCGCATCCTCTTCCCAAAATACTTTGGGCCAATGTAGTCGATCGTGTATTTGTTGAGACGTTCCCGTGCGTCACACGAGCTTCTCCTGTGCTTAGGGGACTATGAGCGGGAGTGTGACCTTCGGCCTCCGCCTCCACCTCCCCTACTAGGTGACGGTGACGGAGATACGTGCGGGGGCCTGTGAGGCTTCTTGCTTCGGATGTCAGATTCTTCGCATCCTTAGTAGCAGCATTGGCTCCGGCTGCGGCGGTTGCCTTCGCCATCATGGAGGCTGCCTCCATCATTCCGAGATTTCCTTGACTCAGGTGCACATTATTCATTCCGGCTTCTCCGGGGCTCTGGTGCATGTTCCTCGTTTCGGCTCCTCCGAGGCTCAACGTTGTCGCGTATATTGATTCCGCCAGGCCCATGGGGTCTGGCGTTTCCGACAGGACTTCGCCGACGAGGGAACGGAGGCGCGTACAGGTTCCAGGCGGTGATGGGTTCTGGTACTTGTCCTTGCCAGAGTATATTGCATCCTTTCCATTATTTTTACCCCCAGGGGGAAGTACCCGAAGATATGGGGATTGGGTTTGGGTGCTCCCCGGTCTTTCTTCTGCGCTCCATTGATCCGGTGCGTGATTGGTCGTTGTGATGCAACCTTGACCTTTAAGTAGCGTTCTTCTGCGCTATAGACAGACATGCCTCTGGGTTGGATTCCAACCTGCGTGAAGTATCCTCCTTACTTTGTTGCTTCATGGCTGTGGCAATGACTGCACGGAGATGCTCGATATCGATCTCGTCATTGCTTTTGGCTAGGATCTCCGCCGCCATCTTCATGTTATCCTTTGGAGTTGCCAGAGGCTTAACGCGAGTTGCACTGTCAAAGTTGATGTTGCGAGGGCGGGTAGCTTCTCTTCACATATGCTTCGCTTCCTCATGTGTTTCGTTTACTGTGGTCTTCCACTCTTCTACAAGCTCTTTGGCGCTCAACAATTCTTCCTTCACCTTGCGCTCGTTGGCTCTGGCCCGCTCGATTAGTCTTTCGGTTTCCATCTTGTCCTGAAGGACTGATGTTGTAACCTTGACTATGGTCTCGGATTTCGCAAGGAGTTCCTTACCCTTAGCTCCAGAGCTTCCGGATCCGCGGCTATATCTGGGGTGATTGGGGTAGTCAGGAGCTCCGGCTGCTGAACGTGCTATCCTTGTTCTCTGGCTACCTCCACAAGCGTGTCAGCATCCATCCCTTCATAGAACTTTAGGCTCCGACCTTGCGATGGCTCCGGCATATCACGAGTATGATCCTGCGGTGGTGCCTCTAGCAGTGCCGGAGCCGGGATGTTAGCGCCTGACGGAGTCTTCTTCGGATCGTCATCCTCATCGTCATTAACTCCAGCCAGGGTCGCAAAGACCTGTTTTGGCAGAGATGATTCGCCATCCTCTTTCTCTGCGTCCTCCAGCTCCTTGCAGTACCTCTCGTACTCCGACAAAGCAATAGGTGAAACGTCATCTGAGAACGGGCTGAGGCTGTCGAGAATCGAGTCTTCATTGTCTCCGGCTCCTTCTTGGTGCTCGGAGTTATTGTTGTCTGTGGCATCCTCTACCTGCACAGGTCCAGCGCCTTCCTTTGGAAGGGCGGACCCGGGTTTGTGCGCGAGGAAGTGCACGAAGTGGCACCTGTGCTTCTCTAACACCTGGGAAACCCAGGCGGATTTGCATTGGTCTTCCACCGTTGTTTCCTGCTCAGGGTCGGATTGGGTGGGCTTTGGAATTTCTAGATCTAAGGCGAAATCTTCCTTAGGAAGTTCCTGCATCTCAGAGCAGATCTTTGCAGCTGCGTCCTGCTCAGCGGCGGTCGTAGGTGCGTTACTTACCAACGCGTTTCCGTCGGAATCGATGGTCTCGCTGATGAAGATGAGTATCACGCCGATCGGGATGATGGAGAGCTTGACGGGGTCGGTCCTACCAGAATCCAACACTCGTCCTGAGGGACAATCGGAAAGTTGCCAGCGTACAAGACATACCCCACGACGATGGTGTTGCCGACGCCTCCGAAGGTAGAACCCTCCCGGTTCCAGCCTCCAGACGCCGCTAGCCCCATGGTGGGTGCCAACTGTCGTTGCCTAATCGACGATACCCCGGAGGAGGGATCCTCACGAAGGGGGGAATAAGTAGGGGCCATTGGGCGGAGTGATAACGGGACGGTGGTATGCGATTTACCCAGCTTCAGAACATGTTGCACGATGGCAGGGCCTACTGCTGCTTGTCTGGAATTATCTCGGCGCTTTCGCGTTGTTACAGTGAGTTTTGGTTGTGCCTCTAGGGCTCCCGGGATCCGGCTTATAAAGGCGCCAGGATATAGGGTTTCTACGGAGAGTCCTAGCTGGAATACAATCTTGCCTAACTACGGAACATTACATTGCCGTGCACGCCACAGATCGTCCTACTACCAAATATGTCGTACCGGATCCTGCTACCTTTGATGGGCCAGGCTGGATCCGACTACCTTTGATGGGCCAGGCCGGATCCAACTTCAGGCGTACGTTGGTTGGGATCCGGCTCATTTTTTCTGGGCTGGACTTCCTCCATATTGATCAACAGCTACTAGGCCGGCCGATGGGTTGTATGCCACCATCACCGTCTGTGGGCCACCCGTGCTTGCCGGATCTAGGAACTGCCGATGGTACACCCATGAAGTATACCCACAACACCTTGCAAGAGGCACACAAAAAATATATCTGTGTATATAGGACAACAGATACATAGAAAATGGTTGTAAAAGTTGAAGACCGACAACCAAAGCAATGCGTTGTTTCTATCCCTCGTCTTTTATGACTCACGACTCGAATCTAGTTCATCATCCAAGACATGAGGAAGAAGGAAACGAAGTGTGGTAGGTGGTGATGTAGCCCCTCCGAAGAACGACACTACACCAAGGCCAACTAGTCCACCAAGTGGACCGATGACACGAGCCCGAGTGAAAGCGCTACATGAATGACATGCTACTTCATTCCGATGTTCTATGTGTGCTCAGGTACGAGTTTCGAGAAGAATCACCAAAGGAGCTTCCAGCTACGTCCGACAAAGGAGAAGGAGAGGGAGGGCCGGTACCACCGGTCACCAAGCCTGGTGGTATCGCCACTATCAAGCCAAGGAGCGGCTGCCCAAGGAAGCTCAAGCCGCCCATGCACAGATTGACTATGGTTGTGAAATACGACACGTTTTCTTACGTTTAAATCTTTAGTTATGTCAAGAAATTGACTAAGTTTCTCTCTCAATGTGCTATTAATGACTAATGATTGCAAAGATGTGCAATGTCCTCCGTGTTTGATTGGTGTGCAGGAAATCAAGTGATACGGGGCGACCTTCGGTCTTCACCGCATCATGTGCTTCATCGCCAAGACGGCACGCTAAGGTGAATCTTCTCCTTTACGCGTGCCTTGAATCGCCTATTTGGGACGATATACTACTTCATACTCCATCGTATCTTGATGATAGGAACTCGACGACAAGTACGGAGGGAAGAGAGGATGCCATGGAGACCCGAGGACGCAAGGCCGATGTCACGGAAGCATGGAAGAGAAGGAGAAAGAGGAGCTGGACGCTCCACGCCGGAACTTCCGCCCACCACCGCCGGAACTTCCGCCCAGATTCCATCCAAGACTGAAGATGCTCGCACTGAAGAACTGCGACCGGAACTTCCGCCCCTCATGGCCGGAACTTCCGCCCCCGACCGGAACTTCCGCCCCTCATGGCCGGAACTTCCGCCCCCGACCGGAACTTCCGCCCTCAGCCACCGGAACTTCCGCCCTGTCGAACTTCAGCTAGATCTCAGCCCACTTTGGCTTGTAACTTACCCCTTCGGCCCCCTACCTATAAATAGGAACCTACCCCCACCTTCATGAGGGAGAGATGATGTTTAGATGAATTGGCTTATGCCTCTATTATCCCTTAGTGGATTTGGGAAACCCCCACCTTAGATGATCCATCTATTGTATCCCTCCTTATCCGGATCTTTTCCATTCTAGTAATTCTATCAATTGAGAATCTCTTGCTTTGCAACTCTATTCTTAGTTGGTCTTTTACTCTTTGGACTTCTATTTGGATTTTTCGATCTTTTGCAAGAGATTCTACCTTTGGTCTTTCTCTCGCACTTCTATCGAGTTGGTGGTTCGGGCCAACGAGGATAACCGATTTGTGTGTGTGCGTGTGTTTGTATCGTGTTCTTCGCGTTCATCCACTTCCCCGCGAATCCCCCTCCACAATCACACTCACCCGGGTCAAACCGTGAAGATTGAGCACACCCTCGGGCTTAGCCCGCATCATATGGTATCTGAGCAAAGGTTGCCACGGATTTGACCCTCCGATTCCACCAATTTCGCCCAAAAATTTCCCCAAAAATTTTTTCCCCAAAAAATAGCTCGAATTTGGATCTCAGGATTTGTTGCGTTTTTTGTGGTTTTGATCCACAGATCTATTGTCTTTGGTGTTGATCTATCATCCCTCCAATTTTCACCGGCCAAATCCACCTATTTCCCACGAAATCCATCATTTTCTGGTCCATTTTTCCGCCCCGAGTTCGTGCTTGTTCGTGCTGTTCGTCCCACAGATTCAGATCTGAAATTTTCTGGTATTTCCGGAACTTCCGCCCCTCAGGACCGGAACTTCCGCCCCTCAGGACCGGAACTTCCGCCCCGAGAGACCGGAACTTCCGCCCACCGGAACTTCCGCCCAAGTTCCGGCCTAGTTCCGGAATTGCGCCAAAACGCCCCTGGATGGTTCTGTAACGAAATCGACCATTTCCGGAACTAGACCGGAAGTTGGCCGGAACTTCCGCCCCGACCGGAACTTCCGCCCCTCAGGACCGGAACTTCCACCCCTCAGGACCGGAACTTCCGCCCCGAGTGACCGGAACTTCCGCCAGCACGACTTTCAGCACTAAAACTGGCAGTTTCAGCATGTAACTTAACCAACTTTCCGGAGCCTGTTTGACCTCAAATTTCGACCAGTTTGACCATCCATCTTGACTCCAACTTTGACAACTTTGACCGCTCATTTTGACCAAACTTTTCGGGCATTGACTTTTGTGTTTGGATTTCCTTGTGGAGTGCATTGGTTGTCTATTTCGCTTCCGCGCCTACATCAACACCGCGACGACACCTTTGGCACCCCGGATTCCGGCGCAACTTCGACACCATCATCGACACCACCTCGATCATCGCAAGTTTGTGTGCTTGACACCGCCTAACATCAATAGGTATAACTTGCCCCACCCCTTGTAACCCCGTTTCTTTCTTTGTGTACCTATCCCATTGAGAGTGGCTTTCCGAGTGTTGCGAAGCATTGCACAAGTGTCACGACCGTGAGAGGGTGTGTGTGTGCATTGTGTTGAGCAAAGCTCCGAAGCAAGCTCGGTGAGAAAGATACACAAAAGAAGAAAAAGTGTGACATATATATAGAGAAAAATAAAGCTTCTAAGCATAGAAAAAAAAGAGAAAAAGAAAAAGAAATAGAAAAAGAGTGTGTGTCCACCGATACAAAGGAGTGCAAAGCTTGTATGCACTAAGAGAGAAAAGAGAAGAGTGGCATTTGTGCAAATCTTGTTGCTTCTCGAATATGCAACCAAGCTACGGTCTCTCTTGTGTTGGCGTGACACCGAGCTTATAGTCTTCGTTAGGACCATTTTGTTACTTTCTCACTTCCTTGGTCGCGCTAACCCCATTGTTCTTCCTTGTGTGTGTTTCCGTGTTTCCTTGACATAGATCACCGCTTTTGACATTTGAATTTGGATCTTACCCACATTTGACAATAGACATTTTCTTTGGTTCTTTTCGTTTGCTATCCACTTCCTCACCTACCACCATATAGAGTTCTTAGCCTTTTGCGTGTGCTTTGAGTGCGTGTGTGAGTACATATCGGTTATTCTCTAACTTGAACCATTTTCTCGATTTTGGTTTGCGAGTTTTGACCTTTTGGTAGTTTTCCTTCCACCACATACATACACCCTTCCTAGTGAGAGCCACTCAAAATGACACCACAAGAAAAGGCCGAGATGAGAGCCTACTTTGCCGAGCTAGAAGCTCTTGAAGCCAATATGACCCCCAAAGACAAAGCCGAGTGCAAATTCTACTTCAAACACCTTGAGAGCAAGAGTGACACACCACATGAGTTGAGTGAGGACGCTTTGATTTCTAAAACATTAACCTCTACTCCTCTTGTGTTGTCTTCCTCTTTGCTAGGTTGCTCGGACATCGACGACGCCATTGCCATGGAGATGAGGGACTCCACTATATGTGAGATGAGCGACTCCACTATATGTGAGATGAGCGAATGCACTATATGTGAGATGAGCAACTCCACTATATGTGAGATGAGTGAATCCACTATACATGAGCTTGAGTGCCTCCACATTGAGGATATGAGTGATACACCGAGTGAGATGAGAGTGGTAGTTGATAGGTCATGTGAGGCCATTCCGAATTCTAACAACTTACCCTCTACCTCTAGTGTGTTTCCTTGTGTCTCATTAGGTACCATGGATGACGAGTTCCCGATCATGGAGAAGATGTACATGGTGCATGAAGATGATGCTATCACACCATGCTTGATTGAAGATGAACATGGAGGCCACATGGAGCCTACCTCTTCCACAACACCCACTTCAAATGAGTCGGACTACAAAGGTACCTATATGGGTGTTGTTGATGCCATGATCCCACTAGTGGACATGATGATTTGTGAGTGCTTGCATGAGTTGGATGATCCTATTGCTATGTGATACGTCTCCGACGTATCGATAATTTCTTATGTTCCATGCCATATTATTGATGATACCTACATGTTTTATGCACACTTTATGTCATATTCATGCATTTTCTGGAACTAACCTATTAACAAGATGCCGAAGTGCCGGTTCTGTTTTCTCGCTGTTTTTGGTTTCGAAATCCTAGTAACGAAATATTCTCGGAATCGGACGAAATCAAGACCCGGGTTCCTATTTTCACCGGAAGCATCCGGAACACCGGGAAGGACCGGAGGGGGGGCACCGGGCCCCCGGACCATAGGCCGGCGCGGCCCGGGCCCCGGCCGCGCCGCCATATGGTGTGGCCACCCCTTCGACCCTCCTGCGCCGCCTCTTCGCCTATATAAAGCCTCCGTCGCGAAAACCCCGATGCGAAAAACCACGATACGGAAAACCTTCCGGAGCCGCCGCCATCGCGAAGCCAAGATCCGGGGGACATGAGTCTCCGTTCCGGCACCCTGCCGGAGCGGGGAAGTGCCCCGGAAGGCTTCTCCATCGACACCGCTGCCATCTCCACCGCCATCTTCATCACCGCTGCTCGCTCCCATGAGGAGGGAGTAGTTCTCCATCGAGGCTCGTGGGCTGTACCGGTAGCTATGTGGTTCATCTCTCTCCTATGTACTTCAATACAATAATCTCATGAGCTGCCTTACATGATTGAGATTCATATGATGATGCTTGTAATCTAGATGTCACTATGCTAGTCAAGTGAGTTTTACTTATGTGATCTCCGGAGACTCCTTGTCCCACGAGTGTAAAGGTGACGAGTGTGTGCACCGTGTGGGTCTCTTAGGCTATATTTCACGAGAATACTTATTCACTTGTTGAATGGCATAGTGAGGTGTTTATTTATATCTCTTTATGATTGCAATGTGTTTGTATCACAATTTATCTATGTGCTACTCTAGCAATGTTATTAAAGTAGTTTTATTCCTCCTGCACGTGTGCAAAGGTGACGATGTGTGCACCGTGTTAGTACTTGGTTTATGCTATGATCATGATCTCTTGTAGATTGCGAAGTTAACTATTGCTATGATAATATTGATGTGATCTATTCCTCCTACATATGCATGAAGGTGACAAGTGTGCATGCTATGTTAGTACTTGGTTTAGTCTTTTGATCTATCTTACACTAAAGGTTACTAAAATATGAGCATTATTGTGGAGCTTGTTAACTCCGGCATTGAGGGTTCGTGTAATCCTACGCAATGTGTTCATCATCCAACAAAAGAGTGTAGAGTATGCATTTATCTATTCTGTTATGTGATCAATGTTGAGAGTGTCCACTAGTGAAAGTCTATTCCCTAGGCCTTGTTCCTAAATACTGCTATCGCTGTTTGTTTACTGTTTTACTGCGTTACTACTGCTGCATTACTACTGCTTGTTTACTGTCCTGGGCAAAGCACTTTTCTGGTGCCGTTGCCACTGCTCATACTTATTCATACCACCTCTATTTCACTATCTCTTCGCCGAACTAGTGCACCTATTAGGTGTGTTGGGGACACAAGAGACTTCTTGCTTTGTGGTTGCAGGGTTGCATGAGAGGGATATCTTTGACCTCTTCCTCCCTGAGTTCGATAAACCTTGGGTGATCCACTTAAGGGAAACTTGCTCGCTGTTCTACAAACCTCTGCTCTTGGAGGCCCAACACTGTCTACAAGAATAGAAGCTCCCGTAGACATCAAGTACTTTTACGGCGCCGTTGTCGGGGAGGAAAGGTAAAAAGGCACTCATACTCCGGTTCCGGGTAACAATACTTTTCTGGCGCCATTGTGTTTGTGCTCGAAGCTATTTCCTTTAGATCCTGCAATTGCATCTTTTTGTTTCTTGTTTACACTAGTTAGGCATAATGGAAAACAACAAAAAATTTAGTGAGCTTTTTAATCTTTTTCCTGATTTAGAATTGTTTGGTGCAAACATTAAAAAACCAATGGAACCTCATTTGCATGCTAGTAGCGATGTTATTAGTATGAATGCAATTACTGCTAATGCTATGGAGAAGTCTAAGCTTGGGGAAGCTAGTTTTTGTGATCTTTTTAGCTTCCCATCTTCGGGTGAGAAAATTTGCTCTGATAACACTTTATCTCCCATATGCGATAACTCTAATGATGCTTGTGATATTTTAAATGCACCTACTAAAAGTATCCCATATAAAATACCTATGAAGATTATTGAACATGTTATGGATAACCGCTATGAAGGGGATGGAAGCTGTGCATCCCGGAGATCATTTACTTGTTTTTGCATGAATTATGCGGGTTATTCAAGTGTGCAGGTATCTCTATGGATGAATTGAAGAAGAAATTATTCTCCATGTCGTTGACTGGTAAAGCGGCGCATTGGCATAAACTGCTGAAGGATGAGCATTCTCTTGATTGGAAGGATATTGTGCATCTATTTTATTCTAAATTCTATCCTCCAAGTGAAATTCACAAAGATCGAAACCGAATATATAATTTCTGGCTCATGATGGAGAGAGTATTGCCCAAGCATGGGAGAGATTGAAGTCTTTAATGCTCAAATGCCCCAATCATGAGCTTCCGGGTAATATCATTATTGATAATTTCTATGCAAGACTTTCTTTTCAAGATAAGACCTTACTGGATGCTACTTGTTCTCGGCTCATTCACGCGCAACAAAGAAGAGTTTAAAAGGGACCTTCTTGATCGGATTAAGGAGAACGCCGAAGATTGGGAGAACGACAAAGGTAAAGAGTCAGGTATAAACTATGATTATGAATGCATTGAAACTTTTATGGATACCGATAAATTTCGAAATATGAGTGCTACTTATGGTCTTGACTCTCAAGTTGCCGCAAATCTTTATAAAGCCTTTGTTTCTCATTTTGAATTGCCTAAAAAGAATTTTGATAAGTATCATGAACCTTTTAAAGAGGCTTGTGTGAAGAATGAAATTGTTGTTAATTATTGTAATGAGCATGCTCAAACTCCTAAGAATGCTATTTCCTATAAGCATGTTAATTTTTGTGGAATACATAGACCTTGTGGAATTAATCAAATCAAAGATGAATATTGTATCCATCATGCTAATGAAAAAACTAGAAAGTGGTTTAGGGCTCTAGATGATCTTGGTAAAAAAGTTTGTGCCCTCTATCCTTTTATTTGTGAAGTTTGCCATGAAGTGGGTCATTTTAATTTTCAATGCTCCTCCAATGATAATTTGAACCCAATGAGTGCTGCAAATTTGTATTGTGATGATGAAATTACTCCTAATCAGCATGATGAACTTACTTTATTTTTGGGGTGTGAAGAACTGTCGAGAAAAATCTCTTTGTTACATATGAGTGATCTTGATATTGATGATGTCCCGCATGGGTGTTTTTCTTATTGCATTGATAATAGCCATACAAATACTTACATACAAAATATTTTAGAAGATGACACCTTGCCAAAATATGATAGGACCGCTGTGTGTTTTCAACTAATTAATGAAAAGGAGGGATCCTCCCAAGTTTCTTCTATTGTTTCTGAAAGTAAATCAGGGTATGCGGACAAGCCACCCTTCAAGCCTCTTCCTCCTAAAAAAAGGGACGAGGAGAAGGGAACGAAGAAGAAGAAGAAGAAGGAGAATAAAAAGAAAGAGGTAACGGCGTATCCCCGCGTGAATGAGATAACGCTAGGTAACCGTAAGTATGTTGCTCCTAATGATTATTGTGACAATGAATCTGAATACGATGATCTTCCTATGCCCTTTACATACATTAGCGATCATGATTTGAATGAGCACACTACTTTTGATATTACAAATCTCCGGGAAACTAATTCTGAAAATGATGATAATAATTGCCATAGTGTCGAGTACTATCCATGCTTCCTCCCATAATGATATAGAAAGCTCTAAGCTTTGGGAAGAGGAGTTTGAAAATCCTTTAGCTACTGGTCATTATGTTCTTGATACATCTCCTTCTAATAACAATGATGGTGTGGACACAGATAAACCGACTGTGAAAGATAACTATTCTATTTCCTATAATGACACTGTGCCCCCGATCTCTGATGATTATTATAAAGAATGCTATGATATAGGTTCTAACTATCCTTATGAAACTTTCGTAGTCATGCTTGGATTACCAAAAACAATTCCCTTAATATGCAATTTGTTTACCATGTTCAAATTCTTGATAATAATCTTGCTCCAATTACTATTAATGAGAATAACTTTTCTTATGCCAAATTTAATGATACATCTATGCATATGAACCATGATAAGAATGTTTTAAGTGATGGGTATATTGTGGATTTCATCAATGGTGCTACTGAAAGTTATTATGAGAGAGGGAAATATGGTTATATGCATCTTAATAATATTAAGTTTCCCCTCTTTATGTCGAGAATCTTGAAGTTACTCGTGTTTTATCCTCTTATGCTTGTCACTTTGTTCTTCATGAATTCATTTGTGTACAAGATTCCTCTTCATAGGAAGCATGTTAGACTTAAATTTGTTTTGAATTTACCTCTTGAAGCTCTCTTTTTGCTCCAAAAACTATTTCCTGCGAGCACAACATTAAAACTGCTGAGCCCATCTTAATGGCTATAAAGAAAGAACTTCTTGGGAGATAACCCATGTGTTATTTTGCTACAGTATTTTTGTTTTATATTTGTGTCTTGGAAGTTGTTTACTACTGTAGCAACCTCTCCTTATCTTAGTTTTGAGTCTTGTTGTGCCTAGTAAAGTCTTTGATAGTAAAGTAAGTACTAGATTTGGATTACTGCGCAGAAACAGATTTCTTTGCTGTCACGAATCTGGGTCTAATTCTCTGTAGGTAACTCAGAAAATTATGCCAATTTACGTGAGTGATCCTCAGATATGTACGCAACTTTCATTCAATTTGGGCATTTTCATTTGAGCAAGTCTGGTGCCCTTTTAAAATTCGTCTTTACGGATGATTCTGTTTTGACAGATTCTGCCTTTTATTTCGCATTGCTTCTTTCGCTGTGTTGGGTGGATTTCTTTGTTCCATTACCTTCCAGTAGCTTTGAGCAATGTCCAGAAGTGTTAAGAATGATTGTGTCACCTCTGAACATGTGAGTTTCTGATTATGCACTAACCCTCTAATGAGTTTGTTTCGAGTTTGGTGTGGAGGAAGTTTTCAAGGGTCAAGAGAGGAGGATGATATACTATGATCAAGGAGAGTGAAAGCTCTAAGCTCGGGGATGCCCCAGTGGTTCACCCCTGCATATTCTAAGAAGGCTCAAGCGTCTAAGCTTGGGGATGCCCAAGGCATCCCCTTCTTCATCGACAAATTATCAGGTTCCTTCTCTTGAAACTATATTTTTATTCGGCCACATCTTATGTACTTTACTTGGAGCGTCTGTGTGCTTTTGTTTCTGTTTTTGTTTGAATAAATGCTTGTGTGGGAGAGAGACACGCTCCGCTGGTTCGTATGAACACATGTGTTCTTAGCTTTTAATTTTCTTGGCGAAGGATGAAACTGCTTCGTTAATTGTTATATGGTTGGAAACGGAAAATGCTACATGTAGTGACTGGTATGATGTCTTGAATAACTTGATACTTGGCAACTCGTAGTGCTCTTGTTTAAGCTCTTGCATCATATACTTTGCACCTATTAGTGAAGAAATACATAGAGCTTGTTAAAATTTGGTTTGCATGAGTGGTTTCTCTAGAGTCTAGATATTTTCTAGTGAGGTGTTTGAACAACAGGGAAGACGATGTATAGTCTTATAATGCTTGTAATATGTCTTTTATGTAAAGTTTTGATGTACTAGTTTATGCTTGTGTTTGCTTCAAACAACCTTGCTAGCCTAAACCTTGTATCGAGAGGGAATACTTCTCATGCATCCAAAATCCTTGAGCCAACCACTATGCCATTTGTGTCCACCATACCTACCTACTACATGGTATTTATCCGCCATTCCAAAGTAAATTGCTTGAGTGCTACCTTTAAAATTCCATCATTCACCTTTGCAATATATAGCTCATGGGACAAATAGCTTAAAAACTATTGTGGTATTGAATATGTACTTATGCACTTTATCTCCTATTAAGTTGCTTGTTGTGCGATAACCATGCTTTTGGGGACGCCATCAACTATTCTTTGTTGAATATCATGTGAGTTGCTATGCATGTCCGTCTTGTCTGAAGTAAGAGAGATCTACCACCTTCATGGTTGGAGCATGCATATTGTTAGAGAAGAACATTGGGCCGCTAACTAAAGCCATGATTCATGGTGGAAGTTTCAGCTTTGGACATATATCCTCAATCTCATATGAGAATAATAATTGTTGCCACATGCTTATGCATTAAAGAGGAGTCCATTATCTCGTTGTCCATGTTGTCCCGGTATGGATGTCTAAGTTGAGAATAATCAAAAGCGAGAAATCCAAAATGCGAGCTTTCTCCTTAGACCTTTGTACAGGCGGCATGGAGGTACCCCATTGTGACACTTGGTCAAAACATGTGCATTGCAAAGATCCGGTAGTCCAAGTTAATTAGGACAAGGTGCGGGCACTATTAGTATACTATGCATGAGACTTGCAACTTGTAAGATATAATGTACATAACTCATATGCTTTATTACTACCGTTGACAAAATTGTTTCATGTTTTCAAAATAAAAGCTCTAGCACAAATATAGCAATCGATGCTTTCCTCTTTGAAGGACCATTCTCTTTTACTTTTTATGTTGAGTCAGTTCACCTATCTCTCTCCACCTCAAGAAGCAAACACTTGTGTGAACTGTGCATTGATTCCTACATACTTGCATATTGCACTTGTTATATTACTCTATGTTGACAAACTATCATTGAGATATACATGTTACAAGTTGAAAGCAATTGCTGAAACTTTATCTTCCATTGTGTTGCTTCAATATCTTTACTTTAAATTATTACTTTATGAGTTAACTCTTATGCAAGACTTATTGATGCCTGTCTTGAAAGTGCTATTCATGAAAAGTCATTGCTTTATGATTCAGCTTGTTTACTCATGTCATTACCATTGTTTTGATCGCTGCATTCATTACATATGTTTACAATATGATCAAGTTTATGATGGCATGTCACTTCAGAAATTATCTTTGTTATCGTTTTACCACTCGGGACGAGCGGAACTAAGCTTGGGGATGCTTGATACGTCTCCGACGTATCGATAATTTCTTATGTTCCATGCCATATTATTGATGATACCTACATGTTTTATGCACACTTTATGTCATATTCGTGCATTTTCTCGGAACTAACCTATTAACAAGATGCCGAAGTGCCGGTCCTCGTTTTCTGCTGTTTTTGGTTTCGTAAATCCTAGTAACGAAATATTCTCGGAATCGGACGAAATCAAGACCCAGTGTTCCTATTTTCACCGAAGCATCCGAACACCCGGAAGGACCCGCAGGGGGGCACCGGGCCCCTGCACCATAGGCCGGCGCGGCCCGAGCCCCTGGCCGCGCCGCCATATGGTGTGGCCACCCCTTCGACCCTCCCGCGCCGCCTCTTCGCCTATATAAAGCCTCCGTCGCGAAAACCCCGATGCGAAAAACCACGATACGGAAAACCTTCCGGAGCCGCCGCCATCGCGAAGCCAAGATCCGGGGGACAGAGTCTCTGTTCCGGCACCCTGCCGGAGCGGGGAAGTGCCCCGGAAGGCTTCTCCATCGACACCGCTGCCATCTCCACCGCCATCTTCATCACCGCTGCTCGCTCCCATGAGGAGGGAGTAGTTCTCCATCGAGGCTCTGGGCCGTACCGGTAGCTATGTGGTTCATCTCTCTCCTATGTACTTCAATACAATAATCTCATGAGCTGCCTTACATGATTGAGATTCATATGATGATGCTTGTAATCTAGATGTCACTATGCTAGTCAAGTGAGTTTTACTTATGTGATCTCCGGAGACTCCTTGTCCCACGAGTGTAAAGGTGACAGAGTGTGTGCACCGTGTGGGTCTCTTAGGCTATATTTCACAGTAATACTTATTCACTCGTTGAATGGCATAGTGAGGTGTTTATTTATATCTCTTTATGATTGCAATGTGTTTGTATCACAATTTATCTATGTGCTACTCTAGCAATGTTATTAAAGTAGTTTTATTCCTCCCGCACGTGTGCAAAGGTGACAAGTGTGTGCACCGTGTTAGTACTTGGTTTATGCTATGATCATGATCTCTTGTAGATTGCGAAGTTAACTATTGCTATGATAATATTGATGTGATCTATTCCTCCTACATATGCATGAAGGTGACGAGTGTGCATGCTATGTTAGTACTTGGTTTAGTCTTTTGATCTATCTTACACTAAAGGTTACTAAAATATGAGCATTATTGTGGAGCTTGTTAACTCCGGCATTGAGGGTTCGTGTAATCCTACGCAATGTGTTCATCATCCAACAAAAGAGTGTAGAGTATGCATTTATCTATTCTGTTATGTGATCAATGTTGAGAGTGTCCACTAGTGAAAGTCTATTCCCTAGGCCTTGTTCCTAAATATCGCTATCGCTCGCTTGTTTACTCGTTTCATCTGCGTTACTACCGCTCGCATTACTACCGCTTGTTTATCGTCCTCGGGCAAAGCACTTTTCTGGTGCCGTTGCCACTGCTCATACTTATTCATACCACCTCTATTTCACTATCTCTTCGCCGAACTAGTGCACCTATTAGGTGTGTTGGGGACACAAGAGACTTCTTGCTTTGTGGTTGCAGGGTTGCATGAGAGGGATATCTTTGACCTCTTCCTCCCTGAGTTCGATAAACCTTGGGTGATCCACTTAAGGGAAACTTGCTGCTGTTCTACAAACCTCTGCTCTTGGAGGCCCAACACTGTCTACAAGAATAGAAGCTCCCGTAGACATCACTATGTCATATGCTTCTTTCACATTCCCTTGTGATACTTGTGATACCACCATTGTTGATCATGTGGAATTAGTTGCTTATGATAATATCACCATGCCATGCTATGAGAGTTTCACTTTCTCTCCAATTGCTTGCAATATGTCGAACAATTGCTCTTTCCCATGTATTGCTTGCAATGAAAATGATGACGATAATGCTTATGTTGTGACAACCTTGCCGAACAATTTCTCTTTCCATAGGTTTGTCGACAACAATGATACAATGTTGAACATGTTTTGTGCTAAATGCTTGCAATACTCTCCCATTAGTGCAACCAAAATGTTGAACACTTGCTCTTTCCAATGCTTGGTTTGCCATAATGTTAGTATGCTTGTACATGAGATTGCCCCCATAGCTCTCTCAAACTTTGGAGACTTTGCCTATATCCATGATGAGCATGTTCATGTGTTTACTCCGCATATTCACCACATATACTATGATAGATTGCTTAATGCTAATGGTGATGTGCAAAAGAGATGGACCATCATGATGGATGATGTGTTCATATACCATGCACACACGTTCTTTGCTTTGCCTATTGTGTGTGTAGATACAAGAATGCCAATGTCAACCTCGATTGAGCACGAGTTGACAAAGAGAGCTCTAGAGAGCATAATACAAGTGAGTTCAAGATCGAACCCGCTCTAATACCTTTCCCATGCTTTGCATTGAACATGTCGAACAATTTCTCTTTCTCTTGGTTCTTTTGCAAGCATGATGATGTGATTCTTACCGTTGGTGTTGCCTCAAACAAGTTGACCAATTGCTCTTTCATTTGGTTTTTTGGCACGCACTGTTGTGCAAATGTTTTCTTGGTGAACTTTTTGGATGATATGTTGTGTGTTGCACCAAATATGAGGACCAATTTCTCTTTCCAATGGTTTGTGTGCACACATGTTGATGATATTTTGGACACTCTTCCGTATGTGTTTTTGCCAAATTCTCCACTTGTTGCTTCAAGGATGTTGAACAATTTCTCTTTCCGATGCCTTGAGTGCAACAATGAAAATGAGTTTATACATGAGATGGACACCATGGTCGTCTCACAATTTGGAGTTTTTGTGTTTCCACATTTGGAAGATGTTCATAAGGAGTTCATACACATTGACCTTGCACATGCCTTATTCTTGATATATTTGTGTTGTGCTAACGGTGTTGTGAACATGAATGGACATGTCGTCGATGATATGCTCCTCTATCACGCACACATATACTTTGCTTGGTCTTTGTTGTGTGAAGGTAGAAGTGACTTGTGGATGAGCGTCAATGAATGGGCTCAACCCCATACATCTACTACACAAGATCTCTCAATGAGAGCACACCGACATTATGCTAAGGTGACCTCCTTCTACTTAAGCTATCTTGCTAAACCCGTGGAACATTGGCTATGCTTTGAGTGTTGTTTGGCTTTTCTTGTGCTATTCATAGGGCTATTGACAAGCGAAGCGACATTCAAGTGTGGTTGTCATCTACCTCCTATACAAGTTCATGAAGAGCTATCGTCGAGGACGACTCTTTTTCAAGTGGGGGGAGATGATACGGGGCGACCTTCGGTCTTCACCGCATCATGTGCTTCATCGCCAAGACGGCACGCTAAGGTGAATCTTCTCCTTTACGCGTGCCTCGAATCGCCTATTTGGGACGATATACTACTTCATACTCCATCATATCTTGATGATAGGAACTCGACGACAAGTACGGAGGGAAGAGAGGATGCCATGGAGACCCGAGGACGCAAGGCCGATGTCACGGAAGCATGGAAGAGAAGGAGAAAGAGGAGCTGGACGCTCCACGCCGGAACTTCCGCCCACCACCGCCGGAACTTCCGCCCAGATTCCATCCAAGACTGAAGATGCTCGCACTGAAGAACTGCGACCGGAACTTCCGCCCCTCATGGCCGGAACTTCCGCCCCCGACCGGAACTTCCGCCCCTCATGGCTGGAACTTCCGCCCCCGACCGGAACTTCCGCCCCCGACCGGAACTTCCGCCCTCAGCCACCGGAACTTCCGCCCTGTCGAACTTCAGCTAGATCTCAGCCCACTTTGGCTTGTAACTTACCCCTTTGGCCCCCTACCTATAAATAGGAACCTACCCCCACCTTCATGAGGGAGAGATGATGTTTAGATGAATTGGCTTATGCCTCTATTATCCCTTAGTGGATTTGGGAAACCCCCACCTTAGACGATCCATCTATTGTATCCCTCCTTATCCGGATCTTTTCCATTCTAGTAATTCTATCAATTGAGAATCTCTTGCTTTGCAACTCTATTCTTAGTTGGTCTTTTACTCTTTGGACTTCTATTTGGATTTGTCGATCTTTTGCAAGAGATTCTACCTTTGGTCTTTCTCTCGCACTTCTATCGAGTTGGTGGTTCGGGCCAACGAGGATAACCGATTTGTGTGTGTGCGTGTGTTTGTATCGTGTTCTTCGCGTTCATCCACTTCCCCGCGAATCCCCCTCCGCAATCACACTCACCCGGGTCAAACCGTGAAGATTGGACACACCCTCGGGCTTAGCCCGCATCACCAAGTCATAATAGCAAATGGACCTGTAATTAGTGAAAACAAAAATCTCTTCACAAGTGCAAAGAAAATCAACCAGAAGCCGAAACTCGGTTCCAGCGGGTTTAGCAAACACCGGTACGAGCAAGCCCCGCCCGTACTAGGCGCTGCAGCATTCCCAAGGTCAAACCCTATAAGTTATGTGAAGGGAGCCATGCCAAAAAGAGAGCCACTCATCATCAAAAAGAGCCGCCACCCATCAGATCCATCTACACCACACCGAAGGAGATCCACCACCATAGTTCATCCCTTCCATCTCCCATCTCCTCCATAGTCATAGCCATCACCATTGTAATAGAGATCTCCTTGAGAATTGGTGACCATTGTAAGAATATTTTGATTTCAATCCAAGTATTTGCAACAATGATTTCTATCTTTGATCTTGATATCATCTGTGAGTAGTCCTCACGGGCTGCGGGTTAGGGTGAATCCTCGCAGCGTTTATATGCATCTAATCTCATGAATATGTGTAAGAATTGAATATGAGTTTTGCAATCTTGTCTCTTTGCCTCGATTCGATGGTCTGCAAGTACCCATGTCTATGGATCGATCAAAGGAAGAAGTGGGATGAGGTGAGAATGGCGTGCTACCGTGAAACCTCAGTGACATAAAGGGGAAAGTAACGGTACATATTTAGTGATTCACTCGGGATAAACGGCACAATCATCTGGCTTAACGCTTTGGTCTATATTCATTTACTTAATAATTGTTGTTACTCGCGGTGGTGGGAACAATGGTTGGACTAAGAGACTCTTGTCACCTCTGGCTTTAGGGGCAAGAGTATTTACGGATGTGCTGCTCAAAATGTTCATATCACTATTTAATTACTACACATTTGTACTTCATTTTTATATGTATGCAAAGCTGCAGGAGAATCCTTAACTCTGGCTTATTTCCATCCATTGAACACAACATAAAGCAAAGTAAACTAGAAAGGTCTGGTAAATATAAAATCAAATCAACTAGCAAGTCTTGTAGACGTTTCCTTTACACCATTTTAGTAGTGCTTCCCAAGATTTGATTAAACCTAGGTCTTTTAGGGAAAAAGCTTACAATACTACAATCCATAATCCGGATCGAAGGAATCAACCCTTTTTCCGGCGCCGTTGCCGAGGAAGCAATTTCACTATTTTGGTAAGGTTACTAGAGACCTTGTTAGTTTGTTTCATTTTCGTTTTAGTTTTATTTATTGCTATTAGTTTACGTTTTGTTATCTATTTGAAAACCCAAAAAATTAGTTACTTGTTCTTTTTATTGTCATAATCAAAAATAAGAAAAATATAGGAACCATGGCACAAAATAAGCTTGGGGAATATGCTATCCCCCCAATGATGATTTTATTCGTGCACCTATAACTCAACCCGTTGTCATAACGGAGAATTATGAATTAAGCCTAACCTTTTAAGCTTGGTTCAGCAGAATCAATTTGGAGGCTCGGCCGCTGAGGACTCATGTATGCACATAAATATATTTACTGAAATATGCGATATGATGCGCATTAAAGATGTCAACCCCAATGCGGTAACACTACGCTTGTTTCCTTTTTCATTAAGATTAAAAGCAAAAGACTGGTTGCTAGCTTTGCCCAAAGGCACTATTACTTCATGGGATGAATGCACTAATATATTTATGACTAAGTTTTTCCCTCCAGCAAAGCCTATGCAGGTACGATCCAACATTGGAGGTTTTAGACAAGAAGACCAAGAGCCACTAGCGCTTGCATGGGAAAGGATGAAGGAAGCCATCATGAACTGTCCAAGTCATGGAATGGATGACTGGTTAATTTGCCACTTATTTTATAATGCCCTTAACCCAATGTCCAAGTCTATGTTTGATACTGTAGCCGGAGGAACATTCATGAGGAAGCATGTTGAAGTTGCTAGAAGACTCTTAGATGATATGCAAAGCAACCATGCCCAATGGCATGTATAAAGATCCTCCTCAAGAAAGGTGAATTCAAACACTGAAAGTAATAATGAAAAGTTAATTCAAAGGTAGATGAGTTTATAAATATCTAGAAGGTAAGGAAAATACCCAAGTTAATGCCATCACCAATTCTAATGTTGAGGAAGTAGATTTCATAGCTAGAAATCCTTATAACTCTGCATGGAAGAGTCAAAACTTTGGCTTGAATTTTCAAAAGCAATACACTAATCATGTAGGAGTTCAAAATAACAACTACAATAATGGTAGTGGGGAAAGCAATGGTAATGTTTCCAATTGAAAGTACTTTCAAAAAAATTATGCTTGCTCAAACTGAACAAAACAATACCCTTACAAAACTTACTGAGAACCATATAGCACTGAAAGAACATTGAGCCCCCATGTGTGGTTTTGGTAATTGATGACAATCCCTATGTACTAACGGTTGCATTGAGAATCAATCTTAGGACATGTCCATAGCCATATGATGGTCTCAAGGTTGCGAAATGGAGAAGATCCAGTACAATGATGAAGATGGTGTCGAAGAGAGATGAAGACGGTGTAGAAGATGAAGAGGGATAGAGACGGCGTAGAAGATGATGAGAGATGAAGACGGTGTAGAAGATGAATGAAGACGGTGGCGTGCGTACAAGACGGATGAAGTCGGTGGCGTGTATGTTGGAGGAAGATGGTGGCATGTACAATGATGAAGAGGATGAAGATGGAGCTTGCCGACTCGAGAGGAACGTGCAAGGATAAGGTTTGTGCTCGATAGGATAGTGGATCGCATCATCGGAGAGAGCTCAAACCTTGCATGCATTGCATCGTGTTTCTTGGTTGTTCTTGGTTCTTATCCATGAGATGGGTTAGAGCTTGTGTTCATTCTCATGACAATCTCTAGCTCATCGGAAACGGATTCCGGATGCATCGCATGTTGCATGGGCGAGGGTGATGATTTTCCCGATATACCATATTGAGAGGTTACACCTCTATGACCATGAGAAAATCTTCACTCACTCTTTTCCATGTTTTCACCTTGTGAAGAGGTAGCTCTCTTCGTCCTATTTCTGGCAAAATTGGTTTCATGTCATTCCGAATTTTCTAGCCCAAGTTATCGCATTTTCCGTTTCGCAGAAAAAAAAAGAAAAAGAAAAAGTGGGCGGTAGTACCGCTTGGGCTTCCGGCCCAACTACCGCATCAGCCCTCCAGGCTTACTGGACTCCATCCGGTACCGGGCCGGTACCAGGCCGGTAGTACCGTAACCATTACAGTACCTAGCCGGTACCGGGCCGGTACTTCCGGCCCATCTCTTTTTTTTTTTTTTCTCTTCTCTCCATCCTCCAGCCTGAACTAGGCCACGCCCTGCACTCCGGCCCAGCCGCTGTCCCGCACCAGGCCGGCCTGCCCCGCACCCCTTCCACGCCCGCACTGGGTCGCTGCTGGCCCAGCTTCTTCTCCGCGCCAGGCCGCCGCTGCACCGCTGCTCGCTGCCGCCCTTGCCACGCACGTGCTCCCGCCCGCGTTGACCACTCCCGCTCGATCGGGAGAGCGCCCAGCTTGCTCGATCCCCGCGCCAGCATCTCCTGCCCATGCACGCGCGCTGCTACCGCATGTCGCACTGCTGCGCCTGCTCCTGCCCCTCCCATGCGCTGCTGCTCTGCTTTCTCCTCTCTCTATTTTGCAGATTTGCCTCAGATTTGGTACAAGCGGTAGTACCGCCCATGCAAGCGGTACTACCGGTTTGGGGCCGTTTTTCGCCTATTTTCTGCACAGTTCGCGCGCGAGCGGTGGTACCGCTTTGACAAGCGGTAGTACTGCTCGGGCGCGAATCTGATCGTTTTCTGCCCCAACAGCTATATTTCTGGGCCCTCTATTTATACCCCTCTTCCACCTCCGACCCAACTACTTCTTCCCCTCCATTCTCTCTCCTTCATTGTTGACCTTGAAGAGTTTCTTCCTCCTCTTGATCCCCCACTATTTCTTGCATATTTTTGGGGGAAAAGGAGAGAGGAGATCTAGATCTAGAGCTTCACCAATTGAATCCCTCTCTAAGTGAGGGGATCTTGCTAGATCTAGATCTTGGAGTAATTTTGTGTTCCTCCTCTATTTTGTTCTTCCTCCCTTATTCCCCCAATAGCTTTTGTAGCTTTGTTGGAATTTGGGGGAGAGGAACTTGGGCATCTTAGTGATGTTCTTAGCCATTGCATTAGGTGCATGATACGTCCAAAACGTATCTACTTTCCCGAACACTTTTGCTATTGTTTTGCCTCTAATTTGTGTATTTTGGATGCAACTAACACGGACTAACGCTGTTTTCGCGTAACCGTTCCGGTGTCTCGTTTTGTGCAGTAAATCCAACTTTCAGTGAAAAACCTCGGGATTTTGACGAAAGGGCCTATTTTCCCGTAATAATGACTGAGCCGTAAGGACAATTGAAGTGGAGGCCCGAGGGCCCCACACCACATGGCGGCGCGGCCCGTGGGGGCCCGCGCGGCCGTGTGGTGTGGCTCCTCGGCCGGCCTCCGACGCCCCCTTCGGACTACTTATTCGCCTCGACCTAAAAACGCACGGGGAGAAGTCGAAGTCACCGTAAACCCTCCGAACGCCGCCACATCGCGAAACTCCGTCGCGGGAGCCGGGTCTCCGTTCGGCACTCCGCGGGACGGGGAATTGGAGGAGATCATCACCGCCAACGCCTCTCCATCAACCAGCAATGTTTCCCCCATCCATGTGTGAGTAATTCCCCCGCTGTAGGCTGAAGGGGATGGTAGGGATTGGATGAGATTGGTCATGTAATAGCATAAGATTGTTAGGGCATAGTGCCTAGTGTCCGTAGATGGTACTTTTATGATATTGTTGCAACTTGTTATGCTTAATGCTTGTCACTAGGGCCCGAGTGCCATGATCTCAGATCTCAACATGTTATTGATTCATGAAGATATTCGTTGTTTATGATCTTACCTCGCAAGTTGTATACACATGTCGCCGTCCGAACCAATGGCCCCGAAGTGACGAAATTGGGACAACCGAGAGGGATGGTAGTGATGTGAGGATCACATGTGTTCACGGAGTGTTAATGCTTTGCTCCGGTACTCTATTAAAAGGAGTACCTTAATATCCAAGAAGTTTCCCTTGAGGCCCTGGCCGCCACCGGCTGGTAGGACAAAAGATGTTGTGCAAGTTTCTCATTGCGAGCACGTACGACTATAATTGGAACACATGCCTATTGATTGATTAGTACTTGGACACCGTTTTATTATTATCTGCAAATGCCCCGCTATGATTGTTACATGAGTTTCTCTCATCCATGCAATGCCCGTCATCCGTCCCCGTGCCTACGCGTATTTTAATCCTCGCCGTTTACTATAATCACTACCGCTGTCTTTGTTACTCGCTACCGTTATTTCGCTATCGCTATCGCTATAAAACTCGTTACTACTGATAAACTCTTGCGAGCAAGTCTGTTTCCAGGTGCAGCTGAATTGACAACTCCGCTGTTAAGGCTTTCAAGTATTCTTTGTCTCCCCTTGTGTCGAATCAATAAATTGGGTAATACTTCCCTCGAAGACTGTTGCGATCCCCTATACTTGTGGGTCATCAGTGCATCGGTTTGGGTTCTCTCCGGGGGTTCAGTCTCATAGAGGGCATGTTGACCTTAATGGTGTTGTTGCCTTCGTGGCCTTGTTACCTTTGTGGTGTTGTAGCCTTTGTGGCCTTGTAGCCTTTGTGGCCTTGTCGTCTTTGTGGCGTGGTAGCCTTTGTGGCGTTGTTGCCTTTGTGGAGTGTGGTAGCCTTTGTGGTTTTGGAGCCGGTTGTGGCGCGTTGGAGTCTTTGTGGCTTTGTTGCCGGTGTGGCATGTTGTAGCCTCTTGTGGCCTTGTACTTGAGAGCCTCCGTGTTGTGGAGTTGCCTCAAGCTGGATACTTGGGAGTTTGCCCAAGCTTGTACGGGTTCGGTGACCACCCTCAAGGGTCCCTTAGTGGATCGAGGCTTTCCCCTTGGTGGAAAGGCTCGAGGAGAATACGGTGGCCCTAGCGGCTCATTGGAGTGCCTTGTGCCTCCACACCGCTCCAACGGAGACGTAGCACCCTTGGGTGTGAACTTCGGGATACATCGGCGTCTCCTCGTGCACCTGTTACTTCTCAACCCGACCTCCTTTACCTATGCGCTTTACATTGTGATATCTATCTTGCTTGATGTGCTATACCTAGCTTGTTATCACCTTGTTGCTCATCATGCTAGCATAGGTTGTTGGTGCACTTAGGCAAACCCCTAGTTGATAGGCTTTGAGCTAAACTAGTAAACACTTAGTAGTTTTATTCCGCCTAGTTTAGCTCTCAAGTAGAAGTTTTTATACACCGCCTATTCACCCCCCTCTAGGCGGCGTCCTAGTACATTCAAGCACTGTGTTAGGGAATTTGTGTAACCAAACTGTTTTTCTCAAGAATGATGTTCAAGTTCTACAGGAAAAGACAAATACCGTTGAGGCACAGTTGGGCAAGATAGTTGAAAGCCAAACTATAATAGTTGCAATATTTGTAGGGAAGCCCAAACCAAATCCCGTTGAAGATCTCAAGATGATAATAATCAAGGAACGGATAACCTGAGAGTTGTACTATAGCAGTGCTCCATCATCGGGCTATTCCGTGGACTTGTTAAGATATGGTATTAGTGGGAGTGATTTGAAACAATTGGAGTAGAGCTTTTATTTGTGTGTTTAATTAATTGTGATAGTTCTTGTTCTGATTCATTTAGTTAACCGAGTTTTGCCATGGAAGTAATATTGCTAAACAAGTACAACAAGAAAAAGTCTACAATTATGACTTGTATGATGACCGATTGTCTTATGGGTTTAACTTTGAAGATACTTAACCCCATAGATGTAGTGAAAGACTTGATAGCACTCTTGATACGAATTGTTTGATTAAACTTAAGTCTAGTGGTGATTGATACACATGCCAAACTGTAATGTTGTGAGTCAAGTATAATATTGCTTAAAGCTTGTCTACAAACTGTGGTGCACACTCTTGGGATGCTAACAACTCCTCTGGATTACGAACGATTTGCGGATTCATCCCAATTTCAGTTATTGAGTTGAGTGCACATGTAGCGAGCTACTTGTGTGCAACCATTAGTACTCTTGAGTTGTGCAAAAATTATTGCTAAAGGTCATTTATGAATCTTAATTGGATAATATCATTGGAATCCAACTATATATCACTTCTAAGTCTTGGCATGGACTCATTACTACTAGATGAATTTTATTGAAAGGCAATGAATAGATAGTAATTGGTTTGATAGTCTTGATCTATTTATGTGGGCGTCAATAAGATACTTCATTACTTACACCTTCTTATGCTCATACTTAACTTTAATGATAATAAACTTCCTAATGTATGATGTCTACGCACGCTTCTATTCCTATAGACAGTGTTGGGCCTCCAAGAGCAGAGGTTTGTAGAACAGCAGCAAGTTTCCCTTAAGTGAATCACCCAAGGTTTATCGAACTCAGGGAGGTAGAGGTCGAGATATCCCTCTCAAGCAACCCTGCAATTACGATACAAGAAGTCTCTTGTGTCCCCAACAAACCTAATACACTTGTCAGATGTATAGGTGCACTAGTTCGGCGAAGAGATAGTAAGATGCAAGTGATATGGATGAATATGAGTGGTAATAACAATCTGAATAAAATATGGCAGCAAGTAAACATGTAACAGAACTTGTTGGAAACGGTGTTTCAATGCTTAGAAACAAGGCCTAGGGATCATACTTTCACTAGTGGACACTCCCAACAATAATCACATAAATAAATAACTTCTCTTCTCTTGTACTACTTTCTAACAGTCTTTTGTTGGATAATAAACACCATTCATTGTGTAGGGCTACAAAAGCTCCCTCAAGCCGGAGTAAACAAGCTCCACAACGTCATAAAGGAAACACACACGATGCACACACTGTCACCATCACCGTGGAGAGTGAATCCGGAGTTCATATTAAAGTAACCTCTAGAGTGCATAGTAATAGTTAACTTCATAATCTACAAGAGATCACAATCATAACCTACGCCAAGTACTACATGATGCACACACTGTCAACTTTACATCATGGAGGAGGAATAGACTACTTTAATAACATCACTAGAGTAGCACATAGATTAATAGTGATACAAAGCTCATGATCACATAAAGATCACACCATGGGAGAGAGAGATGAACCACATAGCTACCCGGTAGAGCCCTCACCTCGGGGGAGAACTACTCCCTCCTTATCATGGGAGACAGCAACGGCGATGAAGATGGCGGTGGTGTCGATGGAGATGACTCCGGGGGCAATTCCCCGTTCCGACGGCGTGCCGGAACAGAGATTCTGTCCCCCAAAACGGAGTTTCGCGATGGCGGCGGCGTCCCTGGAGTCTTTCTGGAGTTTCGTCAATTGGTGTCGGGTTTTTAGGTCACGAGGGACTTTATAGGCGAAGAGGCGGAGTCGGAAGAGTCCCGAGGGGCCCACCCCATAGGGTGGGGCGGCCACCCCTCTGGCCGCGCCGTCCTATGGTGTGGAGGCCCTGGGCCTCCCCCTGGCTTGCCCTTCTGGCTTCGTGAGTCTTCCGGCAAAATAGAATTTCTGTGATTTTTCTGGATTTTTCCGAGCATTTGGTTTTTGGGCCTTTTCTGCAATAAACAGACATAATAAATAGAAACTGGCACTGTGGCATCTCGTTAATAGGTTAGTCCAATAAATGCCATAATATGATATAAAGTGCATATAAAACATGTGAGTATTGTCATAAAACTAGCATGGAACATCAGAAATTATAGATACGTTGGAGACGTATCAAGCATCCCCAAGCTTAGTTCCTACTCGCCCTCGAGTAGGTAAACGATAACAAGGATAATTTCTGAAGTGACATGCTACTAACATAATCTTGATCATACTATTGTAAAGCATATGAGATGAATGAAGTGATTCAAAGCAATGGTAAAGATAATGACTAAACAACTGATCATATAGCAAAGACTTTTCATGAATAGTACCTTCAAGACAAGCATAAATAAGACTTGCATAGGAGTTAACTCATAAAGCAATAAATTCTTAGTAGAAAGTTTTGAAGCAACACAAAGGAAGATATAAGTTTCAGCAGTTGCTTTCAACTTCAACATGTATATCTCATGGATGTATATCTCATGGATGATTGTCAACACAAAGTAATATGATGAATGCAAATAAGCAAGTATGTAGGAATCAATGCACACAGTTGACACAAGTGTTTGCTCCTAAGATAGAAAGAAGTAGGTAAACTGACTCAACATAAAGTAAAAGAATTGGCCCTTCGCAGAGGGAAGCATGGATTACTGTTTTTGTGCTAGAGCTTTTCATTTTGAAAACATAGAAACAATTTTGTCAACTGGTAGTAATAATTCATATGTGTTATGCATAAGATGTCCTATAAGTTGCAAGCCTCATGCATCGAGTACCAATAGTGCTCGCACCTTGTCCTAATTAGCTTGGATTTTCATGGATTATCATTGCATAACATATGTTTCAACCAAGTGTCACAAAGGGGTACCTCTATGTCACCTGTACAAAAGTCCAAGGAGATAGATCGCATTTGATTTCTCGTTTTTGATAGATCTCAACTTAGGACATCCATACCGGGACAACATAGACAACAAATAATGGACTCCTCTTTTAATGCTTAAGCATGCAACAATAGATAGTATTCTCATAAGAGATTTGAGGATTAATGTCCAAACTGAAACTTCCACCATGATTCATGGCTTTAGTTAGCGGCCCAATGTTCTTCTCTAACAATATGCATACTCAAACCATTTGATCATGATAAATCACCCTTACTTCAGTACAAGACGAACATGCATAGCAACTCACATGATATTCAACAAAGGTGTAATAGTTGATGGCGTCCCCGTAAACATGGTTACCGCTCAACAAGCAACTTATAAGAAATAAGATACATAAGCAACATATTCAATACCACATGCTTTTAAGGCTATTTTCCCATGAGCTATATATTGCAAAGACAAGGAATGAAATTTTAAAGGTAGCACTCAAGTAATTTACTTTGGATTGGCAGAGAAATACCACATAGTAGGTAGGTATGGTGGACACAAATGGCATAGTTTTTGGCTCAAGGATTTGGATGCACGAGAAGTATTCCCTCTCAGCACAAGGTTTTGGCTAGCAAGGTTGTTTGAAGCAAACACAAGTATGAACCGGTACAGAAAAACTTACATAAGAACATATTGCAAGCATTATAAGACTCTACACTATGTCCTTGTTGTTCAAACACTTCACCAGAAAATATCTAGACTTTAGAGAGACCAATCATGCAAACCAAATTTCAACAACCTCTATGGTAGTTCTTCATTAATAGGTACAAAGTACATGATGCAAGAGCTTAAACATGATCTATTTGAGCACAACAATTGCCAAGTATCAAATTATTCAAGACATTATACCCATGAAGCATTTTCTGTTTCCAACCATATAACAATGAACGAAGCAGTTTCAACCTTCGCCATGAACATTAAAAGTAAAGCTAAGAACACCAGTGTTCATATGAAACAGCGGAGCGTGTCTCTCTCCCACATAAAGAATGCTAGGATCCGATTTTATTCAAACAAAAACAAAAACATACAGACACTCCAAGTAAAGCACATAAGATGTGACGGAATAAAAATATAGTTTCACTAGAGGTGACCTGATAAGTCGTCGATGAAGAAGGGGATGCCTTGGGCATCCCCAAGCTTAGATGCTTGAGTCTTCTTGAAATATGCAGGGATGAACCACGGGGCATCCCCAAGCTTAGACTTTTCACTCTTCTTGATCATATTGTATCATCCTCCTCTCTTGATCCTTGAAAACTTCCTCCACACCAAACTCAAAACAAACTCATTAGAGGGTTAGTGCATAATCAAAAATTCACATATTCATTGGTGACATAATCATTCTTAACACTTCTGGACGTTGCACAAAGCTACTGAAAGTTAATGGAACAAAGAAATCCATTCAACATAGCAAAAGAGGCAATGCGAAATAAAAGGCAGAATCTGTCAAAACGTAATCAGCTCAGAAATACGAATTTTTCAGGGGCACTTAACTTGCTCAGATGAAAAAGCTCAAATTGAATGAAAGTTGCGTACATATCTGAGGATCACATACGAAAATTGGCAAATTTTTCTGAGTTACCTACAGAGAGGTCTACTCAAATTCGTGACAGGAAGAAATCTGTTTCTGCGCAGTAATCCAAATCTAGTATCAACCTTACTATCAAAGACTTTACTTGGCACAACAATGCAATAAAATAAAGATAAGGAGAGGTTGATACAGTAGTAACAACTTCCAAGACACAACAAAACAGTAGCAAAATAAAAACATGGGTTGTCTCCCAAGAAGTGCTTTCTTTATAGCCATTAAGATGAGCTCAGCAATTTTAATGATGCTCACATAAGTTGAAGCAAAGAGAGCATCAAAACGCAAGTATGAAACAAATTTAAGCCTAACCCACTTCCTATGAAAATGAATCTTGTTCACAAATAAATTCACGAAGAAGAAAGTGACAAGCATAGGAAGATAAAACTCGAGTAACTTCAAGATTCTCAACATAAAGAGGGGAAACTTAATATTATTAAGATGCATATAACCATGTTTCCCTCTCTCATAATAACTTCCAGATGAGCATCATGAACAAACTCAACAATATAACTATCACATGAAACATTCTTATCATGAGCTACATGCATAAAATAATTACTACTCCCAACATAAGCATAGTCATTCTTATTAATTGTAGTGGGAGAAAATTCAATAAAGTAGCTATCATTATTATTCTCATCACCATAATCATCAAATATAGGAGGCATAGTATAATCATAATAAAATTTATCCTCCATAGTAGGTGGCACCAAAATACCACTATCATTATAATCATCATAAATGGGAGGCAAAGTATCATCAAAGAAAATTTTCTCCTCCATGCTTGGGGACTAAAAATATCATGCTCATCAAAACCAGCTTCCCCAAGCTTAGAATTTTCCATAGCATTAGCAACAATGGTGTTCAAAGCATTCATACTAATAATGTTGCCATTAGCATGCATATAAAGTTTCATTGGTTTTTTAATTTTCTCTTCAAACCCCTCATGTCCTAACTCAAGATAAATACTATAAAGATCTCTAATATTTTTGTTGTTTTCCTTTAAGCCTAACTAGTGAAAACAAGAAACAAAAAGATGCAATTGCAGGATCTAAAGGAAATAGCTTCGAGCACTCACACACCGGCAACAATGCTAGGAAATAGCTTAGTAGTCATGAGGATGTGAATACCTTTTACCTTACCTCCCCGCAACGGCGCCGTAAAAATAGCTTGATGTCTACGCACGCTTCTATTCATGTAGACAAGTGTTGGGCCTCCAAGAGCAGAGGTTTGTAGAACAGCAGCAAGTTTTCCTTAAGTGAATCACCCAAGGTTTATCGAAGCTCGTGGAGGTAGAGGTCGAGATATCCCTCTCAAGCAACCCTGCAATTACGATACAAGAAGTCTCTTGTGTCCCCAACACACCTAATACACTTGTCAGATGTATAGGTGCACTAGTTTGGCGAAGAGATAGTAAGATGCAAGTGATATGGATGAATATGAGTGGTAATAACAATCTGAATAAAATATGGCAGCAAGTAAACATGTAACGTAACTTGTTGGAAACGGTGTTTCAATGCTTAGAAACAAGGCCTAGGGATCATACTTTCACTAGTGGACACTCTCAACAATAATCACATAAATAAATAACTTCTTCTCTTGTACTAC
>NC_061511.1:98758929-98780440 GCF_022539505.1 Lolium rigidum | reverse complement strand
CCATGCCATAGCTTCGCCTCCGGGCGCGGGTAAGCATCTCCTGCTCCTCCTCCTTCTCAACGCCATGTCTGTGCACCTCCCATGCCTCTGTGCTTCTTCCTTCTCTGCTGCTCAAGCTACCTGATGCTCCAATGATCATATAGGGCTTTGCTGCTGCTGCATATGCTTCTTATGCTTCCTCTCTGCAAGCCCTGGCTAATTCACCAAGCTCTGGTTACTGGCCAAGTGTTTTGCTTGCTGTTCATGTCCAGTGTTGCTTGCTTACTGCTTCTATCATGCCATGCCTTGCTCAAAATGCTATACATGATTATGGGATTGCTTGTGCCTACTGGCACCCTATGCTTGCTTGTCTAGGTGTACAGCTATGCATCTCTCGTGACACTTGTGATGCCTGTGAGGTGCTTCTGTGCCTTCTGTATGATCCAATGATCCATTGGATAAGTAATTTCTATTGGCTAGACTCTCTGTGTTGCTTGACTTGATTTAATTGATCCATTTGATCAATTGAATGTCAGTGGCTTGGTTGCTGATGGGTTCTTTGGCTAAATTGATGGTTTGCTTACTGATGCTGCTACTCAAGCATGCTTATGCTGTTGTGTGTATGTGCTGCTGCTCTCCAAGGCCCTCTGGACTTGATCCATTAGCTAGGATGCAGTGACATGTGCTTGTGTTGCCTCACAGTGTGCTACTGTAAAAGTATTGCATAGATTTGTTATATATTCATGCCTGGATGGATTAATTAATGATGAACTGCTTATGCAGTATTGATTACATGACTTGCTATGCATGATTTGATTTTCCATGATTAGTTGGGAAACAAATGGAGTCTGAATCCATTACTGGATAATGATGCTTTATTGTTTGGCTTTACTTTGGATGGTTCTATGTTTGTTGTGACCTCAGTAGCCTTGCTACTGACTGGTTGCTCACATAGTTGGCTAGATCTGTTGGTTCCTCATCTTGGTTTGCATATTTGGGAATCATAAACAATATGAATGCCAATATGCTTGCTTGTGAAGAAATCTTGGGTTCTCCTGATGGTTACTTGCTTAGGATCTTACTATGTAGTCCTTGGTAGCTGCTATTCCTAGTAATTCATCTACTGGTGCTGTCTGTGCATGTGTTCTTGCTGGTGTGTGCATCTGTGCATGTACGCTTTTGTGCACAAGATTTGTATCTGGATGGTTTCAGTTTTAGTAGCTTTCTATACTGCCAGTGATCCTTGGTGAAAACCAAGTGATGATCTACCCCTTGAGCATCTGCTCAAGCCCATGACATATGTCATGCATAAATTATGGATTGGATCCACTGGATCCTCTCCAGGAACTAGGTATACCTTGTTCCAGCCTCCTAGAATGAAATGTTTTGTTGATGCAGTACTTCGGTTTGTTTGTCACAGCTCCGCACCTCCAGTTCTTGGTTGATCTTCTCAGGTCACCATGACTTCTGGTGGTTGGTTGGTTTATGTGTTGGGTTGTGATGTTCTTGAGCAAGAACATGATGAACTCTACCTATTCTTTCTTCTGCTTACCTTGTGAATCCTTATCTGGTCGACTATGCACTGTTTCTAGGGTTTGTGCTTATTTATACCATGTCTACTTCTCTCCTGGCCATGCCACACAGGCATGGCTTGGTTTGGTGACTAGGCCATTGCATGGCCTTGCTGTTGCTTGCACAGCACACATGAGCAGTGTGCTCATATGCTGAAACTTGAGCCCCTGGGTTGCTCAGGTTTGGTCTGATGTTGCTCTTATCGTGGTGCTGTCCAAGCCTTTGGACAAGCACAAGTGTGCATGACACTTGTTTCTGTCCAAATGAATATATGCTAATTCTCTAACCCCTGTCTAGCTTGTTGTGTTATTTTGCAGGTTTTAAAGGTGAATATGACCATAGAAGAATACTTCCAAGTCATTAGTCTAGGTTTTTAGTGTAGGATCAAATAATGTAATCTTCTATTTATTTCTGTTTATTTTTCTTTAATTCTTGTATCAAGAATATTGTAAAGACAATGTATGTTGTGTTGTGATATCAATAAAGCTCAAGTTTTGCTTATGAGCTTTTTGGTTTATGTAATAATTCTATTGCTAATTGATTGTTGTATTTATAATTCAATTTGAAATTCAAAGTCATTTAAATTTTTAAGTTGTATTTCAATTCTGATTTCCTTTTTCTATAATCACTTTTGCTTATTGTTAAATATTATCAACTGCTTCTTATTACTTGTCAAATGAAATCAATTCCCAAATCAATAAGATACAAAAGAGATCATGTCGAAATTTACTAACTCACCTTGCCTAACCCTAATTGCAAAATGAGAGAGAACCTCGATCCCTCTTAGGTTTAGTTGCAATAAGGCGCGAAAATTTCCCTCGTTTTGCGATGAAATGCACATCCCATTCCTAAATCTACCCTTTGTTGTTCCTATGTTCTGGGTTATTACACACAGAGCCGACGCTTTGTTAGTAAGTGCTCTAACCACTTTGATTTCTTCGGGAGATCGTGCTTTTTCTTTGCGCATTTGGTGACAAGCTAAATTTTGCCTCATCAGGAAAGACGCACCAAGATTATGATCTTGAGAATCCGGAAGGTGATCGCCTTCTCGACGCGCTCTCCCTCCTTGAAATTCATGGAGACGAGGCACGCCAGGGCATTGCTGACGCTAGGACAGGACTGTTACGGCTGTTTCCCTACTTCTTCACGAAGAAAAAGGAACCCGAATCTTTCGCTGTACTGGCCCAGCAATTCATCCCTGCAGAAGATCTTGGGCTAAATCTTCGGCAAGAGGGCTTGAAGATTGGCGTTGAAGGCACCATTGCTTTGGTTGCCGAAAGCCAACAAGCTGTCGATTGGACGAAGGTTGGTGACGTCGGGAAGATGGAGACGAAGAAGTGGCAATCTATGATTAAAGCTGCCAAGCCAAACTCGAAGAAGATCCTCTCCTTCCTTGGATGCAAACCAACTCCTTCCCCTAGCTCGACAAAGCCAGAGGTCAAGTAGACCGTCTTTGTCCTTGTCTTTTGTGTTGTTGTTTTTCTTTTTTCGACATCGCCGAAGTAGCTTTGTCGACAACTCGCCCCATTGGTTCACTAGGAACCCTCTTTTGTAATGCCCATGTAAATATCTGACTGAATCAATGAAAAGCTATCTTGCCAAATTATTGATATCGAAATATTTCTCTCCAGTTGATTTTTGACAACTACACCACGGTGCCTCGTTTTTCGGATGCATTACCAGCTGCGTCTTACTCGAAAAAGCCTCTGTTGTCGAATTTATTGAAGGTTCTTCGAGTGTTGCACAGAATGAAGATTTAAACGATCTTCGACAACAACTTCAGTCGATGAAGAAACAAGCTCCCGTAATAATGGAGCAATCTCGAAAATCCTCTGAAAGGGAAAAACTTGCTCTTCAACAAGCTCAGGAGGCCCTTGCGTTGAAGGAAACCGCGATTACTGAGGCTGCTGAAGCTACTTCACGAGAAAATTATATGCTTCAACTGATGAACGACTCTAGCTTGGATATGACGGGTACGCTTCGTAAACTTGGTCATACTTGATTTTACTCTTACTATTTTTTATTCCTCGCTGATGCTTCCGCTTGAAACAGGTTCTTTTTTGGATACTGCTGCCGAAGATCAGCGTGTTGAAGCTCGGTCCAATGTGCTTCTCAAGCTTGCACTGGAGCATGGTTCGAATTTTTGGGTTACGCCTGAACGTACTCGCCAAATCGTCAGATTTCAAGATCGCGCGGGTCAGGTCCGTGATTTTCTCGACTTCTGCACAAGGACATTGTCCTTAGTTTATAGTACCATGTTTCCACGCAACAAAAAACCAGAAACTCTTCCTGCTTTGATGGATAAGTTCCGAGATGCCCCTCGAATCCATGAATTTGTACGAGCCCAACTATCTGCAGGAGCCAGGTTTGCCATGATTATGATACAAGTCTGCTATCCGAAGTTAGACATGACTCAAATTGTCGCCAAGTGCCTGGCCAAGCAGAGGAAAAGGAAGAGGAACATCGACAAAATCAATGATGCTCTAACCCCTATAGCAGAAGAGATGATGGATGAACTGCTTCGGCTAGACGCCGAATTCTTCGTGAGGGGTAGTTATGCTGAACATAGAACTGGTGCTGCAAACAATGAACGGGTAAATATAGATGATATACTAGGTAGCAACTGAAAAGGTTGTTTATCTTTGTCGAATTTTTCCTCGTAGTGAAGTTTTGCATGTTGTAAACATAATCTATATTGTAAAACAGCTTGATGATAAAGCTCCCGGGCCTATTGTTGGCCAGTGCTTATGTCTTTTTTTTTTTGATTTGCGGCTTGTTTTTACGCCAAGGCGAATAACTATATTTTGCGGAAGGTTATATATATTGTTACTGCGGGTTATGAGCCCCCGAGCCTGTTGACGAAAAATATGTATATCACCAATATCTTTATTATATTGCAGCACCACGAGCCCATCTCATTAAAAACCTTTCAGCCCCACTCGGTGCCCTGAAAGGAAAAGAGTGCGTCTGAAAACTCGCGGGCGTATCAGTACATTGTATGTTTACATATATATCTTGACTTAAGCATAGAAACGCCTAAGTTGCGCCACGTTCCAGGGATTTGGCTCGGCAACCCCTGTCTTCTTGTCCTTTATCCTGTATGATCCTCCTTCGATTACTTCTGTGACGATGTAAGGGTCAAGCCACGTCGACTCGAGTTTTTCATGGCTTTTTTGTGTGAGCCGAAGAACTAAGTCGCCTACCTGGAACGATCTTGGTCGCAAACGTCGACTGTGGTAGTTTTTCAGGTCTTGCTGGTACTTAGTGACTCGTGATAATACTTCGTCTCGAGCTTCATCGAGTGCATCGACATCATCCTCCAATGCTTTTCTTGAAGCTTCTTCGTCATATTCCGTTACTCTCGGAGAATTATGTTCTATTTCTATCGGCAGCACTGCCTCATCTCCATGGACCAGAAAAAACGGAGTTTCCTGTGTAGCTGTATTTTGTGTTGTTCGAATACTCCATAACACACTGGGCAACTCCTCTGGCCAGTTGTGGCGAGCTTTTTCCAATGGTGCTAGCAGGCGCTTCTTGATACCATTACATATGGTGTCGTTGGCTTTCTCGACTTGACCATTTGTCTCGCGGGTGCGCAACCGATGCAAAGTGTAGTTTGATGCCTACCTCTCGCACAATATGCCTTGAATTCATTGGATGTGAAATTACTACCATTGTCCGTGGTGATGCTATGAGGTACTCCAAACCGAAAAACGATACTTTTCACGAACTTGATTGCGGACGCTCCATCTCGGTGAATTTATCGGCTTCACTTCTATCCACTTTGTGAACTTGTCGACGGCGACGAGCATGTACTCGTATCCTCCCGGCCAGGCTTTGTGTAATTTTCCCACCATATCGAGACCCCCACCGAGCAAAGGGCCGGGACAACGGTATTGGCATCAACTCTGCTGCCGGAGAATGAGGTTTTACGGCAAATCTCTGGCACGCGTCGCAAGTACGAACTATGTCTTTTGCATCCTCTATTGATGTCAACCAATAAAATCCTGCTCTGAAAACCTTGGTTGCTATAGCTCGGTTGCTTGCATGATGTCCACACACTCCTTCGTGTACATCCTTCAGAATTAGCCTTCCTTCCTCAGGTGTGACACATCTTTGTAGTACTCCCGAAATACTTCTTTTGTATAGCTCTCCTTTGACCACAGTAAAGGCTTTAGAACGTCTAATAACTCGCCTTGCTTCAACTGGATCGTCGGGTAATTCCTGTCTTGAGATATATGCTATGTACGCCTGCATCCACGGAATATGTATCATCATTATTACCTTAGGTTCCTCCTCTTCTCTCGATGATACTTCTTTAGCCCCCGAGGATTTCTCCTCCTTTTCCTTCTTCTGTTGTTTCTTCGCCTTGGTTGATCTTTCAGCTATCTCTTCCCAAAACACTCCCGGTGGTATTGCGAGACATTGCGACCCAATGTTTGCAAGAACATCGGCTTCATCATTGCTTAGCCTGCTGATGTGATTTACCTCACACCCGTCAAACAACTTCTCGAGCTCGTTATACACTTCTTTGTAGGCTATCATACTATCATTGACTGCGTCACACCGATTCATGACTTGCCGAGCCACCAATTGTGAGTCGCCGAAGATTTTTAATCGAGTTGCGCCACAAGCCTTCGCCATCTTCTTCCCGTGTATAAGAGCTTCGTATTCGCCTCATTGTTAGACGCGTTTGGAAACGTCATACGTAAGACATACTTCAATTTGTCGCCTTGAGGTGATATTAGTATCATGCCTGCTCCAGCTCCCTCTAATCTCTTGGACCCGTCGAAGTTCATAGTCCAAGTTCTCGATAAATCCGGAGGTCCCGTATTTTGTAGCTCCATCCACTCTGCGATGAAATATGGTAAGATCTGTGACTTTATTGCTTTTCTTTTTTCGTATGTGATATCCCGAGGGGAAAGCTCTATTCCCCAAAGGGAGACACGACCCGTAGCCTCTGGATTGTTTAATATATTGGATAAAGGCGCCTCATTGACCACTATTATCGGATGCGCCGAAAAATAATGCCGCAGCTTTTCTTGCGGTTGTAAACACTCCATATGCTAGCTTTTGGTACTCGCGGATACCGCTGTTTCGAGGGTGATAAAACTTCACTGATGAAATATACTGGCCTCTGCACTCCATGGAGTTTTCCTTCTTCCTCTCTTTCGACTACGAGTGTTGTGCTGACTACCTGAGGCGTGGCTGCGATGTATAGCAAGAGAGGTTCCTTCTCCTTAGGCGCCACCAAGATTGGTGGTGTCGAGATTGTGCGCTTGAGATCCTCGAAAGCTCTATCTGCCTCTTCGTTCCGTTGAAACTTCTCTCCGTGCTTGATCAAAGCGTAGAACGGCAACGCCTTTTCTCCCAGCCTGGCGACAAATCTGCTCAAAGCTGCGACTCGCCCAGTCAACTGTTGTATTTCTTTCAACTTTGTTGGCTTCCTCATTGTTACGATAGCTTGAATTTTCTCTGGATTAGCTTCGATTCCTCTTGCTGAAACTAGGAACCCGAGAAGTTCTCCCGCAGGGACGCCAAAAGAGCACTTTGTCGGGTTCAGCTTGAGGCGGAACTTGTCAAGGTTGTCGAAAGTTTCCTTTAAATCCTCGATCAATGTTGACCCCTTCTTTGTTGTTATGACGACATCGTCAATGTACACTTGTACGTTTTTGCCAATCTGTGTTGCAAGACACTTCTGCATCATCCGCTGATATGTTGCTCCCGCGTTTTTCAGTCCAAAAGGCATTGTTCTGTAGCAGAACACGCCATAAGGTGTTATGAACGCTGTTTTGACCTCGTCATTGATGTCTACGGGAGCTTCTATTCTTGTAGACAGTGTTGGGCCTCCAAGAGCAGAGGTTTGTAGAACAGCAGCAAGTTTCCCTTAAGTGGATCACCCAAGGTTTATCGAACTCAGGGAGGAAGAGGTCAAAGATATCCCTCTCATGCAACCCCGCAACCACAAAGCAAGAAGTCTCTTGTGTCCCCAACACACCTAATAGGTGCACTAGTTCGGCGAAGAGATAGTGAAATACAGGTGGTATGAATAAGTAGTAGCAATGGCACCGGAAAAGTGCTTTGCCCAGGACAAGAAACAAGCGAGAGTAACGCAAGCAGTAGTAACGCATCAGTAGTAACGCAAGAAAACAAGAAACAAGCAAGACGATAGCAGTATTTAGGAACAAGGCCTAGGGATTAGACTTTCACTAGTGGACACTCTCAACTTTGATCACATAACGGAATAGATAAATGCATACTCTACACTCTTGTTGGATGATGAACACATTGCGTAGGATTACACGAACCCTCAATGCCGGAGTTAACAAGCTCCACAATTCAATGTTCATATTTAAATAACCTTAGAGTGCAAGAAAGATCAACACGACTAAACCAAGTACTAACACAAAGCATGCACACTCGTCACCTTCACGCTATGTAGGAGGAATAGATCACATCAATACATTCATAGCAATAGTTAACTTCACAATCTACAAGAGATCATGATCATAGCATACGCCAAGTACTAACACGGATGCACACACTGTCACCATTACACCGTGCAGGAGGAATAAACTACTTTAATAACATCACTAGAGTAGCACATAGATAAATTGTGATACAAACCACATTGCAATCATAAAGAGATATAAATAAGCACTTCACTACGCCATTCATAACAGTGAGTAAGTATTCTGTGAAATATAGCCTAAGAGACCCACACGGTGCACACACTGTCACCTTTACACACGTGGGACAAGGAGTCTCCGGAGATCACATAAGTAAAACTCACTTGACTAGCATAGTGACATCTAGATTACAAGCATCATCATATGAATCTCAATCACGTAAGGCAGCTCATGAGATTATTGTATTGAAGTACATAGGAGAGAGATTAACCACATAGCTACCGGTACAGCCCCGAGCCTCGATGGAGAACTACTCCTCCTCATGGGAGCAGCAGCGGTGATGAAGATGGCGGTGGAGATGGCAGCGATGTCGATGGAGAAGCCTTCCGGGGCACTTCCCCGCTCCGGCAGGGTGCCGAACGGAGACTCCTGTCCCCGGATCTTGGCTTCGCGATGGCGGCGGCTCCGGAAGGTTTTCCGTATCGTGGTTTTTCGTATCGGGGTTTTCGCGACGGAGGCTTTAAATAGGCGGAAGGGCAGCCTCGGAGGGGACTCGGGGGGCCCACACCATAGGGCGGCGCGGCCCCCTCCGGCCGCGCCGGGGTGTGGTGTGGGGCCCCGAGGGCTTCCTCCGGCGGCTCTCGGGTGTTCTGGAAGGCTCCGGGAAAAATAGGGACCTCGGGTCTTGATTTCGTCCAATTCCGAGAATATTTCTTTACTAGGATTTCGGAACCAAAAACAGCGTAGAAACAGGAACCGGCTCTTCGGCATCTTGTTAATAGGTTAGTTCCGAAAAATGCACGAATATGACATAAAGTGTGCATAAAACATGTAGATATCATCAATAATGTGGCATGGAACATAAGAAATTATCGATACGTCGGAGACGTATCAAGCATCCCCAAGCTTAGTTCTCGCTCGTCCCGAAAGGTAAAACGATAACAAAGATAATTTCTGAAGTGACATGCCATCATAACCTTGATCATACTATTTGTAAACATATGTAATGAATGCAGCGATCAAAACAATGGTAATGACATGAGTAAACAAATGAATCATAAAGCAAAGACTTTTCATGAATAGTACTTCAAGACAAGCATCAATAAGTCTTGCATAAGAGTTAACTCATAAAGCAATAAATCAAAGTAAAGGCATTGAAGCAACACAAAGGAAGATTAAGTTTCAGCGGTTGCTTTCAACTTGTAACATGTATATCTCATGGATAATTGTCAATGCAAAGCAATATAACAAGTGCAATAAGCAAGTATGTAAGAATCAATGCACAGTTCACACAAGTGTTTGCTTCTTGAGGTGGAGAGAGATAGGTGAACTGACTCAACATAAAAGTAAAAAAGAATGGTCCTTCAAAGAGGAAAGCATCGATTGCTATATTTGTGCTAGAGCTTTTATTTTGAAAACATGAAACAATTTTGTCAACGGTAGTAATAAAGCATATGAGTTATGTAAATTATATCTTACAAGTTGCAAGTCTCACGCATAGTATACTAATAGTGCCCGCACCTTGTCCTAATTAGCTTGGACTACCGGATCTTTGCAATGCACATGTTTTAACCAAGTGTCACAATGGGGTACCTCCATGCCGCCCTGTACAAAGGTCTAAGGAGAAAGCTCGCATTTTGGATTTCTCGCTTTTGATTATTCTCAACTTAGACATCCATACCGGGACAACATGGACAACAAATAATGGACTCCTCTTTAATGCATAAGCATGTGGCAACAATTATTATTCTCATATGAGATTGAGGATATGTGTCCAAAACTGAAACTTCCACCATGATTCATGGCTTTAGTTAGCGGCCCAATGTTCTTCTCTAACAATATGCATGCTCCAACCATAAAGGTGGTAGATCTCTCTTACTTCGGACAAGACGGACATGCATAGCAACTCACATGATATTCAACAAAGAATAGTTGATGGCGTCCCCGTAAACATGGTTATCGCACAACAAGCAACTTAATAAGAGATAAAGTGCATAAGTACATATTCAATACCACAATAGTTTTTAAGCTATTTGTCCCATGAGCTATATATTGCAAAGGTGAATGATGGAATTTTAAAGGTAGCACTCAAGCAATTTACTTTGGAATGGCGGATAAATACCATGTAGTAGGTAGGTATGGTGGACACAAATGGCATAGTGGTTGGCTCAAGTATTTTGGATGTATGAGAAGTATTCCCTCTCGATACAAGGTTTAGGCTAGCAAGGTTATTTGAAACAAACACAAGGATGAACGGTGCAGCAAAACTCACATAAAAGACATATTGTAAACATTATAAGACTCTACACCGTCTTCCTTGTTGTTCAAAACTCAATACTAGATGTTATCCGGACTCTAGAGAAACCAAATATGCAAACCAAATTAGCAAGCTCTAAGTATTTCTTCATTAATGGGTGCAAAGTATATGATGCAAGAGCTTAAACATGAGCACAACAATTGCCAAGTATCAAATTATCCAAGACATTTTAGAGTTACTACATGTAGCATTTTCCAATTCCAACCATATAACAATTTAACGAAGAAGAAACTTCGCCATGAATACTATGAGTAGAGCCTAAGGACATACTTGTCCATATGTTACAGCGGAGCGTGTCTCTCTCCCATAAAGTGAATGCTAGGATCCATTTTATTCAAACAAAACAACAACAAAAACAAACCGACGCTCCAAGCAAAGTGCACAAGATGTGACGGAATAAAAATATAGTTTCAGGGGAGGAACCTGATAATGTTGTCGATGAAGAAGGGGATGCCTTGGGCATCCCCAAGCTTAGACGCTTGAGTCTTCTTAGAATATGCAGGGGTGAACCACCGGGCATCCCCAAGCTTAGAGCTTTCACTCTCCTTGATCATATTGCATCATACTCCTCTCTTGATCCTTGAAAACTTCCTCCACACCAAACTCGAAACAACTCATTAGAGGGTTAGTGCATAATAAAAATTAACATGTTCAGAGGTGACACAATCATTCTTAACACTTCTGGACATTGCATAAAGCTACTTGGACATTAATGGATCAAAGAAATTCATCCAACATAGCGAAAGAGGCAATGCGAAATAAAAAGGCAGAATCTGTCAAAACAGAACAGTCCGTAAAGATGGATTTTATTAGGCCACCAGACTTGCTCAAATGAAAATGCTCAGATTGAATGAAAGTTGCGTACATATCTGAGGATCATGCACGTAAATTGGCTTAATTTTCTGAGCTACCTACCGGGAGGTAGACCCAGATTCATGACAGCAAAGAAATCTGGAATTGCGCAGTAATCCAAATCTAGTACTTACTTTACTATCAAAGACTTTACTTGGCACAACAAAACATAAAACTAAGATAAGGAGAGGTTGCTACAGTAGTAAACAACTTCCAAGACTCAAAATAAAAACCAAGTACTGTAGCAAAATAACACATGGGTTATCTCCCAAGAAGTTCTTTCTTTATAGCCATTAAGATGGGCTCAGCTAGTTTTAATGATGCACTCGCAAGAAATAGTATTTGAAGCAAAAGAGAGCATCAAGAGGCAAATTCAAAACACATTTAAGTCTAACATGCTTCCTATGCATAGGAATCTTGTAAATAAACAAGTTCATGAAGAGCAAAGTAACAAGCATAGGAAGATAAAACAAGTGTAGCTTCAAAAATTTCAGCACATAGAGAGGCATTTTAGTAACATGAAAATTTCTACAACCATATTTTCCTCTCTCATAATAACTTTCAGTAGCAACATGATCAAACTCAACAATATAACTATCACATAACACATTTTTATCATGAGTCTCATGCATAAAATTATTACTACTCCCAACATAAGCATAGTTATTCTTATTAATTGTAGTAGGAGCAAATTCAACAAAGTAGCTATCATTATTATTCTCATCAAGTGTAGGAGGCATAGTATAATCACAATAAAATTTACTCTCCATAGTAGGTTGTACCAAAAGACCACTATTATAATCATCATAAGTAGGAGGCAAAGTATCATCAAAGAAAATTTTCTCCTCAATGCTTGGGGGACTAAAAAGATCATGAAAACCAGCTTCCCCAAGCTTAGAACTTTCTATATCATTATCAACAATGGTGTTCAAAGCGTTCATACTAATATTACTACCAAGCATACAAATAAGATTCCATAGGTTTTTTAATTTTCGCATCAAACAATCCATGTTTTAAATCAGGAAATAGAATAAGAAGCTCATTGTTGTCCATTATGCCAAACTAGTGTAAACAAGAAACAAAAAGATGCAATTGCAGGATCTAAAGGAAATAGCTTCGAGCACAAACACAATGGCGCCGAAAAGTGTCGTTACACTGGAACCGGAGTATGAGTGCCTTTTTACCTTTCCTCCCCGACAACGGCGCCAGAAAAGTGCTTGATGTCTACGGGAGCCTCTATTCTTGTAGACAGTGTTGGGCCTCCAAGAGCAGAGGTTTGTAGAACAGCAGCAAGTTTCCCTTAAGTGGATCACCCAAGGTTTATCGAACTCGGGGAGGAAGAGGTCAAAGATATCCCTCTCATGCAACCCTGCAACCACAAAGCAAGAAGTCTCTTGTGTCCCCAACACACCTAATAGGTGCACTAGTTCGGCGAAGAGATAGTGAAATACATGTGGTATGAATAAGTAGTAGCAACGGCACCAGAAAAGTGCTTTGCCCAGGACGAGTAAACAAGCAGTAGTAACGCAGCAGTAGTAACGCATCAGTAGTAACGCAAGAAAACAAGAAACAAGCAGCGATAGCGATATTTAGGAACAAGGCCTAGGGATTAGACTTTCACTAGTGGACACTCTCAACTTTGATCACATAACAGAATAGATAAATGCATACTCTACACTCTTGTTGGATGATGAACACATTGCGTAGGATTACACGAACCCTCAATGCCGGAGTTAACAAGCTCCACAATTCAATGTTCATATTTAAATAACCTTAGAGTGCAAGAAAGATCAACACGACTAAACCAAGTACTAACACAGCATGCACACTGTCACCTTCACGCTATGTAGGAGGAATAGATCACATCAATACAATCATAGCAATAGTTAACTTCACAATCTACAAGAGATCATGATCATAGCATACGCCAAGTACTAACACGGATGCACACACTGTCACCATTACACCGTGCAGGAGGAATAAACTACTTTAATAACATCACTAGAGTAGCACATAGATAAATTGTGATACAAACCACATTGCAATCATAAAGAGATATAAATAAGCACTTCACTACGCCATTCATAACGGTGAGTAAGTATTCCGTGAAATATAGCCTAAGAGACCCACACGGTGCACACACTCGTCACCTTTACACACGTGGGACAAGGAGTCTCCGGAGATCACATAAGTAAAACTCACTTGACTAGCATAGTGACATCTAGATTACAAGCATCATCATATGAATCTCAATCATGTAAGGCAGCTCATGAGATTATTGTATTGAAGTACATAGGAGAGAGATTAACCACATAGCTACCGGTACGGCCCCGAGCCTCGATGGAGAACTACTCCCTCCTCATGGGAGCGAGCAGCGGTGATGAAGATGGCGGTGGAGATGGCAGCGGTGTCGATGGAGAGGCCTTCCGGGGCACTTCCCCGCTCCGGCAGGGTGCCGGAACGAGACTCCTGTCCCCCGGATCTTGGCTTCGCGATGGCGGCGGCTCGGAAGGTTTTCCGTATCGTGGTTTTTCGTATCGGGGTTTTCGCGACGGAGGCTTTAAATAGGCGGAAGGGCAGCCTCGGAGGGGGCTCGGGGGCCCACACCATAGGGCGGCGCGGCCCCCTCCGGCCGCGCCAGGGTGTGGTGTGGGGCCCCGGGGCTCCCTCCGGCGGCTCTCGGGTGTTCCGGAAGGCTCACGGAAAAATAGGGACCCGGGTCTTGATTTCGTCCAATTCCGAGAATATTTCTTTACTAGGATTTCGGAACCAAAAACAGCGAGAAAACGGAACCGGCTCTTCGGCATCTTGTTAATAGGTTAGTTCCAGAAAATGCACGAATATGACATAAAGTGTGCATAAAACATGTAGATATCATCAATAATGTGGCATGGAACATAAGAAATTATCGATACGTCGGAGACGTATCAGTCATCTTCTTTTAGTCTGATCTGGTTATAACTAGAATATGCATCCACGAAGGAAAGACGTTCACATCCTGCCGTGGAGTCGATGATTTGATTGATCCTTGGGAGGGGAAAGTGATCCTTTGGACAGTGTTTATTGAGACACGTGAAGTCGACACACATGCGAAGGACTTTCGTGTTTTTCTTTGGGACCAGCACTGGGTTAGCTACCCACGTGGCCTTTGTATGTAATTCTTCGATAAAACTAGCTTCTCTGAGTCGATCAATCTCTGACAGCATGGCTTTGCGGTTTGGCTCCGAAAAACGCCGCAAAGGTTGTTTAATTGGTCTCGCTATTGGATCCAAGTTTAGGTGGTGCTCGGCAAGTTCCCTGGGTACTCCTGGCATGTCAGCTGGACACCATGCGAAGATTTTCCAGTGCTCACAGAGGAACTCGACGAGCGCGCTTTCCTATGCGAGGTCCATGTTTGTTGCAATGGACGTCGTTTTTTTAGGATCTGTCGGGTGAATCTGTACTTCCTTAGAATCCTTGGTAGTGCTAAAGGTTGGATCCCTGAGTGGCCTTCCTACATCTGGCAACACATCATAGTCAGTTGTTAGCCTTGATGCCATATATTCTGCTTGCATCCCGAAGGTTTCTGATAGTCGATGAAAATCCTTGTCGCATTTATCAGCTAACGCGAAACTGCCTTTGACTGTAATCGGTCCCTTGGGTCCAGGTAGCCTCCACAACAAGTATGTGTAGTGCGGTACCGCCATAAACCTAGCATACGCTGGTCGTCCCAACAAAGCGTGATATTGCAACGGGAAATCCACAACTTCGAACTCCAGCCTTTCTATCCTGTAATTTTCTCGGGTCCAAACTGAACGTCGAGATTGATCTTTCCCAGCGGATAACTTGGCTTGTCTGGCGTGATACCATGGAAATGCGTGTCAGTTGGTTTTAGGTTCGCTAGGGATATGTTCATCTTCCTTAGTGTATCTGCATACATAACGTTTAGACTGTTGCCTCCATCTATGAATACTAGAGAAACGTCGAATCCTGCGATCACCGCTGGTAAGATAAGTGCTGATTGCCCTGGTCGAGGAACTTGTTGCGGGTGATCCGCTATTGTGAAGCCAATGTCCTGTCCCGACCAATTCAGGTACTCAATCATTGGTGGAGGCATCTTCTCTGCCATGAACACTTGTCGCGAGATTACTTTCTGAGCCCTGTTAGATGGCCTAGCTTTCTGAATCATCATGACCGCACCATTGGTATCGATATAAGGAGGTGGATTTGGAGCTGCCGCTATTTGTAACTGATGTCGATTTGCATCCGTAATTGCGGGAGGAGGCGGAAGGTGAATCTCACTCCTTGGCCCCTGGGGGTTTCTATTCATTGCTTGCGTATTGGCTTGCCCTGCAAATCTCAGCATTGCTTGAAAATTTCGATAGTCCTTCTGCAGATGTCCTGACTGCCTCTTTCCATTATTGTCGAGATAAAAATGCAGCTGACACAGTCCGTTCATCATATCCTCGGGAGATATATATGGTCTCTGGAACCTTGGTCCATTATTTTGTCTATTGTTACGGGAGTCATCTCTATTGTCGCCTTGCTGCTCGCTACTCCTTTGATAATCATCTCGGTTGTTTCCTCCAGGTTTTGCTCGAAACCCAGCCGATATTTGGCCGGGAGCATCATAACTCGAGAACTACCGAGAAAATCGTCGTCTATTTTGAAAGTTCCGACTGCGATCCTCCTCTGGCGACCTGTGTCGCTTGTTGTGAACAGCATCTTCTCCATCTGCCCACCTGTTTGCTATCTCCATTAATGCTGATATTGTCCTTGGGTTGGTTCTCCCCAAATCTTCGACAAAGTCTCTCCGTCGAATTCCTGCCACAAACGCATCTATTGCTCTCTCGTCAGATATGTTCCCTGCCGAGTTTTTGATAATATTCCACCTCTGGATGTATTTTCTCATTGGTTCATCATACTTTTGCCTGCAAGCCCTCAACTCTTCTAGTGATGCGAGTTTTTTGCATGTGGATCGGAAATTCTTCACAAAGATGTCCTCGAAACTATCCCAACTGTCGATGGACCCCGGAGGCAGCTTCTTTATCCATGATCGTGCGGCTCCACTCAAGTGTATTTGGATGCTCTGCATGGCTGTTGCTCTGGTTCCACCTATCAGCTTCACCGTCTCGAGATAATCAACTAGCCAATCCTCGGGATCTTGTAAACCATCGAATTTTTTGAAATTGTCGGGTAGCTTGAATCCTGATGGGACCCGAGTTTTTCGGACTCGTCTCGTGAAACACGGAAGTCCACACATATCTTCTTCATCGACTTCTGGTGAACGCCGACGTTCCCTTCTGTCCTGTCGCGCTCTGTCCACCCTTGCCTGAGTCGCTGCATCTCTTGTCCCACTCGCTCTCGGGGGATCTTGAACTGCTGCAGTAGGTCGCGGACTATTTTTCCTTGCAGATCCTTCGGGAGGTGTAGTTACGAATGCTGTTCCCATGGCTCCAACTCCTGCCATGGCCATGTTATACAATGCTTCTCTTGGATCTCCAGGAGGTGGCCCGGATGCGAGGATGAAAGCCTGCGTCGCCATGTACCCAGCTTCTGGTGTTTTAGGAATAATATTCCCCCTCGTGTCTATTGACATAAAAGACATGTCGAGGTTTTGAACTAGATTTTCTCTGTCAGCCTCAGGTATGTTTTGCAGCCGAGATCTTGCTCTGTGTTGAGCTTCTCCGTGACTATCTCCCGAAGTTCCTGATTGTCGGCTTAACTCCGCCCTTCGCCTGCTGGACACGGAAGCCGCTTCCTTTCTTCTATTCAGGTGAGCTGTCTATTTTTCCAATTCTCTTCCAATGCGGGCAAGTCTGTATTGGTATGCTTGCAATTCTTCCGCTGTAGCAGTTGTAGTCATTGGTTCTGTACCATCCATGGCTCTTGCGGCTCTGTCCCACGCTGCTTGCGGAAGTTGAACCCTTAAACGTGGTGTAGGCCCGACATATTTAGTGCCTAAACCTCGCCTAAGATCAGCGGGATCGACATATGGGTTTCCCACATCGTCGAAAGCCTCTGATGTCTCTGGCTCTGCTCGGCTTGTATCTCCAATTGCCTAGATTTGATGGTATTTCGGACTTTTATATTTTTCGGGATTGGTGACACTATTGTATAGATCGGTGAAGACCTTCCCAACAGCAATGGATCTGTCGATGAAGTTGAAACTGTCGACGCTATCTGAGTCGCTGCTTATATCAGAGTCCGCAGACGACTCGAAGGACATGCCGCCAAAAAGGTTGGCGAGTTTTTCGCTTGCTAGGGTGTTGATGAAGCGTGGCGGAGAAATCTCCTCGTCGCCTGACTCGATTGATGACGTTGTATCCGAAAAATCGAGATCGACCGCTGATAATCTCGCCGAGATCGGAACTTCGAGACGATACGATCCTTCCTTCTCGACACGGAAGTGGAATTTTCCGAACATCATCTCCATGGGCTCCTCCAGATACGCATATGCATCCAAACGGGAGGGTGGGTGAGGAACAAAATCGACTAGACCAGTTTCGATCTGTTTACATCTATCCATCGCGTTGCTTGCTACCGACGAAGTCGACGATCTTGAACGTGCCATCGAGATCAGATCCTTGTCGCCTCTAATTCCCACAGACGGCGCCAATTGACAAGGGATTAACTAGTCAATGCCTACGTATTGTAGACTAGGGTTTAGTTGGAAGTAGAGGGCAAGTAGATCTCGAAGGTTTCAGCCGAAAAGTACTCGACGATTAAGAAACTAGGGTTCTATTGACAATGGATTCGATCCTCTCTTTGTCCCTCGACCCCCCCCCTTATATAGGAGGCGGGGTCGAAGATACCGTGTTAAACAAGATTACAGATTCCGGGAGACTATCTAAGTTCATCCCGCAAAGTTACAAATCTATATTTCCTAACACAACTCTAACTTTCCTTAATACTAACTAGGCTTCCGAACTTCATATTCTTCGACTCGTGGGCCTTCAGTAAACCCCGGGTACCATCTTTGGCAGGCCCATTGGGGATGCCTATGTCAGACGGTAAGTACTCCAGCTCCAAGCTTTGAACTGAGCTCGTAGGGATGATCAAACGAAAAGAGTTTCCGGCTAGCTTAACTAAAACTAGCCTCTTTATGCAGATGTCTTTATCTCCTCCTCTTGCTCAGTCGGAGCCAATCACGGCGGCACCTCTAGCCTCCGCCCCTCCACCTCTAATTCTAGTTCGGCTGGATCCCTCTCAAGGATCCGGCAGAACCATCGAAGGTACTTCTACCGATCCGGCGAAGATTGCCGGAAAGGAGCAGATGGAGAAAAAGTTTGACGAAGTTGTTGCAAAAAATTGAAGGCCGGAGCCCACGAAGGCGAGGTGAACACAGTGGTATCCCTGCACTGCTACTGAAGAAGAGCTGCGCAGCATGGAGGCGGAGGGCTTCCTGCAACCTGAATCTTGGTGGGTGGTTACGGGATCTCCATGCCTGGTGCCCGAAGCCGGAGAATGGTGTTGAACAAGGTGCTGCTGGAGTGGGCCTTTTCGCTTCCGCTGAGTGGTTTCTTCTCGGAAATCCTTAGGACTTACAAGCTCCAACCGCACAACATCTCCCCCAACAGCATCCTCGCCATCGCCAACCACGTCACCCTCTTCGAAGGCCATCTCCGGGTCAAGCCAGACTTGGCTCTCTTCCAGTTCTACTTCTCCATGAAGAAGGAGACGGTCCCCTAATCCTCTGCGCTTGCCAACTGTGGCAGCGTCACACTCAAGATCCGGCCAGGACGGATCTACCCTCACACAGACCGCCATGAGTCTTTGAGGTACTGGTCCGGCGGGTTCTACTACGTGAAGGACACGGGGGTTCCAGCAAGCACCAAGATGTTGCATCCCTTCAAGGACGGGCCCGCAACCGAGACTTCCGCCTGGAGTGCCAATCCACACATCTCTGACTTCCCGGAGATCGAGAAGATGGCCAGGCAGATCTCCAAGTTGGTAAGCTCCAGGTTGTCGGGGAAGGATCTAACGATGTCTTGGTTTACCAAGCGGATCCAACCTCTGCAACACCGTGAGAAGTTAATGTGCTCCTATGGTGTCCGTGATGATAGCATGTGCGCCACCAAAGATAATTTATCTTTAGATTCCCTGGACAAGCGGATCTGGGTAATGATCAAGATTATGCATGATGTTCACTCTCACGCGTGTAACCACGACATCTACACGGAGGGCGCACGCCCTTTGGTAAGTATTTTTCCGACTTGGTCATCATTCCGTTTATGCCAACAAATTTGTCTAAGGACTTTATCTATTCTTTAGCTCGACTCACTCGAGGAGAAGGACCTATGCTCCGGACTCTGCATGTTGGGACATCCAACCTGGGGGCCACGTCTAACGCGGAGGAACCCGATGCTGCTCCTCCCGCCAAGCGGAAAAGAGGAGCCGCCTCCGGCTCCAAAGCCAAGCGCCCCCGCGAATCCCCCAGCGCCAAGACTACCAAGAAACTCGAGAAGGACAAGCTCTGCCTCCAGGAAATCGACACCAGCAGCAAGCAAGGTGGCTTCGAGCAATTCTTCGCCAAGTCTGGGTAATGACTCATCTTCCGACTTTGACCTTTCCGCATGCCTCTAAAACTGCATATTATCTTATCCTTTGCATTATTCTCTAACATGCAGCAAGGTTGTCAGCGTCAAGCCCTAGAAGAAGAAAGCCAAACCATCTTCGGCTTCGATGCCCATTACACCGGAGGTTGAAGTTCCCCCGAAGCCCTCGTCATCAGTTGTTCCACGTATGAAACATATGAATGAACTCTCTACTCTGAGTAATTTATTCTCCAATGATATTAAGATACGCACTTACTTTGTCACTAAAATTTTCCCTTTCTCTCTGAAAGGAGCGGCTAAAATTTGGTATGATAATTTATCTCCTGGATCTATTGATAGTCCCATTGGTTTGGTTAATGCCTTCTTTCAGAAATATTTCTCTGCTAGTGCTCAACATGCTGCTTTACATAAAATCTTTGACTTTGTGCAGGTAGAAGGAGAGAAATTTCCTGAATGTTGGGAAAGATTTTGCTCTTTAATTAGAGCATTACCTAAATATCCATTAGCTAAAAATGAACTCCTCGATATATTTTATAATGAACTAACTGTTGAATCTAGGACATACCTGGATAGTTGTGCTGGTTGTGTTTTCAGGAAAAGAATTCCGACTAAAGCTGAGGATTTATTGGCTAAAATAAGCAAAAATTATGATGATTGGACTACACCGGAGCCAATACCATCACCGAAGAAAAGGGGAATGATTGAATTAACTAATGAAGTGATGAGGGAAGCCAAGAAATCTCTTAAGGAGAAGGGTATTAAATCTAAAGATGTGAAGAATCTACCACCTATACAAGAATTATGTAAGGCAATCCCTCGCTCTTCCACTATTGAGGTACACTCTCTCCAACGCTTTGATAATAGAGATATTCCCTACTCTAAACCTCCTGGTCAATACTTAGATGAATTTGATAATTATATTGTTAAGCAAGATAATTTTAATAAAAGAGTGGAACATCACCTAATAGAAAATTCTAGAGCTATCAATAATTTGCATGATATTGTGGAAAGAACCTCTATTGATGTTAAAATTCTTGTCAAACATTTCCATCTGGTTCAAATTTATCAGCTCGCTAATTAAAGTGCAAAATTATTTGCTAGTTAATGCTTCTAGAGAAAAACATGCTTATGAATAAGAACTAGAAGTTGTGTTTCTACTCAGGATCCTCTATATCCTGAAGGACATCCAAAAAAATTGAACAAGATTATCAACAAGCTAATGATACTAGGACTAAGTCTAAGAAAAAGAAGAAGAAACATAAAACTATTGTAGAATCCTCTGAACCTACTAAAGATCCTAATAGTATATCTATTTCTGTTGTTGAAACTGAAAGTGGTAATGATAAAAATGATGCTTCCCATAAAGAAGAAATTGAAGAAGAACCTGAAAAGCATACTAAGAATACAAAATACACTAAGGAAGATTTCATTGCTACTAAACATGGTAGTGAAAGAGAACCTTGGGTGCAAAGACCAATGCAAGAAACATAAATCAAAGGAGGAAGAACATTATAATAAGTTCTGTGAATGGATGAAACCTTTGTTTTTGCAAATTCCTTTGACTGATGCTATTAAATTTCCTCCTTATTCAATGTATATGAAAGATATAGTCTCTAATAAGAAGA
>NC_061511.1:98696753-98758829 GCF_022539505.1 Lolium rigidum | reverse complement strand
AGGATTAAAATACCGTAGGCACGGGGACGGATAACTGGCGTTGCATGGATGAGAGAAACTCATGTAACAATCAAGCAGGGCATTTGCAGATAATAATAAAACGGTGTCTAAGTACAAAGCAATCAATAGGCATGTGTTCCAATTATAGTCGTACGTGCTCGCAATGAGAAACTTGCACAACATCTTTTGTCCTACCAGCCGGTGGCAGCCGGCCTCAAGGGAATCTATCGGATATTAAGGTACTCCTTTTAATAGAGTACCTGAGCAAAGCATTAACACTCCGTGAACACATGTGATCCTCACATCACTACCATCCCTCCGATTGTCCCGATTTCGTCACTTCGGGCCATTGGTTCCGACAACGACATGTGTATACAACTTGCAGTGTAAGACCATAAACAATGAATATCATGATGAAATAATAACATGTTCAGATCTGAGATCATGGCACTCGGCCCTAGTGACAAGCATTAAGCATAACAAGTTGCAACAATATCATCAAAGTACCAATTACTTGACACTAGGCACTATGCCCTAACAATCTTACACTATTACATGACCAATCTCATCCAATCCCTACCATCCCCTTCAGCCTACAACGGGGGAATTACTCACACATGGATGGGGGAAACATGGCTGGTTGATGAAGAGGCGTCGGTGGTGATGGCGGCGATGATCTCCTCCAATTCCCCGTCCCGACGGAGTGCCAGAACGGAGACTTCTGGCTCCCGAGACGGAGTTTCGCGATGTGGCGGCGTTCTGGAGGGTTTCTCGCGACTTCGACTTCTCCCCGTGCGTTTTTAGGTCGAGGCCGATAAGTAGTCCGAAGGAGGGCGTCGGAGGCCGGCCGAGGGGCCACACGCTAGGCCGCGCGCCCTCCCGGGCCGCGCCGCCCTAGGGTGTGGGGCCCCGGCCTCCACCTGACTTGCCCTTCCGGCTCCGTGAGTTTTCTCGGGAAAATAGGGCCTTCCGTCAAAATCCCGAGGTTTTTCCCGAAAGTTGGATTTCGCACAAAAACGAGACACCGTAATCAGCTTCCGCTGAAAACAGCGTTAGTCCGTGTTAGTTGCATCCAAAATACACAAATTAGAGGCAAAACAACAGCAAAAGTGTTCGGGAAAGTAGATACGTTTTGGACGTATCAACTCCCCCCAAGCTTAGCTTATTGCTTGTCCTCAAGCAATTCAGCTAACAACTGAGCGATAAAAGAACTTTCACGAACACATTTGTTCATATGATGTAAATATTCTCATGCTATGGCTAACACTTAGGCAGCTCATAATAAGATACATGCAAATAAGATCATCTAATAGCTATGTCAATCATGGAAAGGTACCAACAATTAATAATAAGCATCATGAATCATGTATATAAGCAGGATTGCAATGTTCATAAAAGAGTATGATAGAGTGGTATCTCGCTTGCCCATATTTGATCAGAAGAAACATAAATGCTCGTGCACCTCCGAAGTTCATAGAAAGACTAGAAATAGTGATTGTCAAAGATAAAAGCATCAAAGTTATACCACAATCAATCATATTTTGAGACAAGCATATTACACTAAGAATGACAGCTTGTGCTCTCAAGAAAGTGCTCAAAGAAAAGATGGAGACACAACATAAAAGTAAAAGATTGACCCTTCGCAGAGGGAAGCAGGGATTAACATGCGCTAGAGCTTTTCATTTGTAAAGCAGGAGTAAAATAATTTTGAGAGGTGCTTGCTGTTGTCAACGAATGGTAATGGGTACACCAACTACCTCGCCAACCGGACTTTCAAGAGCGGCTCCCATGAAGGACGTTATCTCTACCAGCAAGGTAGATCATCCCTCTTCTCTTTTGTTTACACACGTATTTTAGTTTTATTATGGGTGACACTCCCCCAACCTTTGCTTACACAAGCCATGGCTAACCGAATCCTCGGGTGCCTTCCATCAATCACATACCATGGAGGAGTGTCTATTTGCAAAATTAAGTTGCTTACTGATGAATCAGAGCAAAACATGTGAAGAGAAATATTAGTGAAAGTTGATTAATTGGGCTGGGAACCCCATTGCCAGCTCTTTTTGCAAAATTATTGGATAAGCGGATGTGCCACTAGTCCATATGAAAGTCCGTCAAGAGTAAATGACAAGGTTGAAAGTTAAACACCACATACTTCCTCATGAGCTATGAAACATTAACACAAATTGAGAAGCATTTTGAAGGTTTAAAGGTAGCGCATGAGAATTTACTTGGAATGGTTTGAAATGCCATGCATAGGTATTTATGGTGGACACTCGGAATAACTTGGTTTTCATGTGTTTGGAAGCACGAGCAGCGTTCCCGCTCAGTACAAGTGAAGGCTAGCAAACGACTAGGGAGCGACAAATCAAGAGAGCAAGAATCGTCATAATCATGCTTGCGGCAAAATAAATTAATCGAGGCATAAAAGTGATACAAGAACTCGAAGCAATGTAAATCATTGAGGCTTAATTGACTCTTGTTCAGTCATATGCATGCGTGAGCATGTGCCAAGTTAATTCAAACGAATTATTCAGAGGAGGATACCACAATATCATACCTATCTATGAATAAAACAATGCAAGCAAACATCCATGACATGCTACTCATATTAATAAATTGGAGCTAAACATGAGAGATCATGAACTACTAGACTTTCTTAAATGACATATACCTCACATGAACCAACTAAGCATGCTCACATGGATGAGTATATGTACAAAAATGAAAACAAATAGAGTTCATACCAGCCTCTCACCACAATCGGATTGTCGAATATCGTCATTATTGCCTTTTCACTTGTGTAGCTTGGATAATATGAAATGAAAACCACGCTCCAGCCCACCGAAGACCATTGAACTCATAATGAACTTTACAAACCAAAGAAGAACAGCAAATATTTTTGGTGTTTTCGAATTTGAGAACAAGAATAAAAGGAAACAAGCAAACAAAGCAAAATCTTTTTGGGTTTTCTTATAGCAAACTAGCAATAGCAAATAAAGCGAAACAAATGCAAGAAACCAAAATAAACAAATGGCGAAGAGAAACAACAGAAATATTTTTGGTCTTTTTGTGTTTTAGGAAAGAAACAAAGCAAAAACAAGAAATAGCAAACTAAAAGAAACACAGAAAAGCAGGATGGCCGAAATCTGCCAAAACTTGACAGAAGTACAGAAATCGATTTTTACAAAAATCTTCCGTTGCTCAGCTCGAAAAGTGTTCAACTAATGAAAGTTAGATAACAACCTGGGGAACATGCACAAAAATTGGCAGCTCAAAATAACGTTCTGGCTGTGCGCACGAATTTTTCTAGTAACAGTCCAGAATCTGTTTTCAGGCAGCACTTCCCCAAATATCATCTCCCTCTCATTAGAAAACCACTCAAAGAAACTAAACAAGTATGTACAAGTATCCAACAACCATAATATGCAAAGAATGAGTGATGCCGGTATACCTTCCCCCAAGCTTAGGCTTTTGGCCTAAGTAGAGATCAACCCCATGGTGCCCATGAAGTAGCACCTCCGTAGTACGAAGATGGATCATATTTCGGGTATGTGCTAGAGGAAGCACCCGGATACGTGACGGTGTAGTCGTAGGAGGGCTCGGCGTCCTCGGAGTCATGCTGCTGGTGGAAGTTGTGTATCTTCAGCTTCTCATCCACCTCCTCCTTAGAGCGCGACCATGGTTTCCGTGATACCGAACAAATCTGGTTGGGGCAAAGGGACTTCCCTCTCTTCCCCGTCGCAAACAACACTCTATAGACAATATTATCTAACCTAGAGTCAGCTGTAACAAATTGATGATTCTTCATAGCAGCGATATCGAGCCTCATAGGAGCTATTTTTACATCATTAGGGTCAAGAGGAAGCTCTAAATATGCTAAAACGCGCGAAGCAATAATTCCTCCAAATATGGGCCCCTTGTTAGACAAGCGGCGAGCAACAAGAGCACCAAGATGCAAGGTGTGTCCCAGAGTGCAGCAATTAAGAAACCAAGGTGATAGCTAGATAAGTACGAATGTTCTCCCTACAAAGAATGCTAGTACCAATGCTCAAATCAGCAAAATACTCAATAACGTAAGTTGAAAGTTGCTTATCATGCATGCTGAATGGATGCGACTCATCGTAAATTGGCAGATTTTTCTGAGTTGACCTACAGAGAATTCCCTTAGATTCGTGCCTCGATCTTCCTTGCTGTACCTACAGGGACAATACCCAATGCTAGACAAAAATTTCCAACTTCATAGTAATAGACTTTACTTGCACAGATAATGCAATGAAAGTACAAGATACAAATGCTATTGCTGAACTTGAAGCTCTAAACAAAGATGGTAGTAAGAAAGAGATGTTGTTTACTCTCATCTCTGCACATAAATGGTTAAACTTGTCCTACGACAAGGTTGATCAAATCATGCAACAACCACATTACTCAAAAAGTCATAACATGGCATAAGGATGCAGCGTTGGGGACTCCATTGTCCTCCTCGGGCGCGAAGCTTGGTGCGATGAGATCCTCATTGTAGGATGGCTCGCATCGGGTGGATGACCTAGAGGGCCTCCCTGTGCTTGTTGTCTCCCCTTGGAACACTTCTCCAAAGTTAAAGTTGTCCATCCCCCTTTTCTTGTATTGTATTGATATGGATCCAATCACAAGAGTTTGATATTCTTCTTTAGGCTCATATATTGGACAATCAATAGTTCCCACTTTGATAGTTCTCACATTAGAAATAGTATTAACTCCACATGCTTTTTCAATCCTCTTGGGGAAATAGACTGTGTGCTCCTTATCATCAACATTGAAAGTAACCTTTCCTTTATTGCAATCAATAACAGCCCCTGCGGTGTTAAGAAAAGGTCTCCCAAGAATAATAGACATATTATCATCTTCAGGCATTTCCAACACAACAAAATCAGCTTAATATCAAGCAGCTTATTAGTAACTTGAACAGGAACATCCTCACATATACCAACAGGAATAGCAAGAGATTTATCAGCCATTTGCAAAGATATATCAGTAGGTATCAACTTATCTAAGTAAAGTCTCTTGTATAGAGAAAAAGGCATAACACTAACACCGGCTCCCAAGTCACATAGAGAACTTTTAACATAATTATTCTTAATAGAACAAGGAATAGTAGGTATACCTGGGTCGCCCAACTTCTTTGGAACTTTGCCATTGAAAGAGTAATTAGCAAGCATAGTGGAAATTTCCTCATTGGGGATTTTCCTTTTGTTAGTAACAATATCTTTCATATACTTTGAATAAGGAGGCAATTTAATAGCATCACTCAAAGGGATTTGCAAGAATAAAGGTTTCATCCAATCACAAAATTTATTATAGTGTTCTTCTTCCTTTGATTTTAGTTTCTTAGCAGGAAAAGGCATTTGCTTTTGCACCCAAGGTTCCCTTTCATTACCATGTTTCTTAGCAATAAAATCTTCTTTAGTATACTTTTTATTTTTATCTTGCTTTTCAGGTTCATCTTCAACTTCTTCTTTATCGAAACATCATTCTTATCATTACCATTATTATTATCATGTTCATTACCACTTTCAGTTTCAACATCAGAAATGGAAATACTATTAGGATCATTAACAGGTTCAGAGGGTGTTCTACAATATTTTTATGTTTCTTCTTCTTTTTCTTAGAAGGAGCTCTAGGTTCAATGCGTTGAGAATCTTGTTCAATTCTTTTGGGATGCCCTTCAGGATATAGAGGATCCTGGGTAGAGACACCACCTCTAGTTGTTACTTCATAAGCATGTTTCTCTTTAGAATTATTTTGTAATAAGTCATTTTGCACTTTAGTGAGTTGATCAATTTGAGTTTGAACCATTTGAAATTGTTTAACAAGCATCTTAACATCATTGGAGGTTCTCTCCACAATATCATGCAAATTGCTAATAGCTTGGGAATTTTCCATTAGATGATTCTCTACCCTCATATTAAAATTTTCTTGCTTAACAATATAATTATCAAACTCATCTATGCATTGCGCAGGAGGTTTTGAATACAGAATATCTTCCCTAGTAAAGCGTTGAAGGGAGTTTACCTCAATCATGGGTGAAGGGGGAATTATCTCACATATATCTTCTATGGGAGGTAGATTCTTCACATCTTCGCATTTAATACCTTTCTCCTTGAGAGACTTCTTGGCTTCCCTCATATCTTCATCATTCAATTTAATTAAACCCCTCTTCTTCAATATTGGCGTTGGAATTGGTTCGTGTGTAGTCCAATCATCATGATTCCGGCCTATTTTAGCCAATAATTCTTCACCTTCGTCCGGAGTTCTTTTCATGAAAACACAACCAAGCACAACTATCCGTGTATGCCCTAGACTCAATGGTTAGTCCACTATAAAATATATCAAGTAGATCATTCTTTTCTAAATCATGTCCAGGTCGAGCTCGATAAGAGAACAAAATCTTGCCCAAGCCTCAGTGCAATTTCTCTTCATCTCCCCGGTCAAATCTATAAATTCTCCGTAAAGCAATATGTTGAGCACTAGCAGGAAAGTATTTTCGAAAGAAAACATCACGCAAATCAGCTTGGATTTTTAATAGAACCAGGAGGCAAATTATTATACCAAGTTTTAGCATCATCCTTTAATGAGAAAGGAAAAAATTTAGCGACAAAATAAGTACGCATCTTGATATCATCGTAAAACAAGCTACTCATAGAAGAAAGTTCAATCATGTGTTCTACAACGACTTTCTTTTCAAGTACCACAAAAGGGTGCTTTCTCTACAATAGCTATATGAGATAGATCAAGAGAAAAATCATAATCTTTATCCTTAATGCATATAGGAGATGTGGCAAATTTAGGATCGGGAGATAACTTATGTCTAACAGTATATTGTGTGAGAAACTTTTTAATTTTACTTGCATCAGCAGTAGCATTGCATCTATTAATAAGATCATCATTAAGCTCCACATAATCTTCATCAGGATCATCACTAGAATAATCAAGTTCAGGTGAACTAACAGTGTAGTAGCATCGGAGTTTCAAGCATTTTCAATTTGTCTAGACCTAGCAATTGTAGCATCTAGAAAGGATCCCAATGAACCACTATCATCAAGCACAGCAGAAATATTATCAATATTATGAGAGTTTTCAGTATTCAGCGAAGTACCAAAGATGTGAAGCATGTGGTGGTGAAACAAGTTTATCAATCACAAATGGTGAATCAAGAGCAGCAGAGGTACTCAGAGTTGTACCTTTTCTTGTAGTGGATGGTAATATGGCGACTTTAGGATCGCGAGATTTACCCATGATGGAGAATTTGCAGCGAACAATATTAATCCAAGTGAACTTCCAAATAAAGCTATGCTCCCCTGCAACGGCGCCGTAAAATGACCTTGATGACCCACAAGTATAGGGGATCGCAGCGAGTCTTCGCGGGTAGTAAAACCCAATTTATTGATTCGACACAAGGGGAGACAAAGAATACTTGAAAGCCTTAACAACGGAGTTGTCAATTCAGCTCGCACTGGAAACAGACTTGCTCGCAAGAGTTTATCGATAGTAACAGCTTTATAGCAAGAGTGATAGTGAAATAACAACGAGCAGAGTAACAGAGACAACAGTAGTGATTATAGTAAACAAGCAGGATTAAAATACCGTAGGCACGGGGACGGATAACGGCGTTGCATGGATGAGAGAAACTCATGTAACAATCAAGCAGTGGCATTTGCGGATAATAATAAAACGGTGTCTAAGTACAAAGCAATCAATAGGCATGTGTTCCAATTATAGTCGTACGTGCTCGCAATGAGAAACTTGCACAACATCTTTTGTCCTACCAGCCTGTGGCAGCTCGGGCCTCAAGGGAATCTACTCGGATATTAAGGTACTCCTTTTAATAGAGTACCGGAGCAAAGAATTAACACTCCGTGAACACATGTGATCCTCACATCACTACCATCCCTCCGGTTGTCCCGATTTCGTCACTTCGGGGCCATTGGTTCCGGACAACGACATGTGTATACAACTTGCAGGTAAGACCATAAACAATGAATATCATGATGAAATAATAACATGTTCAGTATCTGAGATCATGGCACTCGGGCCCTAGTGACAAGCATTAAGCATAACAAGTTGCAACAATATCATCAAAGTACCAATTACTTGACACTAGGCACTATGCCCTAACAATCTTACACTATTACATGACCAATCTCATCCAATCCCTACCATCCCCTTCAGCCTACAGCGGGGAATTACTCACACATGGATGGGGGAAACATGGCTGGTTGATGAAGAGGCGTCGGTGGTGATGGCGGCGATGATCTCCTCCAATTCCCCGTCCCGCGGAGTGCCGTAACGGAGACTTCGACTCCCGAGACGGAGTTTCGCGATGTGGCGGCGTTCTGGAGGGTTTCTCGTGACTTCGACTTCTCCCCTTGCGTTTTTAGGTCGAGGCCGATAAGTAGTCCGAAGGAGGGCGTCGGAGGCCTGCCGAGGGGGCCACACGCTAGGGCCGCGTGCCCCCCTCCTGGGCCGCGCCGCCCTAGGGTGTGGGGCCCTCGGGCCTCCACCCGACTTGCCCTTCCGGCTCCGTTAGTTTTCTCGGGAAAATAGGGCCTTCTGTCAAAATCCCGAGGTTTTTCCCGAAAGTTGGATTTCGCACAAAAACGAGACACTGTAACAGCTCTCGCGAAAACAGCGTTAGTCCGTGTTAGTTGCATCCAAAATACACAAATTAGAGGCAAAACAACAGCAAAAGTGTTCGGGAAAGTAGATACGTTTTGGACGTATCACTCCACGCGACAGGTGGATGGAGCGGCGTCCTTTTTGCTAAGCGAGGAGATTCTTCGGACAAGCTTCTCCAAGTCTTTTACTTCGAGATCTTTGGACAGCCGGTCGACATCTTCTTCGCCAGCATACATCCAAAGGGGGTTCTTGCGAGCCTGCAGAGGCTGGACCCTAATCCTAAGGAAATATGCTGTAATCTGGATACCCGACAGCTCCTTGCCGCGGGTATTTTGAAGCTCGTGGATACGGGACATCAGTGCCTCTGTCGCCGTTTTTTCTTCTTCGGTGGCTTCCGCGTCCCAGGATCGGCGGCAAAGAATTTCGGCACCTCCATCGAAAGGAGCAATGTTATACTCCACCGAGTCGGCGCATTCTTCGCGGACATACAACCATCTTTTGCGCCACCCTTGAACGGAGTCGGGGAATTTGACGTCAAAGTACTCGACATCAGGGCGAACGCAAATGACAACACCGCCTATGTTGTAGGCGATGTTGTGGGAGCCATTACGGCGGAGGCAGAAGATGCGCTTCCACAGAGCCCAATTAGGATGGACTCCGAGGAAGCATTCGCAGAGAGTAATGAAAATAGAGACATGGAGGATGGAATTGGGAATCAGCTGATGAAGCTGCAACCCGTACACAAAGAGCAGACCGCGGAGGAAGTCATGAATGGGGGCAGAGAGGCCGCGGATAAGATGGTCAACGAAACTAACCCGATACTGGATAGGAGGCGATGGATAGCTTTCCTCGTTGGGGAAGCGCAGCGCGTCTTTCTTCTTCATCAACCCAAGCTTTTTCATCAGGTTGATGTCCTGATTCGAAATCTTGGATCTTTCCCACTCCAGATCTTGCGTCGCCATCTTGGATTCCGGAGTGCTGTGCCTGGTGAGTCTTGTGCGTGGTGGCATCAACAATGGCGAAGGCGAGTGAGAGTTTGGCTATGCTCAGGAAATGTTGGGTGCAATGGGAGATTTTTAGGAGAGAGAATGGAGGTGCGGCGCAGCGAAGGGGAGAACGAAGGAAGAAGAAGGCTTTTTATAGACAATTTCTGAATCGACGCACCGTTGGATGGAGTAATTGTGAGCTTGATGCTTTACACGTGGATAAGGGGTAAATGTGTATTTTTACTGTGAAGGAACGGGACAGGCGTTACAGTGCGCGTGCCAGAAAAAGCGGAGGACGTGTGTCCCCCACTTGCGCAACGTGTCAAACTGCCGCGGATTTTGGGTCCACCAGTCATTGACAGGATAGAGTTCGTGTTTTTTCAATGAAGAGGTCGTGGCTAACGTCAGCATTGATGTCACTTTGGCAGAGGAAATTTTCGACAGCAATGATACGAAGACCGGTCAAAGAACACAAGTGATGATAATTTCGAGAGCCTTTGGTCAAATACACGTTTTTGATCAAATGCTCGGGGGCTACACTTGAAAAAAGAAAATTCGGGTATGACAAAATAGAAATGGCGAGAGCCTATGATCAAATGCAAGCATTTGTTCATAGCCTCGAGGGCTACTCCCATCGGGAGCGCTGGTCGCGCACCCGATAGAAATAAAAGCTCAAGAGAGGGTGATAATATAGCGACATGAGGCGTTAAAGTGTTGAGCCTACAACCAAGTACAAGTCCTTGGCTGTAGCCTCGGGGGCTACTCCCGTCAGGAACGCTGTTCGCGTGCCCGATGAAATTATAAAGAGTATAGTGAGCATATTTCGAGTTATACAAATAACTCTACATATACTCCCATCGGGAGGGCAAGATAAGTCATCCGTTGACTCAATAAAATGTGCTATTCCAACAGCCGAAAGAGCACTCGACAATATATTCTCAGAGCGCCTAAGTCGCGAATAATCTCTGAATGCCGCAAAACTTTGCGAAGGTAAGACCCTGCATCCGTTCTGAGCGGCGTGGCACCGTCTCTGACGTCGGTTTGCTACTTTTTTCCGTATCAAAAGATACGAAGAAAAATCCTAATGGACGCGTTAGGTACCCAATAAAACATGACTGAGACTCGACAAATGGTAAGACCTTAAGCGGCACATGTCGAGTTAACACCAGTATCCCGAGATCATGTCCAGGGACGTGATCTTGAAGTAGGTTTTTGCGGATTGCCACTAGAGCAGTTAACTAGTACCTGATCCGTCAGATGAACTAGCCCCAATTACCATTATCCATGTACAATATATAACTATGTATCTAAAGATATGTGATGGCTTGATAAAGTTAGTGGATGATTATAAAATTGGAGATTTTCCCTGATTCTTTGATTGAAGCAAAATCTCGTGGGCTACTAACATAGGCATCCCCAATGGGCCTGCCAAAGATGGACCCGGGGTTTAATGAAGGCCCACGAGTCGAAGAATATGAAGTTCGGAAGCCTAGTTAGTATTAAGGAAAGTTAGAGTTGTATTAGGAAATATAGATTTGTAACTTTGCGGGATGAACTCAGAGAGTCTCCCGGAATCTGTAATCTTGTGTAACACGGTATCTTCGACCCCGCCTCCTATATAAGGAGGGTCGAGGGACAAAGAGAGGATAGAATCCATTGTCAATAGAACCCTAGTTTCTTAATCGTCGAGTACTTTTCGGCTAAAACCTTCGAGATCTACTTGCCCTCTACTTCCAACTAAACCCTAGTCTACAATACGTAGGCATTGACTAGTTAATCCCTTGTTACCGTCAATGGGTGACGCGGTGGTCGGAGTCACCGGCGACGAGGTTTCGGCGCGGTGGCTCGTCAGACTTAAGAAGTCGCGAAGAACACGATGCGACGAGTATGCTCCGGTGAAGCTCCGACGGAAGTCCGGCGTGGCGGAGGCACGAGCTCGGAGGCGGCGCTGGACTGAGAGCGATGTGAGGGGGCGAATGAAAAGGTTAATGAAGATAAACCTACGGCGGTGATATTTATAGCATGAGAATGAGATTCGTGCTCTGCATCCTGTGGTCGGAACGCAAGCGTCGTGCCGTTGGATGAATGACACGTCCTAAACCCTAGCGGTAAAATTGGCCAAGAGATTAAGTTACCGTTGGAATTACCCAAAATTGGCGCCTGGTTAGGCGAAACCATTTGGTCTCTTCGAGGATCCGGGAAAATTTCTAAGTACTTAGCGAGGTTTCTGCGAGATAGTAATCCAGAGAACAATTTAGAAATTTGGTCGATGGATGAAGTCCCGCGGGATAAAGGACTTTCTGGCATACAAACTGGAAAGGACTTTCATGAAGTTGGAGTTCTTCAAGATTTCGAAGACTTCCGGGAAGCTAGCTGGAGATTTCAGTGGCTTGAGTGAGACGGAAGAAATGGTGAACCTTGAAGAACTCTGGGGACTACCGTTGTGGGTATACTTCATGGATTTACCAACGACAGTGCCTAGATCCGGCAATCCCGGGTGGCCCACAGACGGTGATGATGGCATACGGCCCATCTGGCGGCCCAGTTGCTGTTGATCAAGATGGAGGAAGTCCAGCCCAGGAACAAGGAGCCGGATCCAAACCGACATACGCTTGGAGTCGGATCCGGCCTAGCCCATCAGAAGTAGCCGGATCTAGTACGACATATTAGGTAGAAGGCGGATCCTTGACGTGCACGACAATGTAATGTTCCGTAGTTAGCCAAGTTTGTATTTCGTCTAGGACTCCCCGTAGAAAACCCTAGATCCTGACGCCTTTATAAGCCGTATACCGGGAGCCCTAGAGGCACAACCACGACTGATTGTAACAACGCGAAAGCGCCATGATAATTTCAGACAAGCAGCAGTAGGCCCTGCCATCGTGCAACATGTTACGAAGCTGGGTAAATCGCGTACCACCATCCCGTTAGCACTCCGCCCAATGCCCCTACTTCTTTTCCTCTTCGTGAGAATCCCTTCTCCGAGGTACCGTCAATTAGGCAACGACACAGGGTGTTGGAAAATCCATGGTGTAGGCCTAGAACAAAAAATGAAACAAGGTAAAGTAAATGCTAAAAGTAAACCAAGGAAATTGTAGTTGTAGAACTGAATGGAATGAAATGTGGTTTCTAGAGTATGGGTCGCACTAGTACAAGAGGAGCGAATATACGTGATCCGCTATATATTATACAGTAGGGGCGTGTTGGACTTGGAGAAAGGAAGGCAATTTACGAAGGAATATCTTAAAATCCACTTTTAGTGATCAATAATGCTTAACATGCTTTGCCTAAAAGGAATTATCGGAGCAAGACGAGGAGGAAAAGAACAAACGAGTTTCCGGTCCAAGGTGATGCGATGCGACCGCACCGTCCGAGGGAGATGCGAGCGAGCGCACACTGGACGCACGACCGGGGCCCGCCCTGTGTTTCACCGGTTCAAGCAGCCTCCCGAACCGCTCCTCCCGAGCTACAGCTGGCTCCCTCATACGTGGCCCCACAGGCCAGCGGGACGGGCCGTGCCTGGTATCCGCAGTTTGGTGCGCGTAGCAGGTGGGGTGCGACGAGGCGGGTGGAGGTTATAAATAGAGCCCCCACCCATCGCCTCTCCTCCTCACACCGCCCCTCTCTCTCGAGACGAGAAGAAGCAGTACTAGTCTCTCGTCACCACCCGGCACACGGACCGCTCGTGAGGGGGACGAGGCGGAGCAGCCACCAAACCAAACCAACAAAAAAAAAACTCGGAGAAGAACACTGACGCCGCCCGCCCGCCCGCGCGCGTAGGGCACGGCAGAGGAGCCAAGGGAACCCTAGTCAAACACACACGGATCTGGCCTCCGCCGCCGCCGCCGCCGACAACGACGACGACGATCGCCTGGTACGGAGATCCCCCCGCCAACCCATGACTCCTCTCCCCACGATTCGGCCAACCCTAGGGACCCACCGCCACGCGCCTTCTACGCGCCGCTCATGCTTTTGATCGGTGGTCGAATGACGAAACCCTAGGATGGATGCGGGGCGGGCGGGACGGGACGAGACCCTTTCCTTCTTCTTCTCCGGATGGAAGTTAGGCAGGACGGGGGCATGGGCTGCCTGCCGAATTCGGGCTTTTAATTGCGGGATGCGATTTTGCCGAATCTGGAAACCGAATGGGGATCAAGGGCCTCTGCCCGATTCGCCAAATCTAGTAACTGACTCCAGGGACGATTATTTTGGATTTCGCAGCAAATTTCCACCGGATTTCCCGATTTATTTAAGACGGGGCTGTAAATACTGTGTATCCCGGTAGATCGAACGAACCAAAAGTGGGTTACGCCACCGTGTAGCGGTAGTAATGGGAAGGGGTCTGCGCTCTTTATTTTCTGTTTTCATGAAATGCTCAACTGCAACGGCTCCATGTGCTGCCTATTTAATAATTTTTCTATCTATTGATAATTGATTCTAGTACTCGACCTAGGGTTCGGACCTACATTGTTTTCCCCTATCACTAGTTGCTGCTGCTGCCTGCTGCTGTTTATGTTATCTTCTAATTCATTTGCTTAGTCCAATAATAGAGGGCAAATTTCACATTCCTTTCCTTTGTTCTAAGAAGGGGGTTATTTCTCTAGTTTTGAACAATCCTGTTTTGTTGTAGTTAGTCTTCAATGTAGGCTTTGTTGAGTAGACGATTGGTTGGAAGGTGTCCTGTTTTGTTGGTTGTTAGTTATTACCCATTGGGTTGTAGCTCAAACTGTGTAGGATTTAGACTGGTTTGGGGTGGATTTATTGCTAATGTAGAGCAGAAGGTACTCCGTTCGTTAGAGCCTTATACCATTAGTTAACTTTACATAGAGCTAATTCGGTTTTTTTGGTCAGCGTTCAGTATACCATCAATTGTTCTTGAATGTTGACTTGTATGCCATCTTTGAAATTCCTGTAAGGTAGTAAGTCATCAGGATTTGTTATGTCAAGTACAATGTGTGGAGAGTTGGTTGTGTGTCTGGTTTGTTAATTAGTTTGGATGCAAGTTGTGATGTAGCTGATAATCTGTCCAACGTGTGTAGCACAAGTTACTTTCTACTCCTGTTATACATAGCTTTTAAGTCATCACAGCGTTGAATTCTTGCTGCAATGCTGCATTTTATACGTACTTAATTCACTGTTGAGTAGATCATCTATGTAGGTTGATAAGAGAAGCATTTCATCTGCTATCTTCAATTTGTAGACGAAAATGCCAAGTTTGATATTTCTTTTTCATAGTTTATTATCCGGTGTAGCTTTGAATTATTTTTGTGTACATAATCCTCGTAAGTATAACTATTTAGAATTTAAATTTGGGATTTTGACAGACATTGTATTACAAGATTATGCCTAGGATTGGGTGAGGTCAGTGATTAGTTTTTTGAAGTTCTTTCATGGAGATATTGCCTCTGTTGGATAGGAAAACCTATATTTGGGCTGGAAGAAATGGTCTAGTTTAGCCATACCAGCTTTGGTTGCCGTATTTTTCCTTTGTTGCTGTTTGTCAAGGTTGGAAACCTAATCGTAGTATCATTGTACAATTTGTTGAAATCCAACTGGCATTTGTGTTCATCTTATATATGCTGTGTTCATTGTTGAGACATAATGGTGGTGTATGACAATGTTATCTATTGCATGACTGTATAATCTTTTACCTTTGGAAAATGACACCTACCCTAGCCTGTGCTCTCTAGGTCGTGATGTTAACCTTTCCACCAAACACACCACTCTAATTTTTCTCCTTGTTATATTCCACATGCTTATTTGCTTTTTAAAGGGTCTGCCTGCATGATGAGGTCATTTATCCCTAGTATCCAAATTCTTGAGATGGGTAGGAAGTGGGCTGGGTCTGAATGTAAAAGGAATTCAGGGAAGCATGATATCCAGGCCGCATCACCTGACAGACATGTGTCTTTCCTGCAGTACCATGCAATGGGAGCTCTGCTTGAACTTTTCACTTGTTCAGCTCTCCTTCCTCGCCTCTTGCTGTTGGGCTATCTCACTAGTTGAGTAAAGCATCCAGTGAGCCATTTAACACGCTGTTCTGTTTGTATATTACTGATATGGCCTGCTGGTTGTTGATGCAGATATCTTATTCTACAGAAAGTTCAGCTATAGCTTTCCTCCATTAGGTGCTATTTCACAAGAAGCTAGTTGCCGAGTGGAGTTACATATTCAAGCTATATGCATTTACACATGACATGGGTTCTCGAGGAAGGATGTTATTTGACCTCAATGAGCTCCCAACAGAAGCTGAAGAAGAAGCTGCGGTTGTTTTGTCCCAACCTCAACTTCCTGTTCCCAATATATATCCCTCAAATTTGTTTCTCCAACAGGGAGTGCCCCAGACACAAGGGATTTTGAACAATTATGCCTTTAAGCATGCATCTTCAGGTTCAGGTTTTCAACCTTTTGTGAGAAGCAAAGTTTCTAACAATGGAGACACAAAAGAGAATTTGGATGCTACTGCCGCTTCTACATCTATGGCAACAGTTGCTCATCACGCTGAGCCCTCCAATCAGGTTTCACAAGCAGTTGAAAGAGAAGAGGGTGAGTGGTCTGATGCAGATTGTGCTTCTGACACCGCAGGAAGTGGTGTTAGCAACAAAGAAGAGTTGGCTGGTATGGCAAATATTGAAGTGAAAGGAGAATCCCTGGAGAGAGAATCTGCTGCTGTAAAATCTGCTGAAGTGATTAAAGATGACACTGCTGCTGATCCTAGTGACACTGAAATGGTTGACGTGTCTAAGGATCCATTGTTACGTGCTCCAACAGGACCTGAGAGCACAAAAAATTCTGAATGTAAAGGAAATCAATCCGGGGATGATTTAGACCAGGGCAACAAATCAAAGGATGTCAAAGGAGTAGAAGCCAGTTATGCATTGAAGTTTACAAACAACCCTGCAAAGAGACCTAAGCTAGATGAACACAAAGTAGCAATGCTTGGTAAAAAGCGGGCCAGGCAGACCGTGTTCATCAATGTTGAGGATGCAAAACAAGCTGGCACAATGAAGACAATAACACCAAGGAGGCAATCATCTTTTCCAGCACCAATTGTTACACGTACTGTGAAGGAAGGTTCTCGTGGTGTTGGTGAAAGAGCTGCAGAAAAACCGAACCAACCAGTTGTCCGAGACCAGAAACAGTCTGATATTGGTTCAGAAAGAAGTAATTCTGCAGATCCAAGTGACCAAAATGGCGAACCCAATGGTGATGTTGAGTTGGGATCTCATGGCAGGTCAAAGAAAATGAATGCTGAAGAACCCCCCTCAGATTGCTATCAACAATCTGTGCCACGGCAGGCTTCTTCAAAGCAACCCATGGATCCCAAGCAGTTCAAGAGCAGACCAGTATCTTCTCAGAGAGCAGTTCTAACAGGACAAAATACCGCAGACCAGAAACCAGCCAACAAAAGGTCTCTTGTTCCCAAAAGACAAGCTTCAGGAAGTAACACACAGTACAATGACTCATCTGTCGAACGACTCATAAGGGAAGTGACAAATGACAAGTTCTGGCATAATCCAGGTTAGTTCATTGGCATCATCCATGTTTCTTTTGTATATCTTTGGTTAACCAACACCAGTTGTTGATCTGGAAAGTTATATACTGTGAGCACTTCCATTTCCGCGCTTGTGAAACTTTCCTAGTACATAATTCTCACAAGTGCTGTCATTCTGTTTTAGTAACTTCCATTAACATAAGAGACACTGTTACATGCTTTAAGATGAGTGCATCCTTGTAGGCATGTATAATTTATTTGTCAAAATGCTGCAACTACCTTTTATTGATGTCTCCCTGTGTTTGTACTGAAGACTTCTGTTTTGCACGAAGTAGAGCTCTTTGCGGTTTTTTCTCTCATTGTTAATATATTGTACTGTTTTTTTGGGTGGATGCATGCATATTGCGTTTTATTTAATGGAATGATCGCTTTTAGTTTGACAAGGCTAGCTGTGTATTTGTTATGTGAACAGAAGAGGAAGAACTTCAGTGTGTTCCTGGAAGCTTTGATTCTGCTGAGGAGTACATTAAAGTATTTGAGCCTTTGCTTTTTGAGGAATGCAGAGCTCAGCTATATAGTTCCTACGAGGAGAGTCTCGAGGCTGCATCAAGGGATGCACATGTAATGGTGCGTGTGAAAAGTGTGGATAGGCGTGAAAGAGGTATGTTTTTCACCTTTTTTTATTGATGCCTTCTTTTTACAGCAATCATAAAAAAGATGTGTTCTTGTATTCCATCTTAATCACCTGGCTTATATATTTTTGGTGTATTCAGGATGGTATGATGTCATTGTTCTACCAACACATGAATATAAATGGACTTTCAAAGAAGGTGAAGTTGCAATTTTGTCATTCCCACGACCTAGTTCAGGTAGGTGTACTGAAGATGGCTCTTTCTTTTATATGAATATTCTTTATATTTCACAAATATGTTTGACAACTGTGCTTACTTATTTTTGTTCAATAGCAGCCCAGTCTAGTAGATCTAATCGGAAGACCGCTCCTTCAGTTGAAGACGCTGAAGCAGAAAGTGGACGGCTTGTAGGTACAGTCAGGCGCCATATGCCTATTGATACACGCGAACCTATTGGGGCGATTATTCATTTTTATGTTGGGGATTCATTTGATTCTAGCAGGTAATCTAGTGTTAGTGTTATTCTTCTTCTTTAGCTGTCCTGCTCAACGTTGACTACATTTTTATGCTTTTTCCTTACGAATTACCACATTTGTATGCATTGAAGATGATTTTTTTGAAGATAGTTGAACTATTAAAACCTATCTGTTACTCCATCTGTCCCATAATATAAGATGTTATTGCAACAAATACATGAGTTAGAAAGTTGTAATAACATCTTTTTTTCTTGTATGGTGGGAGTGGTTTATTAAAATGCACTGTTTCTTCTCATTCTTTAGAAATACGGTACTTTTGTTTTCTGATATTTTCTGGGTAATTCTTTGTCCACCCTGTTATTTTGAATGAGAAGTTGTGCAAGATTTTTCTTATAACATGCATACGACTCTTTCCATCACAAGTGTATGATAAAAGTCGACTGTACTTTGGACTATCTTGTTGATACACTAAAGCAACACTTTCTTGTCGAACTTATTAGATTTGTTTAGCTTATAAAGTCAGGGTTTTCATTTTTCACACCTACAGTTACATTGAACAGTTAAAAACATGCACACGAACCATCTGCTCTGCTGTTTTTGGTTCAACACTTGTCTTGTTAGTTTTGTTTAGCTTTTAAGGTCAGGTAGACTTAAGAGTTACATTGAACAGTTAGCACACAAGCATGGTTTTTAAGGCGTTTACCTTAGGATGTTAGGCGCCCTGGCAGCGCCTTGGACATTTGCCTGCTCTAGGCCTTAGGCTTCTGCTTAGGCGTCAGAGCGGGGGTAGAACGCTTTAGGACACCCTTACTGCCTTAAAAAGCATGCACACAAGACCTTTTGCTCTACAATTTTTTGTAGCTTTCTATTCTGATTTATCTAGTGCTGATGTCCAATAAGCTATACCCGAGCTAAAATTCCATAATCCTAAGGGCACTTCTACGAGGTTCATGGATGCACATTATTTTGAGATAAAAGCTTCTAGGTTGTTCGGTTCAGCTTACTTGGCCTTTTATCCATCATTCTTACATTTGTTAAATGTGTCCTAAGACTTTTGCTTGTCTTTTTTGTGCTATATTTTGCAGCGAGGCTAATGTTCTGAAGAAACTCCAACCTCGGAGTACCTGGTATTTAACCGGTCTTGGTTCTCTTGCAACAACACAGAGGGAATATGTAGCATTGCATGCTTTCCGACGCCTTAATGTGCAGGTAGTATATTTATGTATTATACTTACTGTTGTTCGGCTTTCTTGGTTAATGTTTTGGTTGATACTGATAAAAATCTTCCATCAGATGCAAAACGCAATTCTTCAACCGAGTCCAGAGCACTTCCCCAAGTATCAAGAGCAGCCACCTGCTATGCCTGACTGTTTCACGCCAAGTTTTTCTGACCATATCAATCGTACTTTCAATGGGCCTCAGCTATCGGCGATTCACTGGGCTGCAATGCACACAGCTGCTGGTACAAGCAATGGAGTGGTTAAGAAACAAGAACCATGGCCTTTCACATTAGTACAAGGTCCTCCTGGGACAGGGAAAACCCACACTGTCTGGGGAATGTTAAATGTTATTCATCTTGTTCAGTATCAACATTATTATGCTGCTCTGCTGAAGAAACTTGCTCCTGAAAGTTACAAGCAAGTTAGTAGTACCACTAACAGTACTTCAGAGACTTTTGCTGCGGGGTCTATTGACGAAGTTTTACAGAGCATGGATCAGAACCTCTTTCGCACTCTTCCCAAGCTTTGCCCCAAACCACGGATGCTTGTCTGTGCCCCATCAAATGCTGCAACAGATGAGTTGCTTTCTCGTGTACTAGACCGAGGTTTCATAGATGGTGAGATGAAGGTCTACCGCCCTGATGTTGCTCGTGTTGGAGTTGATACACAATCTCGTGCTGCCCAAGCTGTTTCAGTTGAGCGACGGACGGAACAACTTTTGATGAAGGGCCGTGATGAAGTAATTGGTTGGTTACAGCAGCTAAAAGGCCGTGAGCAGCAGCTATCACAAGAGATAGGGCTTCTACAGAGGGAACTTAATATGGTGGCAGTGTCTGGTAGATCCCAGGGTTCAGTTGGGGTTGATCCTGAAGTGCTTGCTCACAGAGATCGTAACCGTGATATTCTCCTTCAAAAACTTGCTGCCTCTGTAGAAAGCAGGGATAAAGTACTGGTAGAGATGTCGCGGCTGCTGATATTAGAAAGCAAGTTCCGTGTTGGTGGTAACTTCAATCTGGAAGACGCTAGGTCTAGTCTGGAAGCCAGTTTTGCCAACGAAGCTGAAATTGTTTTTACAACAGTGTCAAGCAGTGGTCGCAGGTTATTTTCTCGTCTTAGTCATGGTTTTGATATGGTTGTTATTGATGAGGCTGCTCAGGCCAGTGAAGTAGGAGTCCTCCCTCCACTTGCACTTGGTGCTGCTAGATGTGTCTTGGTTGGTGATCCTCAGCAGCTGCCTGCCACTGTTATAAGCAAAGCGGCTGGAACTTTACTCTATAGCAGGAGCCTGTTTGAGAGGTTTCAGCAGGCTGGCTGCCCTACCATTTTGTTGTCTGTGCAATATCGGATGCATCCCCAGATCCGTGATTTTCCATCAAGATACTTCTATCAAGGGCGTCTTACAGACAGTGAAACTGTTGTCAAATTGCCTGATGAATCATATTACAAAGATGCATTAATGTCACCTTACATTTTCTATGACATCTCGCATGGCCGTGAGTCTCATAGAGGTGGCTCATCTTCATACCAGAATGTTCATGAAGCGCAGTTTGCATTGCGTTTGTATGAGCATCTTCAGAAGCTGGTGAAAGCTAATGGTGGCAAGAAAGCATCTGTTGGTATAATCACTCCTTATAAGTTGCAGTTAAAGTGTCTACAAAGGGAATTTGAAGAGGTTATGAATACCGAGGAAGGGAAAGATATCTACATAAACACAGTTGATGCTTTCCAAGGTCAGGAGCGTGATGTGATTATCATGTCATGTGTCCGTGCTTCAAACCATGGCGTGGGGTTCGTTGCAGATGTACGGCGTATGAATGTTGCTCTTACTCGAGCTAGGAGAGCTCTATGGGTACACGCCTAAGCTCTTTCAGAAATTACATAAAGAGCACGTACCAAATGTTATTTTAGAGGCTCTGGACCTATGCTATAGTACTAATAGTATTTGTTGTTTTCCAGGTTGTTGGTAATGCCAATGCTCTTGTGCAGTCAGAGGACTGGGCAGCACTGGTAGCAGATGCGAAGGCCAGGAAATGTTTCATCGACTTGGATAGCATCCCGAAGGACTTCCTAGCCATGAAGGTTTCTTCCAACACTCCAGGAAGGAACTCTTCAAACAACACAAGGAACATGAGGGCTGGTGGACCGAGACCGAGGCATCTGGATATGCTTCCAGACTCAAGGATTGGCATGAGGTCTGATGATGATGAGCGTGTCAACTCCGTTTCAAGAAATGCTAGTAACCGCAATTTGGATGATCTGGGGCGCCCTGGTGATAGATCTAGGGAAAATTTGCAGTTCGGATTGCCAAGGAGACCGAATTCATCGAATGGTTCGAGGAGAGAAGTCTGAGGAAACTTCATCACTATCTTAGCTTTGCATGTGCGGAACAATGATGAGCTTTGCGATGAAGCTTGGTTGGAGCAAAGTGTTACCTATCTGGAAGATGCACCCTGAATGGTGTTGAGGAGTGGTGTTGCTATTGGCAGGGCAATTCCTCATGAAATGAGGCATCTGGACGGCGGGATGTAGCCATCACATTGACGAGAAGCAAATCAGATGTCGCTGTGTTGGTTGTGTTATGGCTCTTTTTATCCCATCCTGCAAGAACAGGGGAAGGCTTCCTAAGGTCCTCAGTTCTGCAATTGTGCAGGACAGATGAAGTCCTTTTATGTTGACCAGACTCCTGACTTGAACAAGGCCGCAGCTGGATGGTTTCTGTCTGCCATTGCAGTAATTGCTTCAGCGTGTTTTAAAGAATCCATCTTTCTCATAGATATGAATACATGCATGGGATTTTCCATTTTGAAACATGCCAGGAGAGAAAAATCTCGCTGGCCCTAGAGCAGGTTAGGTTTCAAGCTTCGTTGTGCCATAGCTGCTAGCGGCAAACTGCTTGATATTCCCCTGTAGGATCAGCATTGCTAACATAGGCAGGACTTCTGTAACATATGACATAAGCTCCCTGTGTACAAAGTCCACATCTAGAAAAGAAGTTCATTATTTGATTCAGCTACTTATTGTGTCACAAGTGGTTCTGTTTGCCATGTTGGTTGGTTGAAAGCTGTGTTGTATATTTGTTCGAAGATTCTACCATGTTTTCAGTTATATTCTTACCTGACTTTGGGTCTCAGTTTGGTTTGTGTAGTTCTATGTTGATTTGTGGTTTTTCTTTTGTTCTTTGCCTGTTGTGTCGTCACTTGTGCTTCTTGTTTTAGTTTCTGTTGTGTGTACACTTTCTCTGGGATGTGCGATGACCATTTTTCATGTAAAATTCACAACTGTATGTTATGATGTTTCAGGCTTGGAGCTTGTGCAAGTCCTGCTATTTGGAGTAAGCTAGGTACATCTTTGCATGGATCCTTGTGCTTTGTGGTTATTGTCTGACGTATCAGGTTAGCATAAGCTGGCTCTTGTTTATTTATTTATTTTGTATCAGATTCGCTGTGCAAGCTACTGAGAATCAGTGACTTGAAGTTTACCTGATGTTGTTTCACAATCTGTCCTGTAGAACTTCATAACACCTGAGGTGTATACTATTATCATGCAGAGTAGGTAACCCAGATGTGTCCTCTTGTACTGGGTACCTGCCAGCTTGATCTGATACGTAATGCCCACAAAGATCTGGTGGCCAAGCTGGTGTGCTGTTACTTACCCAAACTTCAGATTGTTTCAATTGTGACAAGTACCGGGCCACCCACGGGTGGTTTGCAAGTCATCAGGTGAAAACTGAAGGCATGACAGGTTGGGACACGGGCTGTCACCTGAAAGTGGTGCTACCCAAGCTAAATTTTGATTCCTCTCTTCAACAAAGAAGAGTCTAAATATTTATAAACTACTTATAATCAGAGTGTATCATTCAGTCAATCAGTATCAAGACCCGATGAAGCAATTGAGAGTGATTGACTTTCATGTATGTATTTGATATACAGTGAAGTAGTAAGATGATCATGTTGAGCTACTCCAATGGGGAATATTAATACTCCCTCCATCCATAAATAGATGCCTAATGTTTGTCTAAATCTGGATGTATTAGACACTAAATAGCGTCTAGATACATCTAGATTTAGAAAAATCTCAGACATCTATTTATGGACAGAGGTAGTATGATACTTCCTGAGAAGTGAGATGAAACGAACTATGATGTTTTGGCTCCTATCATATCTTATATTCTTCGAGGATGCACTTACAATTGTTTCAAATTCAAAAAATCTGTTAGTATCTGTTTTGATAACATGTTTTTACTCAACGTATAATTGTCTAAAATTTAAAAATATGTTATCTGTTTTGACAAAAACATTTTTTTTGTCTTTTACATGTCCAAAGCATTGTAGAAGTGTTCTTTTTGTTCACTTTTCTTTTACCTTGATACAAATTTTCTTCAAAATTTATGGGTAAACAAAGGACATAAACATGTAGTACTACCTCATTGAAATTTTGTCCAAATTTAGATGTATCTAGACACTCTTTAGTTTATAGATATATCCGAATTTGAATTTTTTTTCACACCCTTTTATGGATGGTGGAGTATGTTGGTTTCTTGCTGACATTTTTAGCGGGGTTCTTATTTTTTTTTACATAGTAATGAGCTACTAGGCTCCATTTTGAACAGGAAAAGCCCGGAAGGGCCTTGAAGCATTTATCAAATACAAGGACCTTGAAGAAAAAGAAAATTACAATCTGGTCAACGCACTTTGCATATAGCCTCTTGAAAAGATGAACATAAAAGCAGTTGAGGGCTTTGTCTTCATCGCGCAACGTTGATGATCTCCAGGCATGGGCACCGGCAACACCTCTCGGGATGAAACCACTTGAGTGAAGCCAACAAAGATCCCCACGCCGTGAAGGAAGAGAAATCCCGAGCTAAACAAGCAACCGGGAACGGAGGGCTTCCCTTGGCAAAGGATAGCATCGGTGAACCAAGGCCTTTGCTGATGAAAGCTTCTGGAACACAAGTGAGAACATGTACTTTGACATCCCATTGAGTAACGACTTCAAGCTTCACATAAAGGAAGTCCCCCTCCCCCCCTTCCTTTTTTGCCAACATGATGACTCGGAGAAAGAGCAATTACCCCAAGATCTGGCCAAAGCCCCGCTCCACTCTCGAGCTTATTTGATATGGAGGGGAAGGAAGTGCCACTGCTCACACACGACTCCACCCTCAAGAGCAATGCAAGCAGGAGCAGAAAAACTTCTAGTCACCGAGCACCACTCGCTTGACCCGACCACCCAATCTCAACCGGCATAACGCCAAATCGGCACATCGCCTGAGTACCAAACCTACTAGGACACCGCCAGAATACCAAACCTATTCGGCCTCTTGTCCTTCGTCACTTCTAGCCGGGTAGGCCATCAGAGAAGAGGGAGAGAGGAGCCGGTGGCAACGTGGAGACTCTCGAGTGGATAAAGGTGAGGAGAGAGAGACGAGGAAAATGAGGTTCTGAATTACTGGATGAGAGGAGTCTATCTCTTTCTATCTCTACTACTATATAGTACTCCCTCCGATTCATATTAATTGACTTCAATATGGATGTATCTAGAACTAAAATGTGTCTAGATACATCCATATTAGAGTCAATTAATATGAACCTGGTCGAATATCTTGTTTCAACTTTTAGTAGGGAGTACACTAGTTCCAGAGTCCAACATGCTGTAGAAGCATCTATTAGCCTTTTTTTCCCCTTATCAATCACCACCGTTTATCAAAAGCCAGTTCAAGTTATCCAATGGCCAAGACTTCCCGGATTCACTCACACGTGCGAAAACAAGGCGGATCTAATATGCGTGAACCCACTTGACGCATGTACCTGCGTCACTACTAGGAAATAGGTTATCAGTGGCGTACCACTATGGGCTGTCAGTGCGCCACTGCTAACAGTTAGGAGTGGCACACTAGTGGTGCGCCATTGGTAGCCCAAGTACCAATGGCGCACCTCGTAGTGCACCATTGCTAACTATTGCGGTGCGCCACTGTCTAGGGTTGGTGCGCCACTACTAGCTATTGTGGTGCGCCACTGATGAACCATAGGGGTGCGCCATTGTTGCCTGTAAGGGTGTGCTACTGTTGGCTCGGAGACGTGCGCCATTGTTGCCTACAGGGGTGCGCCACTGCCAGGGTTTAGAAGTGTATCACAGCAGTGCGCCACTGCTGTCTCCACGGGTGCGCCACTGGCTTGTTTGGAGTGGTGCGCCACTAATGGGTACTAGGTGCGCCACTCCTGGCTGGTAATTCATTTTTTTAAAATTTATTTATTTGTATTCCTGGTATTTGTACAGGTTGTTATACAACACAATACGTGATATATAATGCATATAGACAACATCACAGTATATCAATACATAGTTCTTCATGTTAGCCTCCAAATTCAAAGTATGGATTCCAAATATTAGACAAGTTACGAGGTTACAAGGTCGATCATCTAAACTACCATCACATAGAAGAGAGCTACAGTCACTACGAGTATCATCCCGATGAAAGTGGTCTTCATCCGATTCCTCCTCCGCTCCCCCTCTCTCCCGCCAGATAGCGTGCGTATCTGCATTCGGCCTCCGCTCTAGTGGTGTACCCTTTGTAGTTGTTACCGCTAAAACGGTGAACCTGTCTCCGACACTCCTCCCAGTCGTCGTAGACTCCGGGAACCTGTCTCCGACACTCCTCCCAGTCGTCGTAGACTCCGGGAACCATGCCCTTGTACACGATATACCACGGCATCTCTGCATATATGCACAAGCCAATGAAACATTAGTGCACTCATAGGTCTTCGCAACGAATAAGAGCAAACTCAAATATGATCCAAGTAGTATCAACTAAATATTATATTTTCCTCATACTTTGTTGGTCGAAACAAATATTAACATCCAGGGACGGTGTTAGCGAGGCCAGGTAGGATGCACAAGAGATGGATATTTGTGCAATCACACCAGGCTCGCTAGCACCGCCCCCGAGTGTAGTGACCGAACATTCTAATCATCGGCATTTTGAAATACTAAAGTAAATGGAATGAAAAGGGCCTCATATAACACATGTAGGATGGTCGAACCAAATATTAACATTCATGGATGGAGCAAGCGAAGCCAAGTAGGATGCACAAGAGATTGATATTTGTGCCATCACACCAGGTTCACTTACCCCACCCAGAGTGTACGGGTGACCAATCATTCTAATCATCGGTCAATGTAATTTATTAAGAAGTGCCAACTCAAATAAGAGTCAAGTAGTATGAACTAAATGGCATGCCTAATACATTGTTGGTCGAAACAAATATTAACATTTCGGGACGATGTCAGTGAGACCAAGTAGGATGCACAAGAGATTGATATTTGTGCCATCACACCAGGCTCACTAGCACCGCCCCGGAGTGTAGTGACCGAACATTCTAATCATCGGCACTCTCTCGAAGAAAGACCAAAATAAACGAAGAAGACCAACTCAAGTAAGAGCTAAGTAGTATGAACTAAATGGCATGCCTCATACACTGTTGGTCGAAACAAATATTAACATTTAGGGAAGGGGTCTGTGAAACCAAGTAGGATGCACAAGAGATTGATATTTATGCCATCGCACCAGGTTCACTAGCCCCACCACCAAGTTTAGTGACCAAACATTCTAATCATCGGCAAGTGCAAATAAAATTAAAGATCAAATCAAATGCGCAAAATGACTGTCGAAACTAGAGAGCCATATACATAAGTTCTCAAACATAGCCGAACTAGTAATTAATAACATCGATTACATATAAGTTCAACGACCGTTGAAACTAATTAAAGAGACATGCAAGTAAAGTACTGGATAAAGTTTATTACAACACAATCTCGTCGATAGTTCAGAACTACATAACTAGGCTAGCATCAAGACTTTCTCTTCGGCTCAGGGGCCGAAGCGTTGATAAAACCGCCGCCTTTCGCCAAGCTCATTCATGAGCGGTAGTCGTCACCTTGCATTTGGAGCATTGTGTCTATGTCACTGTTTGATGGCTGATAGCTGATTGCGCGTAGTTAACACGTCCGTTGGGAACCCCAAGAGGAAGGTGTGATGCGCACAGCAGCAAGTTTTCCCTCAGTAAGAAACCAAGGTTATCGAACCAGTAGGAGTCAAGAAGCACGTTGAAGGTTGATGGCGGCGGAGTGTAGTGCGGCGCAACACCAGGGATTCCGGCGCCAACGTGGAACCTGCACAACACAATCACAGTACTTTGCCCCAACGTAACAGTGAGGTTGTCAATCTCACCGACTTGTTGAAAACAAAGGATTAGATGTATAGTGTGGATGGTGATGATGGTTTGCGAAGAACAGTAAAGAACAATTGCAGTAGATTGTATTTCAGATGTAAAGAATAGGACCGGGGTCCACAGTTCACTAGTGGTGTCTCTCCCATAAGATAACAGATGTTGGGTGAACAAATTACAGTTGGGCAATTGACAAATAAAGAAGGCATAACAATGCACATACATATATCATGATGAGTACTATGAGATTTAATCAGGGCATTACGACAAAGTACATAGACCGCTATCCAGCATGCATCTATGCCTAAAAAGTCCACCTTCATGTTATCATCCGAACCCCCTCCAGTATTAAGTTGTAAACAACAGACAATTGCATTAAGTATGGTGCGTAATGTAATCAACACAAATATCTTTAGACAAAGCATTGATGTTTTATCCCTAGTAGCAACAGCACATCCACAACCTTAGAACTTTCTCGTCATCGTCCCAGATTTAATGGAGGCATGAACCCACTATCGAGCATAAATACTCCCTCTTGGAGTCACAAGCATCAACTTGGCCAGAGCCTCTACTAGCAACGGAGAGCATGCAAGAACATAAATAACATATATGATAGATTGATAATCAACTTGACATAGTATTCAATATTCATCGGATCCCAACAAACACAACATGTAGCATTACAAATAGATGATCTCGATCATGATAGGCAGCTCACAAGATCTAACATGATAGCACAATGAGGAGAAGACAACCATCTAGCTACCGCTATGGACCCATAGTCCAGGGGTGAACTACTCACACATCGATCCGGAGGCGATCATGGCGATGAAGAGACCTCCGGGAGATGATTCCCCTCTCCGGCAGGGTGCCGGAGGCGATCTCCTGAATCCCCCGAGATGGGATTGGCGGCGGCGGCGTCTCTGGAAGGTTTTCCGTATCGTGGCTCTCGGTACTAGGGTTTTCGCGACAAAGGCTTTAAGTAGGCGGAAGGGCAGGTCGAGGGGCGTCACGAGGGGCCCACACAACAGGGCCGTACGGCCAGGGCCCAGGCCGCGCCGCCCTAGTGTGTGGCCACCTCGTGGCCCCACTTCGTATCCTCTTCGGTCTTCTGGAAGCTTCGTGGAAAAATAGGACCCTGGGCGTTGATTTCGTCCAATTCCGATAATATTTCCTTACTAGGATTTCTGAAACCAAAAATAGCAGAAAACAACAATTGGCTCTTCGGCATCTCGTCAATAGGTTAGTGCCGGAAAATCCATAATAACGACATATAATGTGTATAAAACATGTGAGTATCATCAATAAAGTAGCATGGAATATAAGAAATTATAGATACGTTTGAGACGCATCCCCAAGCTTAGTTCCTACTCGCCCTCGAGTAGGTAAACGATAACAAAGATAATTTCTGAAGTGACATGCTATCATAATCTTGATCATACTATTGTAAAGCATATGAGATGAATGCAGCGATTCGAAGCAATGATGAAGATAATGAGTAAACAAATGAATCATATAGCAAAGACTTTTCATGAATAATACTTTCAAGACAAGAATCAATAAGACTTGCATAAGAGTTACTCATAAAGCAATAAGTTCAAAGTAAAGGCATTGAAGCAACACAAAGGAAGATATAAGTTTCAGCAATTGCTTTCAACTTCAACATGTATATCTCATGGATAATTGTCAACATAAAGCAATATAACAGGTGCAATAGGTAAACATGTAAGAATCAATGCACACATTTGATACAAGTGTTTGCTTCTGGGATAGAAAGAATAGGTAAACTGACTCAACAATAAAGTAAAAGATAAGCCCTTCGCAGAGGGAAGCATTGATTACTATATTTGTGCTAGAGCTTTTCATTTTGAAAACAAGAAACAATTTTGTCAACGGTAGTAATAAGCATATGTGTTATGTATAAGATATCTTATAAGTTGCAAGCCTCATGCATAGTATACTAATAGTGCTCGCACCTTGTCCTAATTAGCTTGGATTAACACGGATTATCATTGCATAGCATATGTTTCAACCAAGTGTCACAAAGGGGTACCTCTATGCCGCCAGTACAAAGGTCTAAGGAGAAAGTTCGCATTGGATTTCTCGCTTTTGATTATTCTCAACTTAGACATCCATACCGGGACAACATAGACAACGAGATAATGGACTCCTCTTTAATGCATAAGCATTCAACAACAGTTAATATTCTCATAAGAGATTGAGGATTAATTGTCCAAACTGAAACTTCCACCATGAATCATGGCTTTTGTTAGCGGCCCAATGTTCTTCTCTAACAGTATGCATACTCAAACCATCTGATCATGAAAATCGCCCTTACTCCAGACAAGACGAACATGCATAGCAACTCACATGATATTCAATAAAGGTAAAAGTTGATGGCGTCCCCAGAAACATGGTTACCGCTCAACAAGCAACTTATTAAGAAATAAGTCACATAAGTACATATTCTTCACCACAATAGTTTTTAAGGCTATTTGTCCCATGAGCTATATATTGTAAAGGCAAAGAATAGAAATTTTAAAGGTAGCACTCAAGTAATGTAATTTGGAATGGCGGAGAAATACCATATGGTAGGTAGGTATGGTGGACACAAATGGCATAGTAGTTGGCTCAAGGATTTGGATGCACGAGAAGAATTCCTCTCAATACAAGGCTAGGCTAGCAAGGTTGTTTGAAGCAAACTCAAGTATAAAAGGTGCAGCAAAGCTCACATATGAACATATTGTAACTATTATAAGACTTTACATTGTCTCCTTGTTGTTCAAACACCTTAACCAGAAAATATATAGACTCTAGGGATCAATCATGCAAACCAAATTTTAACAAGCTCTATGTAGTTATTCATTAATGAGTACAAGGTACATGATGCAAGAGCTTAAACATGATCTATATGAGCACAACAATTGCCAAATATCACATTATTCAAGACATTAAACCATTTACCACATGCGGCATTTTCCGTTTCCAACCATATAACAATGAATGAAATAGTCCAACTTTCGCAATGAACATTAAAGATAAAGCTAAGAACACATGTGTTCATACGAAACAGCGGAGCGTGTCTCTCTCCCACACAAAGAATGCTAGGATCCGATCTTATTCAAACAAAAACGAAAACAAAAACAAACAGACGCTCCAAGTAAAGCACATAAGATGTGACGGAATAAAAATATAGTTTCACTAGAGGTGACCTGATAAGTTGTCGATGAAGAAGGGATGCCTTGGGCATCCCCAAGCTTAGACGCTTGGGTCTTCTTAAAATATGCAGGGATGAACCACGGGGGCATCCCCAAGCTTTGACTTTTCACTCTTCTTGATCATATTGTATCATCCTCCTCTCTTGACCCTTGAAAACTTCCTCCACACCAAACTCAAAACAAATTTATTAGAAGGTTAGTGCATAATCAAAAATTCACATGTTCAGAGGTGGCACAATCATTCTTAACACTTCTAGACATTGCACAAAGCTACTGGACGTTAATGGAACAAAGAAATCCATCAAACATAGCAAAACAGGCAATGCGAAATAAAAGGCAGAATCTGTCAAAACAGAACAGTCCGTAAAGACGATTTTTTTTGAGGCACCAGACTTGCTCAAATGAAAATGCCCAAATTGAATGAAAGTTGCGTACATATCTGAGGATCACGCACGTAAATTGGAAGATTTTTCTGAGTTACCTACAGAGAGGCATATCGAAATTCGTGACAGCAAGAAATCTGTTTCTGCGCAGTAATCCAAATCTAGTATTGACTTTACTATCAAAGACTTTACTTGGAACAACAATGCAATAAAATAAAGATAAGGAGAGGTTGCTACAGTAATAACAACTTCCAAGACTCAAATATAAAACAAAGTGCAGAAGTAAAATAATGGGTTGTCTCCCATAAGCGCTTTTCTTTAACGCCTTTCAGCTAGGCGCAGAAAGTGTGTATCAAGTATTATCAAGAGATGAAGCATCAACAGGGGGGTTTGGAGTTTTCTCAACTATGCATTCTATCTTATCTATGTAAGTTTCAGAGGCTCCTTTTTCAGTATACTTAGGCTTGCTATCCTCATCAAACAAATTTTCGGGAACAAGCCAACCATAGTTATTTTCTAGAGCTTCATGCATTCCTAGGAGCTTACAAGGTATTGTTGTCTTAATCTCCCCACCATCATTAACATTATTAGTATACCTTATTCTATCCATGACCATCTTTTAAGGGTACTAGCAAAGTTGGTATAAGAGCCAAGCATCTTATATTCAACAAAGACCTTTCTAGCCTCTCTTGCTACACCACCAAATTCTTTGAGAAGGGTTTCTAAAACAAAATCTTTCTTTTCTCCTTCTTCCATATCACCGAGTGTAAGAAACATATGTTTAATTATAGGATTGAGATTAACAAATTTAGTTTCCAACATGTGTACTAAAGAAGCAACAACAATTTCATAAGTAGGAGCAAGTTCTACCAAGTGTCTATCTTCAAAATCTTCAGTCTGTACTAACATGAGTGAAAAAATCTTCTATATTATCTCTCCCAATGATAGACCCACGTCCTACCGGTATGTCTTTTAGAGTGTACTTAGGAGGAAACATGATGAAATAAACAAAAAGTAAATAAAGTAAGTGCAAGTAACTAATTTTTTTGTGTTTTCGATATAGAGAACAAGACAGTAAATAAAGTAAAACTAGCAACTAATTTTTTTGTGTTTTGTTTTAGTGCAGCAAACAAAGTAATAAATAAAGCAAAGTATAGCAAGACAAAAAACAAAGTAAAGAGATTGGAAGTGGAGACTCCCCTTGCAGCGTGTTTTGATCTCCCCGGCAACGGCGCCAGAAAAAGAGCTTGATTGCGCGTAGTTAACACGTCCGTTGGGAACCCCAAGAGGAAGGTGTGATGCGCATAGCAGCAAGTTTCCCTCAGTAAGAAACCAAGGCTATCGAACCAGTAGGAGTCAAGAAGCACGTTGAAGGTTGATGGCGGCGGAGTGTAGTGCGGTGCAACACCAGGGATTCCGGCGCCAACGTGGAACCTGCACAACACAATCACAGTACTTTGCCCCAACGTAACAGTGAGGTTGTCAATCTCACCGGCTTGCTTGAAAACAAAGGATTAGATGTATAGTGTGGATGGTGATGATTGTTTGCGAAGAACGAGTAAAGAACAATTGCGATAGATTGTATTTCAGATGTAAAGAATAGGACCGGGGTCCACAGTTCACTAGTGGTGTCTCTCCCATAAGATAACGAGATGTTGGGTGAACAAATTACAGTTGGGCAATTGACAAATAAAGAAGGCATAACAATGCACATACATATATCATGATGAGTACTATGAGATTTAATCGGGGCATTACGACAAAGTACATAGACCGCTATCCAGCATGCATCTATGCCTAAAAAGTCCACCTTCATGTTATCATCCGAACCCCTCCGGTATTAAGTTGTAAACAACGAGACAATTGCATTAAGTATGGTGCGTAATGTAATCAACACAAATATCTTTAGACAAAGCATTGATGTTTTATCCCTAGTAGCAACAAGCACATCCACAACCTTAGAACTTTCCGTCACTCGTCCCGGATTTAATGGAGGCATGAACCCACTATCGAGCATAAATACTCCCTCTTGGAGTCACAAGCATCAACTTGGCCGAGCCTCTACTAGCAACGGAGAGCATGCAAGAACATAAATAACATATATGATAGATTGATAATCAACTTGACATAGTATTCAATATTCATCGGATCCCAACAAACACAACATGTAGCATTACAAATAGATGATCTCGATCATGATAGGCAGCTCACAAGATCTAACATGATAGCACAATGAGGAGAAGACAACCATCTAGCTACTGCTATGGACCCATAGTCCAGGGGTGAACTACTCACACATCGATCCGGAGGCGATCATGGCGATGAAGAGACCTCCGGGAGATGATTCCCCTCTCCGGCAGGGTGCCGGAGGCGATCTCCTGAATCCCCCGAGATGGGCGGCGGCGTCTCTGGAAGGTTTTCCGTATCGTGGCTCTCGGTACTGGGGTTTTCGCGACGAAGGGTTTAAGTAGGCGGAAGGGCAGGTCGAGGGGCATCACGAGGGGCCCACACAACAGGGCCGCGCGGCCAGGGCCCAGGCCGCGCCGCCCTAGTGTGTGGCCACCTCGTGGCCCCACTTCGTATCCTCTTCGGTCTTCTGGAAGCTTCATGGAAAAATAGGACCCTGGGCGTTGATTTCGTCCAATTCCGAGAATATTTCCTTACTAGGATTTCTGAAACCAAAAACAGCAGAAAACAGCAACTGGCTCTTCGGAATATCGTCAATAGGTTAGTGCCGGAAAATGCATAATAACGACATATAATGTGTATAAAACATGTGAGTATCATCAATAAAGTAGCATGGAACACAAGAAATTATAGATACGTTTGAGACGTATCAATAGCCGTGGTAGAACTCCCCCGAGCTTCTAAGGACATCTTGATAGATGATTTCACAAAACTCTACTTGGATGCAAAAGAAATCTTGCTTGATGTTCTCGTCATGGATCCGCGACAAGCATGTGGCCCAGTATCTGAGATGATCAGGTAGCGTCCCACACCATATCGGATTTAGGGTCCATCAGGCTCATCAGCTTGCATCTTCGACAGAGACATCTTATCTCCATTTGGTTATTTTTAATCATCTCGGCCGTCGCGGATTTCAAAAACCTAGCCACAATGCATTCGCTCATCATGCGAACCATGGTCGCCTGCGGGGTATAGAGAAAATGGATATTTTAGTACCAAAATAATAAATTGGCATGACCTTCCCTAAAAATAGGACTTATGTATATGCGTAGTATGCCCATTTTTCACGAAACGGAAATGAATCAACGTTTCGGCAAAATATTGGCAACTCACATTTCAAATCCCTGCAAACAAAAACATGCAACACATGTGGAGGCTTTCCATATACATCACATGTGGAGGCTTCACATATACAACACATGCATGCACGTGAGGCTTCACATGCATACAATACATGTGGAGGCTTCGCATAACATATATGCACACACACACACACACACACACACACACACACACACACACACGTGTGCAAGACGATCGGAACTGGTCACATACAAAGCATATCCAACAAAGTCATCGATACGGCGAGACCGAGAGTGTTGTATGCCAAAAAAAGTTGAGATTAAGTAGGGGACCGAGCTAGAGAGCTCCACCTTCTTACCTACCAATAAAATTGGGTTTAAGAACTTAATTTTGGTGAATGAAGGGGTGGAAATGACGTGGGGAGGAGGAGCAACATGACCAGATCCAGATTTGGTGGGAGGTGGTGGTGAAAGAGTGTTGAGGAAAGTGGGTGACACATGTGGAGGGTGGGGAAAAAGGCAGAAAATGGTCCCAGGTTAGCAGTGGTGCATCACTTAGTAGTGCACCATTGCTAGGTGAGATAGCAATGGCACACTACTAGGTGGTGCGCCACTGCGAACCTGGCACCAACTGACATAGGCATCCCCAATGGGTCTGCCGAAGATGGTATCCGGGGTTTACTGAAGGCCCACGACCCGAAGTTTATGAAGCCCGGAAGCCCAATTAAAGAGAGAGTTTGGAAAGATAGAGTTGTATTAAGAATAATGACTTGTAACTATTACGGGACGAACTCAAAGAGTCTCCCGGACTTTGTAACTTGTACATCACGAAACCCTCGGCTCCGCCTCCTATATAAGGGGGAGTCGAGGGAGAAAGAGGGGATCGATTTCATTGTCAACAGAACCCTAGTTTTCTAGTAGTCGAGTACTTTTCCGGCTGAACCCTCGAGATCTACTTGCCCTCTACTTCCTACGAAAACCCTAGTCTACAATCCGTAGGCATTGACAAGTCAATACCTTGTCAATTGGCGCCGTCTGTGGGAATTAGAGGCGACAAGGAGCTGATCTCGATGACACGCTCAACATCGTCGACATCTTCGGTGGCAAGCAACGCGATGGACAGAGGTAAACATATCGAAACTGGTCTAGTCGATTTTGTTCCTCACCCGCCCTCCCGTTTGGATGCATATGCGTATCTGGAGGAGCCTATGGAGATGACGTTCGGAAGGTTCCACTTTCGCGTCGGAAAAGAGGGATCACATCGTCTCGAGGTTCCGGTTTCGTCGGGATCGTCGGCGGTCGCTTCCGATCTTTCGGAATCGTCGTCATCGTTCGAGACGGGCGATGAAGAGATCTCGCCGCCACGCTTCATCAAGACTGCGACAAGCGAAAAACTCGCCAAGATCTTCGGCAGCATGTCCTTCGAGTCATCTGCGGACTCCAATATAAGTAGCGACTCAGACAGCGTCGAGAGCTTCGACTTCATCAACAAATCTACTTCTGTTAGGGAGGTCTTCGCCGATCTATACGACGGTGTCACCAATCCCGACGAAGGTCAAACTTCAAAATACCATCAAATCTATGTAATTGGAGAAGCAAGTCGCGCACAGGAGGAGACATCAGAGGCTTTTGATGATGCGGGAAATCCGTATATCGATCCTACTGATATTATGCGAGGTTTGGGTACCAAGTATGTTGGACCTGCAACGCGACAAATGGTGCAACTTCTGCAAGCGGTTTGGGACAGAGTTGCAAAAGCTATCGATGGCACGGAGCCGATGAATACGGCCGCCACAGCTGAAGAGTTGCAAGCATACCAATATATACTTGCCTGTGCTGGACGAGAACTCGAAAAACAAAAGGCTGAGCTGGATAGGAGGAGAGCCACAGCTTCCGAGTCAAGCAGGCGAAGAGCTGAGCTGAGTCAACAATCAGGTACTTCGGGAGGAGATAGTCACAAAGCAGCTCGCAATAGGGCAAGGTCTCGGTTGCAGCATATACCTGAAGCCGAGAGGTATAACCTAGTCCAAAACCTCGACATGTCTTTTATGTCGATAGATACATGGGGGAATATTATTCCAAAGACACCAGAAGCTGGATATATGGCGACACAGGCTTTCATCCTGGCGTCCAGGCCACCTCCCGGAGATCCAAGAGAAGCATTGTACAATATGGCCATGGCAGGAGTTGGAGCCATGGGAACAGCGTTCGCGAGCACAAGCACACCTCCCGAAGGCTCTGCAAGGCAAAATAGTCCACGACCTACAGCAGTAGTGCAGGACCCTCCGACAACGAGTGGTGCAAGAGATACGGCGACGCAGGCAAGGGTCGACAGAGCGCGGCAAGAAAGAAGAGAACGTCGACACTCACCAGAGGTCGATGAGGAAGATATGTGCGGGCTCCCCTGTTTCACCCGAAGAGTTTGCAAGACACGGGTTCCATCTGGTTTCAAGTTACCCGATAACTATAAAAAGTTCGATGGCCTGCAAGATCCCGAGGATTGGCTGGTTGATTATCTGGAGACAGTAAAACTGATGGGTGGAACCAGAGCAACGGCCATGCAAAGCATCCAGGTGCACTTGAGTGGAGCAGCACAGTCATGGATATATTTGTGAAGAACTTCCTGTCCACGTGCAAGAAACCTGCGTCATTGGAGCAACTAAGGGCCTGTAGACAAAAGTATGATGAACCAATGAGGACGTATATCCAGAGGTGGAACATCATCAAAAACTCGGCAGAAAACATATCTGACGAGCGAGCGATAGATGCGTTTGTTGCTGGAATCCGAAGGAAAGACTTCGTCGAGGATTTGGGAAGAACCAACCCGAAAACAATAGCAGCACTCATGGAAACAGCGAACCGCTAGGCAGATGGAGAAGATGCTGTTCATAACAAACGACATAGGTCACCTGAGGATGAGCGCAACCGAAACATTCAAAATAGACGACGATTCTCTCGACAGTTCTCAGATTATGACGGTCCCGGCCAAATATCGGCTGGCTTCCGAGGGAACAGCGGAGGCAATAATCGGGATGATTATCAAAAAAGTGGCGAGCAGCGCAGCGACTACAGGGATGGCTCTCGTCCCAACAAGCAAAATAATGGACCTAGGTTCCAAAGGCCGTATGTGTCACCCGAGGATCTCTTAAACGGACCATGCCAAATGCACTTTTTCCTTGACAATAATGGGAAGAGGCAGTCAGGGCATCTGCAAAAGGACTGCCGAACTTTTCTATCACTACATAGATATGCAGGGCATACCAGCACGCAGCCAGTAAGCAGAAACTCCCAGGGGCCAAGGAGTGAGATTCACCTTCCACCTCCACCCGCAATTACAGATGAAAATCGACATCAGTCGCAATTGGCGGCACCTCCAAGCAATGGTCCTTATATCGACACCAATGGTGCGGTCTCGATGATTCAGAAGGGCAGGCCCTCTAACAGAACTCAGAAAGTAATCTCGCGGCAAGTTTTTATGGCAGAGAAGATGCCTCCACCAACAATCGAGTACCTGAACTGGTCAGGGCAGGACATCGGCTTCACCATAGCTGATCACCCGCAACAAGTTCCACGACCAGGTGGTCTGCTTTGATTTTACCAGCGGTAATCGCGGGATTCGACGTTTCGCGAGTGTTCATAGATGGAGGCAGCAGTTTAAACCTCATGTATGCAGATACATTGAGGAAGATGAATATATCTTTGGCAAACCTGTTACCAACAGACACGCGTTACCACGGTATCACACCGGAGGCTGAGTTACCCATTGGGAATGATCAATCTCGACGTTCAGTTTGGAACCCGAGAAAACTACAGAAGAGAGAGGTTGGAGTTTGAAGTCGTGGACTTCCCGTCACAGTATCATGCTTTATTGGGGCGACCCGCCTATGCTAGGTTGATGGCAGTGCCACATTATACATATTTGTTATGGAGACTCCCTGGACCCAAGGGCCCAATCACAGTGAAAGACAGTTTCGTGTTAGCTGATAAGTGCGACAAGGATTTTCATCGGTTGTCAGAAACTTTCGGGATGCAAGCAGAGTATATGGCGTCAAGGCTAATAGCTAATTACGACGTGTTGCCAGATGGAGGGAGGCCGCTCAAGGAGCCAACCTTAGGTACGACTAAAAACTCCAAGGAAGTGCAGATTCACCCGACAGATCCCAAGAAGACGACAGCTATCGCAACAAACATGGACCTCGCATAGGAAAGCGTGCTCGTCGAGTTTCTCCGTGAGCGCTGGGAAATCTTCAAATGGTGTCCAGCTGACATGCCAGGAGTACCCAAGGAACTTGCCGAGCACCCCCTTAACTTGGATCCGGTGGCTAGACCAATCAAACAACCTTTGGGCGTTTTTTGGAACCCAACCGCAAAGCTATGCCGTCAGAAATTAATCGGCTCAGAGAGGCAGGATTTATCAAAGAGTTACACACAGAGGCCACATGGGTAGCAAACCTAGTGCTGGTCCCGAAGAAAAACACGGAGGTCCTTCGCATGTGCGTCGACTTCACGTGTTTCAATAAACATTGTCCAAAGGATCACTTCCCCCTCCCGAGGATCGATCAAATCATCGACTCCACGACAGGCTGTGAACGTCTTTCCTTCCTGGACGCATACTCTGGTTACAACCAGATCAGACTAAAAGAAGAAGATGAAGTCAAAACAGCTTTCATAACACCGTATGGTGTGTTTTGTTACAGAACAATGCCTTTTGGGCTTAAAAACGCGGGAGTAACATATCAACGGATGTTGCAGAAGTGCCTTGCCACACAGATTGGCAAGAATGTTCAAGTGTATATCGATGATGTCGTCATAACAACAAAGCGGGGGTCAACCTTGATCGAGGATCTGAAGGAAACTTTCGACAACCTTGACAAGTTCTGCCTCAAGCTGAACCCGACGAAGTGTTCTTTTGGCGTCCCTGCAGGAGAACTTCTCGGGTTTCTAGTGTCAGCAAGAGGAATCGAGGCTAATCCAGAGAAAATCCAAGCCATAGTAACAATGAGGAAGCCAACCAAGCTAAAGAAAATACAACAGCTAACGGGGCGAGTCGCAGCTTTAAACAGATTCGTCGCCAGACTAGGAGAAAAGGCGTTGCCATTTTACGCCTTGATCAAGCAAGGAGAAAAATTCGAGTGGAACGAAGAAGCAGATAGAGCTTTTGATGACCTCAAGCGCACAATCTCGATACCACCAATACTGGTGGCGCCCAAGGAGAGGAACCTCTCCTCTTATACATCACAGCCACGCCTCAGGTGGTTAGCACAGTACTTGTGGTCGAAAGAGAAGAAGAAGGAAAACTCCATGGAGTCCAGCGCTCGGTATACTTCATCAGTGGAGTTTTATCGCCTTCAAAACAACGGTACCGGCAGTACCAGAAGTTAGCATATGGAGTGTTCACAACTGCAAGAAAATTGCGACACTATTTTTCGGCGCATCCGATAATAGTGGTCAATGAGGTGCCTTTATCCAACATATTAAACAACCCATAGGATATGTGTCGTGTCTCCCTTTGGGGAATAGAGCTTTGCCCTCGGGACATCACATATGAGAAAAGAAAAGCAATAAAGTCGCAGATCTTAACAGACTTCATCGCAGAGTCGATGGAGCTGCAAAATACAGGACCCCCCAGATTTGTCGAGAACCTAGACCATGAACTTTGACGGGTCCAAAAGGTTAGAAGGAGCGAGAGCAGGCGTGATATTAGTATCACCTCAAGGCGACAAGTTGAAATACGTACTACGGATGACGTTTCCCAACGCATCCAATAATGAGGCGGAGTATGAAGCACTCATACATGGGATGAAGATGGTGAAAGCCTGCGGAGCAACCCGATTAAAAAATTTCGGTGATTCACAGCTGGTGGCTCAATAGGTGATGAATCAGTGTGATGCAGTCAACGACAGTATGATAGCATACAAGGAGGTATACAATGAACTCGAGAAACTTTTCGACGGGTGTGAAGTAAATCATATCAGCAGACTCAGCAATAACGAAGCCGATGTTTTGGCAAACATCGGGTCGCAATGTTTAACAATACCACCCGGCGTATTCTGGGAAGAGATAACTGAAAGATCAACCAAGGCAAAGAAACAGCAGAAGAAGAAGGAGAAGGTTGAGAAAGACTCGGGGGTTCCAGCAGGATCAGAGGCAAACACATCGAGGGATTAGGAGGAATCACATGAGATAATGATGGTGCAGATTCCTTGGATGCGGGCTTATGTAGCATATATCCTAAGGAAAGAACTACCTGAGGATCCAGTAGAAGCAAGGCGAGTTATCAGATGATCTAAAGCTTTTACTGTGATAAAAGGAGAGCTCTACAAGGGAAGTATATCGGGAGTATTGCAGAGATGCGTTACACCCGAGGAAGGACGAGTTATTCTCAAGGATGTACACGAGGGGGTGTGCGGACACCATGCAAGCAGCCGAGCAATAGCAGCCAAGGTTTTCATAGCAGGATTTTATTGGCTAACAACAATAGAAGATGCAAAGGACGTGGTGCGCACTTGCGACGCGTGCCAAAGATTTGCGGCAAAACCTCATTCTCCGACAGCAGAGCTGATGCCAATACCCTTGTCATGGCCTTTCGCTCAATGGGGACTTGATATGGTAGGCAAACTACATAAGGCGTGGCCAGGAGGCTACGAGTATATGCTGGTGGCTGTCGACAAGTTTACCAAGTGGATTGAGGCAAAACCAATAAATTCACCAGATGCAGCATCAGTGGTAAGCTTCTTCAAAAGTATCGTCTTTCCATTCGGTGTCCCCCATAGTATTGTCACGGATAACGGCATCAATTTCACCTCCAAGGAGTTCAAATCATACTGCGCAGAGGTAGGCATTAAACTACACTTTGCGTCAGTAGCACATCCGCAAACCAATGGTCAAGTCGAGAAATAGCAAACGATATCATCTGCAATAGTATCAAGAAACGATTGATAACACCTCTGGAGAAAGCTCGACACACTTGGACAGAAGAGTTGCCAAGCATCTTATGGAGCATACGAACAACACACAATACAACAACACAGGAAACCCCGTTCTTCCTTGTCCATGGAGCCGAGGCAGTGCTCCCGATAGAAATAGAACACAATTCTCCGAGAGTGGCGGAATATGATGAAGAAATCTCGAGAAAGGCATTAGAAGACGATGTCGATGCACTTGATGAAGCTAGAGACGAGGTGCTGTCGAGGGTCACTAAGTACCAGCAAGACTTGAAAAACTACCATAGTCGACGTCTGCGTCCAAGGTCTTTTCAAGTGGGCGATTTAGTTCTTCGGCTTACCCAGGACAGCCATGAAAAGTTCGAGTCACAATGGGTAGGACCCTACATCGTCACAGAAGTGATCGCGGGAGGAGCGTACAGGATAAAGGATAAGAAGACAGGAGTCCCAGAGAAAAATCCATGGAACGTGGTGCAACTTCGACGTTTCTACGCGTAGAAGTCAAAATAGAAACATGCATGTAAACATACATTGTACTGAAAAGCTCGCGAGTTTTCAGACGCACTCTTTTCCTTTCGGGGCACCGAGTGGGGCTGAAAGATTTTTAATGAGGCGGGCTCGCGATGCTACAATGTAGTAAAGATATTGGTGATATACATCTTTTTCTTCGGCAAGTTTGGAGGTCTACAATTCACAAAGCAGACAACATAAATTCGACCTGGACAATATATTAAACACCAATTACTTGCCTTGGTTACAACACCTCGCGAGTAGTAAGTGTATATACGCCTATCCAAATACTCGGGGGCTAGAGAAGGACGAAAAAACAAATACATACAGTTCTCGCAAAATACATACAAGTTCTCGCAATATACATATAGTTCTCGCAATATATAAGATATGCTTTTGTTACAGGAAAACTAGGCAGAAGATGTTCACCTCATATAAAATAATCTATTCGTACCCTTTCACCTCCCGGAGGAGCACCTATGGAATCAGTAAAGGAGTGGGATGGTCTACTTGACCACCGGCTTGGCAGTACTGGAGGAAGCGGCGGGCTTGTACCCGAGGAAGGAGAGGATTTTCTTCGAGTGAGGCCTGGCAGCCTTAATCAAAGATTGCCACCTCTCCTTGTTTATCTTCTTCGTTTCACCAGCTTTTGCCCAGTCAACGTTCTGTTGGCTCTCGCCAACCAAAGCTATGGTGCCTTCAACGCCAATCTTCAAGTTTTCCTGCCGGAAAGCCAACACAAGATCTTCTTCAGGAATGATGCGCTTGGCAAGATCAGAGAAGGTTTCCGGCTGGATTTTCTTCGGGAAGAAGTAGGGGTAAAGGCGCGTAAATGCGGTTCGCGCATCAGCAATACCGCGGCGCGCCAGATCCCCATGAATTTCAAGGAGGGAAAGGGTGTCGAGAATACGATCCCCTTCAGGCCTCTGAAGTTCAAAATCTTGACCCATTTTTTCCTGCTGAAACAAAAGTTCGGGTGATCAACAAGTATAAGGAGAGTTAATCTTGGAAGGGAATCGAGCAAAATGATCAATGAACTTACTGACAAAACGCCGATTTTGCGATTCCAGGCGGCCAATAACATCCTCTTCATGAGCAACTTGTTGAGTTATCTTCTCGCTCAAAGCAGTTTCAGCTTGGTGGAGTCTGTCTCGAAGATCTCCAACAGAGGCAGCGTCCTGTTCAGCCTTCTCGCGAGCTTTTTCACTCTGCTCTAGCTTGTTGGCGAGATCATCGGCACGCTTGTTAGCTTTGGCGAGAGCCTCTAGCAGAAGGAAACATGACAAAAGTGTTAAGATAAACATCAAGATAGTCCATTTAGTAAAATAAAGACAATAGAAAGGTGTACCTTTCAAACTATCAACAGTGTCACGGTACCCAATGAATTGAGTACCAAGACGGATGAATTCCTTCATCAGAGGCTGTAGATAGAAGGGTGCTCGAAAAGTCAAAAAAGGGAAAAAATCGACAAACGACACAAAATACTTGCAAGATTCCTTACATCATCCAAAGAAGGAGTCGTTGAACTCCCGTCCAAGAGGCCTTGTTGCTCGCCAAGTTCAATCCTCGCTCTCTTCGGCGAGGGGGCTCGGGGGCTAGCGACAGGAGTCAACATTTCCAAGTCTTGCTGAGGAGGCGAGGCTTCCTCTGTTGCACGGCGAGTTTCCGAAAGAACTAAAGTTTGCGACGTGCTCGTTGGAGCAGTCACATTGGCAGCGGGTTCTTCTTATTCTTCGCCACTGTCCGCAAAAGATAGTATGAGAACATTCACAAACAATATATAAAAAGAGAAAGACGGCAGAGTAGCTTACGAGCTAACGAGGGCATCCTCGTAAGGATTGAAGGCACCCTCCTCCTCGGGGGAAGCTTCTTCGGCAGGTGACCCGCTGGGTTTGGAGGTGCCGGAATCTTCGACGTCACCCCTCTTTCTTTTGTTCTTTGGAGAAGCGGCGGAAGGAAGTGAGTGTACAGATTCAGAAGCTTCCGATTCTGTTTCTTTATCAGAAGAAGCCGCGGATTTGTGAGATCCCGCGACTTCACTCTCAGGGCAAGAAGTGCCCTGAGAATCGTCGGCAATGACGGCTCGTTCATCGACCTCCCCACCTTCAGGTAAGGGAGGTAGAGAAGAGGTGGCTTGGTGGTTCTGCAGAAGAAAAATCAACAGAAAGGGAAAGTTAAGGACAGAGGTCGATATCAAGACAGTAAGACAAGCAAAATAGCAGACCAAATTTTCATCAAAGTCGAAAAAGCAAGATAACGAGGATAGGAATAAAAAAACTCGAGAAACAAGATTACTTACTTTGGGGAGAGCGTTGGTGCCGCTGTATGGCACCACGCGGTAGGAGGTTGGAACTGAATCTTTTTTGCTTAGCGACGAAACGCGCCGGACAAGCTTTTCCAAATCCTTCACAGAGAGATCTTTGGATATGCGGTCGATATCTTTCTCGCCAGCATAAAGCCACAGAGGGTTTTTGCGAATCTGTAGAGGCTGCACCCTAATCCTGAGAAAATGCGCAGTAATTTGAACACCCGACAGTTCCTTACCGCGGGTGTTCTGAAGCTCATGGATGCGCTTCATCAGCGCATCTATCGCCATTTTCTCTTCTTCGGTAGCTTCCGCATCCCATGATCGGCGCCAAAGGATTTTTGCATTACCATCAAAGGGCGCGATGTTGTATTCCTGCGAGTCAATATATTCCTCGCGGACGTATAGCCATCTCCTGCGCCACCCTTGGACGGAGTCGGGGAATTTGACGTCAAAATAATCGACGTCAGGACGGACACAGATAACAACACCACCTATATTGTAGGCAATGTTGTGGGAGTTGTTGCGGCGAATGTAGAAAATGCGTTTCCATAGGGCCCAATTCGGATGGGTCCCGAGAAAGCACTCGCAGAGGGTGATAAAGATGGAGATATGGAGGATAGAATTGGGGGTCAGCTGGTGCAGCCGCAGCCCATAAACAAAGAGTAATCCACGAAGAAATTCGTGGATAGGAGTGGAGAGACCGTGGATGAGGTGGTCAACGAAAGTTACCCAATATTGGATGGGGGGCGTCGGAAAGCTTTCTTCACTGGGGAAGATCAGCGCCTCCTCCTTCTTCATCAAGCCAAGCTTCTTCAGCAGGTTCGTGTCTTGGTTTGAGATCTTAGATCTCTCCCACTCAGAGACCTCCAGATCTTGTGTCGCCATGCTCGCTTCTGGGGTGGTTTGCCTTGTGAGCCTCGCCCGCGGTGGCATCAACGTTCGCGCTGGAGAGATTGAGGAAGAGGATGGGCGCAAGAGCTTGTTTGGCATCAACGTTCGCGGTGGCATCAATGACATTTTACTGCGAAGTAAATTGACAGGCGTTACAACGCGCGTGCCAGGGAAAGTGGAGGACGTGTGTCCCCCACTTGCGTAACGTGTCAAAAACTGCAGAGTTCTGGGTCCACAGGTCAGCGACATGACATCCTCCGCGCCTTCCCAATACAACAATCGTGGCTATCATCAGTGCTGATGTCACAATAAAAGAAAAATTTCGGCTGCAGTGCTTGGAGGTTTGGCGATAGAGAAGTATTATTGGGAAATTCGGGAGCTTTTGATCAAATACGAGTTTTTGCTCAAATACTCGGGGGCTACTTTTATAAGGAGTTTGATAGAAAGATGATTCAAAAAAGACAAAATATTGAGCATACAGCCAAGTATAAATACTTAACTGTAGCCTTGGGGGCTACTCCCATCGGGAGCGCTGGTCGTGCACCCGATAAAGATGCCGATACTGGAAAAAGTTGACAATATAGCGACAGAGATACTAAGGTGAGCCTACAACCAAGTACATGCACTTGGCTATAGCCTCGGGGGTTACTCCCATCGGAAACGCTGTTCACGTACCCGATGAAATTGGTGAACTCTTGAGGAGTATATTTCGAGTTATGATATAACTCTTCATATATTCCCATCGGGAGGACAAGATAAAAATATATGTCATCATATGACTCGAATAAATGTGCTGTTCCAGCAGCCGAAAAAGGCACTCGACAATATATTCTCAGAGCGCTTCAGTCGTGATTTAATCTCTGAATGCCGCAATACTCTGCGAAGGTAAGACCCCAGGATCCGTCCTGCGCGGCGTGGCATCGCACCCGAATGCGCTCTGCTACTTTTTTTTCGTATCAACAGATGCGAAGAAAAATCCTAACGGACGCGTTAGGTACCCGATAAAACGCGACTGGAGTTCGGCATATGGTAAGACCTTAAGCGGCACATGTCGAAACTACGCCAGTATACCGAGATCATGTCCAGGGACTTGATCTTGAAGTAGGTATTTATGGGATTGCCACGAGAGCAATTAACTGGTACCTGATCCGTCAGATGAACCAGCCCCAAATTATTGTTATCCCTGTATATATGTTTGATTTATGAAAGTCATTTGATAAATTCGAAGAAATCAGGTGTTAATTGTAATGATGGAGATTTTCCTTGATTCTTCGATTCAAGCAAAATCTCGGGGGCTATTGACATAGGCATCCCCAATGGTTCTGCCGAAGATGGTACCCAGGGTTTACTGAAGGCCCACGATCCGAAGTTTATGAAGCCCGGAAGCCCAATTAAAGAGAGAGTTTGGAAAGATAGAGTTGTATTAGGAATAATGACTTGTAACTATTACGAGACGAACTCAAAGAGTCTCCCGGACTTCGTAACTTGTACATCACGAAACCCTCGGCTCCGCCTCATATATAAGGGGTTGTCGAGGGAGAAAGAGGGGATCGATATCATTGTCAATAGAACCCTAGTTTTCTAGTAGTCGAGTACTTTTCCTGCTGAACCCTCGAGATCTACTTGCCCTCTACTTCCTACGAAAACCCTAGTCTACAATCCGTAGGCATTGACAAGTCAATAGCTTGTCACCAGCACCCTCCCTGGTCCCACCACGTGTGCATAACCTACCAATGGTTTACCTCTGAGTGGTGCGCCATAGCTAGTAGTGGCGCACTCCCACCCAGTGCGCCATTGCAAAGGTGCTTATGTGTAAAAGGCCTTGGTCCACCCCTCCCCAACTTAGCAGTGGTGCACCCTCACCCTGTAGTGGTGCGCCATAGCTAGGTGAGATAGCAATGATGCACCACTATGGGGTGCGCCACTACTAAGTTGGGGGAGGGGGTGTGATCTGGTCGCACTTTAGGGATGACACAGCCCATAAGCAGTGTGCCACTGTAATATTGGTACCAATGGAGCACTATTTTTTGGTGCTAACTAGCAGTGGCACACTACTTTTGCGGTGCGCCACTGACACCATTCTTACGGCTAGTCCTTTTCGTGTGTGTCTCTAGACTCCACCGTCAAGATGAGCTGTCTATAAGATTAATTTGTACAAATCTCAGATATATTTCATGGGACGGAGAAAGTACTAATTTTAACTGTGACGACGGTGTACATGGAAGATTTGGGCACGAACGAGTTATTTGAGGGATAGGAATCGCCAAATCTTGGTTGCAGTTCGATTTTTTTTTTTTTTGAAGACGAGGAGCCTGACTTGCATTTTGATCGTAAGACAAGACACCACGCGCATAGCACGCATCTTCAATTAGTACAAATTTTGCCTTCGACGGGTGGGAATGTGGGATTATCGAAGAGTAATGCGAGAATTTTCTATGTTTGTTTCGAAAAATGTATTTTTCCAAACAACATAATGCGAGCATCTTGGCCTGCTGTATGGTATCTGCTTCAACGAAAGATCACCTGGGCAAAATTGACCTACATAATAGATTCAGACAGTTTGGGTAAAGCCTACTCTCTGCTTACAATGATTAATGGAAGTTATATGTCTAAGCAGATTCAATACAATCAAATATGGAAAAATTAGCACTACCAAGATTCAACATGTAATGAATCTATTCAAATCACGTCATGAGTTTCATCTGCTAGTTCTCCGACGCTCTTAGCCAAAATACAAATTAAAAAAAAATCTGAAACGAAAATACAAATTAGAATGAACGAAAACATTAATTATCCTAATAATTGACCATACATAGTACAAAGGTGCACGAAAAGTAATCGTTAGCAATAGTTCTTCAACTGTAACTATTTGACAGTAATTGCCTTCACTATAGTAAATTCAGGCGATAATTACCCAATAGTAATTCTTTAATGGTGCATACTTTTTATACGGTAATTTCTCAATAGTAGTTTTTAATGGTACACGAATGGTAATTTTTTGACACAGATCTTCAACCTCAACTGTATTTTTTCGACGGTAATTATCCAACATTAGTCCATCAGCAACGTGTAATTCTTCTGCGGTAGTTTCCAACCGGTATTTCTTCAAATGTGCATGAAGATTAATCGCCGGCAATAATTTTCAATTGTAACTCTATAACGGTAAACGTCTTCTTCTGTAGTAACTTCTAGAAACAAAATACTCCACCTTTTGTCGCGTCTTTTGTTCGAGAAAATATGACTACCTTATGTTGATCGCCTCACTATCACCCGAGTACTACTACCTTTTTTCGAAGTTACTTAAAAAATCCGGAAATAACTTTGTACACACAAGTATGGGTGAGGAAGCAATCTCTACCATCCATAACAGGAGACTCCTTTGAGATCCGGAGAAAAAAACTGTAGAGGAATTCATTTGTTGCATTTTCGGCAGTCCCATGGGACACGGCATAAAGGCAGTCTGGCGTGCGAGATTCTCGGACAGGGGAAGGCACCCAGGATTCCCGGGACACATATCCTTGCTTTTCTTTGTATCGTCTCCTTCCTCCATCATTTTTCAGTTCAGCTCTTCCATCGTCTCCTCTTCCTTTCCTTCCCTTCCCCTTTTTCTGATTCCGGTGATGTCAGGCGAGTACTCCATGTGCAGCAGCGGAGGATCTGGCTCCCCATTGTCCCGGACCCTCAGTGTCAAGGAAGAACTCTCCGATCCAATCTCACCTTCCTAGCTACTTTGCAGCTGCAAAATCGCCCTATGCTAAAAAAGATCCCATACTGCTAGGAACAGAAGGAGCTGGAGTTGAAGAGTGGTGCACTCATCTGCAGGGAGATAGAGATGGCGGAGCAGTGTAGCGGCCACCAGGTTGAAATCGCAGCTTCTGTCTCTGCAATCCCAGATTAAGTCTCTGAACTCCTCTGATGTGAAGTTCCATGGAGACGTTGATGCCCACAGGCCAGGCCACAGCAACGACGTAGCCTTTTTCCTCCACAAAGGCACTCGATGCCTCTCCATCTCCTACTCCTCCTCCGCCGACGCATCTGCTGCGCGTAGCCGTGGTGGGCGGCAGACCTGCCGGCGCATCGGTGCTGCACACGCTTCTTCGGGCGCCCATGCCTGTTTCCTTGAGCGCAGCCCGACAGAGACCAAGCCATGCGTCGTCGTCAACGAGTTCTGGTAGCCAGCCTTAAAACGTGTTTATGCATTTTGTTCAGATTAGTGAACATACTTTGTTCATGATTTTGGATTCAGAGTTCTTGTAACCATGAGTTTTATTCGTTTTCTTCACATGCTTCTTCGTATTTTTTGTTAGAAAAAACGTGCTTGAACAAATCTGTCCGTGGTTCATGAACCAAATCTGGAGCCGCAGACTCAGCTTGGTGTTGCAAGGCAATACATTAAGGCCAAGCAGTAATGGAAAAGCTTGATGATTTATGGTTAGTAGAGAAACCGGCATGCTCGCGTAGCCATGGTAGCTCGTGTAGTACATCGGCAAGAAAACGACGCCATGAATTCCAACACAGGGAGAGGCAAATCGGCTGTACCAAACCATGCAGAAAGCAAGAGGAGCACCACAATATTAATACTTCTTTACTGCTAAACAATCCATGTAGGAAGTATAACAAATGCAAAAAAAAAAAAAAAACGCCCGCTGATACTGCCCCTTCCCAGCTACACAGAAATGCTCCACTCTTAGTCCACCCGCCATGATCTTCAACAGAAACCAGTGTCAAACCAGCAATGCCTGCACCATGTACATGAATGGTGAAATACCTTTGGACGAACAGCAATATTCAAACTGTACCTGTACCTGACAAAGTACCAAGTGAAAGAATATCTCTGCATTGGACCAGACCATGAACCAAAATTATTGAACCGTAAGAAAATTTACCTTCTACAGACATTCAAGAACAGAATAGCATCAACATAAGAGGGGCGTGTAACAGAAAAAAAAATATCTAGACACAACTGGCCGTCCATGAACTCAAGGGAGACACTTCGTGGGGGTGGGGGGCACGAAAAAAAGAAAGACAAACACCACTCAGAATCAGAATCAAAGAGGCACGCAGAAGCAAAAAAATTGTGGTTAAAAGAAAGAGAAACAGCACTCAGAATCAAGAACCAAAGGGGAACTCGGAATCCAGACCTCTCCGCGCGCACAGCAGCTCTACGGCGTGACGGTGGCGTCGCCAGCTGTTCCTCGTCGGCTTCCTCCAACGCAACACGCCGGTGGTTTGGGGGTGCGGCAAACCCGGCTGGCTGCGCGGCAGCGGAAGCCCCCGGCGGGAGACCTCCGGCCCGACGACTCCAGGGCGGGCACGGCATGGAGGAGCTCTGCTCTGCCCGATAACAATGCGGGAAGGTGAATATCTGGCGTGGGAGCATGGCTTCGACCTGGCGTAGCTGGTTCCGCCGGAGAGGCATACCGACGGTCAGTTTTTCGGACGGAGACGGACTGCCGGCGGATGCAACGGCGACAGAGGATTTGGAGTGAGAAATTTTGGGGGAGATGGATAATGGCGACCACGGACGTCACTCTCTTTTTCTGGTCCGGGACAGAACCTCCGTGTCGAGCGGAGTAAAGGCCGGGAAAAGCAACGAGCGACGTGACAGAATAAATGCAGCCAAATGAATTCGTCCACCTTACCTTTGCTCCGAATCTTAAAGCAGTTGCTATTCTGGACAGTACAGATTGCTTCCTCACCCATACTTGTGTGTACAAAATCCACACTCTTAAAAAATCTTCATTATTCATCTTTTTTTATCCGAGAAAAATAATACTTCCTATAAAAGGAAAAAGTACTACTGCATGCATTGAGAAATACTACATCATTCACCACCTCTTCTATTTGGGAAAATACCACGACGCAAAAATTGCTCCTTCAGTTTGACGTCTCTTTTAACAGGGAAAAATATTACTGCCCACTTTTCAAAAATTGCTGGATCGTTTTTCTCCTCTTTTATTTGAAAAAATACTACTTGCTGCTTTAAGAAAAATACTCCATCATTTCTCCCCTCTTTATTCGGGAAACATAGTATTCCTCTTTTGCACTAACTTAGGAAAAAGTACTCTATTATTCGTTGTCGCTTTTATTTGAGGAAAATAGTGCTGGTACTTTTTTAAAAACACTCCAATAGTCGTCGCCTGTTTTACCCGGGGAAATACTATTACTACTTCTTCTACGATGCTTGAATAAATATAATTACTTTACCATCAACAACACTTTCAATATTTCAACAACACATATATTGTACAATGTAACAGCTGAGGGCGCATGCCGCACATTGCTTCCTAGTATCTTATTTTATCTATCCCAAAATAGGATGCCTATAATATTTGGATAAAGTTAAACTTCTCAAAGTTTGACCAACTATATGGAAAAAGGTGTCAACATTTATAATCTCAAATTAATATTTTTAGAACCATCATGAAATATATTTTCATATTATGTGTATTAAAAAATTTAGATGTTGATATTTTTTATATATAGTTTCTCAAACTTTAATATTTGTAACTTTGACTAAAACTATAGGCATCCTAATTTGGGGAGGGAGTACTATACGAGTTACTGTAAGTGATGACTTTAGATGACATAGCTGGCTACACTATTAGCCATGCTCTTAGAGCAAGAATAATAGTATAGCCGGTAGTCGACTATAGTAGTTTGCCACATCATCTATAGTTAATTTATAGCTAGTATGTATAGTAGTGAATTATAAAAGTGTAGTGCTTTTACAATATAAGGTCCACCTTTTAGTCTCACAAGGTGTCTAGAAGCACGTGCTAGAGCTGGCTCTTGCATGAGAACCCACTTCATTTCTTTCACCTAATCTCTCTCATCCAACTAAGTAAAAATATAATATCTTATGTCTTATAACCTGCTAGCTGGATTTTATTGTACTTCTCTTAGAAGGCTCCATGTATTACTTGTACTTTTTCACGGGGAAGCGTCATGTTATGGTAACATATTATTTTAATCCCTATGTCCTCCTTTTAGTTACATGCCACATAATTATTATTTTTTGGCTAGGTGAACCATGTATGTTAACCCACTGTGGGAGGTGTTACAGATTAGGATGAAATGGGTGCCGTATTTAACCAGCTAGAAACACGCTCATTTCCCCCTTCCTTTCTCTCTCTTGAGCTCCTTCGAGGGAGCCGGGCCGACCCAAGGCCGATCTCGCCGGTAAGCGTCGGTAGAGATGGGCGGAGGGGATGCGCCGGAGTACATAGAGTAGGTAGATTTAGCGGCAATATGCCGATAGGGGGCTTGATGCCCAGTAGTGGGAGTGGAGGAGGGGATCTGGCCGCCTGGATCTCAATCGATTTAGGGTCTTGCTTGCTTCCTCTTCTTCTCCGGTGGTCGGAGGGGAGAGCGGAGAAGAGGGCTGACGCTCCTTTTAATAAAAGAGCGGCGGTGTACCACCTGTTGCAGTGCGGAAGCGGCGGGCGGCGTATTTTCCTGGCCGGCCTTGGAGGCGAGGGGAAAGCGCGCGCACGCCGGCGAACAGTGTCGTCGACGAGCTCCTGGCCGGCCGTGGAGGCGAGGAGGAGCACAACCACGTCGTCACCATCCCGTCTGCTTCTTCGAGGTCTTATCCCTGCTGCTTCTGGTGCAGAGGTAGCACACCGAAGCTGTTCCTCTCGGGCGGCCATGGCGGCGAGGGTGAGGACAGCAAAGGGGTTGATGCTTCTCCGCACTGGTTGCGGCGTCACAAGTGCTCTGGAGCTGCGCCTGCTTCATCAACGTCGCTGTCGGAGCGGCGTTCTTCCTGGGAAGTTCTTCACCAGGGGACTTCTGCCGGCGTCATCGCCTGCCCCTGCATACTATGGCCGAAGGACGGCCCTTCTCCAGGATATCTACCTCCACAGGGAGGCTTTCCTCTGGCTCGTCGTCGACAGTCCCAGCTGACTGCGCCCCAAGTGGCTTGTTCCCCGGTGGCGTGGACGGCAATCGATGGCGGAGTCCTTCCTCCTGTGACGACCAGGGACCTGATCGCGTTTTCAGTTTTTATGCTAGGATCCTGTATGCAAACTCAAAGGGCTGGTCTTTTATTTCTTGTTCTTCAGAGGCCCTTCCTGTAATCTGGTCTGTAACCGTGTTGACTTAAATGCAGCTCTCGGTCCTTCGGGACCTTTCCTGTTCACAAAAAAAAACAGCTAGCGCACTTGTTATGCTGTAATGAAAACTAACACGCGTGCACTTAATTATACTACCCCCTCTGCCAAAATGTAGTGCATTTTAGTTTTTCAAGGTCAAACAATGTAATGTTTGATCAAATATGTAGAAAAATATATCAATGTTCATCAAGTCAGTACTACTAAATCATCATAAACTACACTTTCATATTATATGTATATGGAGTTGTAGATGCTACTTTTCTACATACTTGATCAAAATATGTATCATTTCATTTGATTTAAAAAAAATAAGATGCACTACATTTCAGAACAGAGGGAGTAACTTCTTCAGCCTCCATCAGGAAAAAAAAATCTGGATACAAAGGAAACAAATTATTTGACTCCTTCAACTTCGATAGGCCTAAGCCCAGAATCAGCAATGCTTTGCCTACTGGAGCCCTTCATAGAGCAACACGTAGGTACAATGCTAACTTACAACCAGCTGCTGTACTAATGTAGTATGAAGGATAATAGATGCTTATCAGTTGTGAGTACTCGATCTGTATATCTTCAGTCTAGCATATTTACACCGGCCAATTCAGTCCATATTTTGCCCCTCGGCGTAAGGCGAACTGATCCATATATAGCATCAGGACATTCTCCAAATGAACCAAAATTATGATCAGGTCGCCTCAAAGGACGACTTGAAATCGAAACATCCCTGCTCAAGGGAGAGGTGGCAAGATACCCCATTGGTGCAATAACCCATGGCCGGTTGTTACCTCCAGCACTAGGAGAGCCAACACGGCCAGCATAGCAGCACGGCCGTTCCATGTCTCCGCACTCTTCGTCCAGCCCCACTCCCACACAATGACCGGAGGAGGCAGCATGTCGCGTTTCGAGTCATATGCTGCTAGCAGCTCCTCCACGCTCCCAAGTGGCACGAGTGACTGCAAAGGTAATCCACCATATTTTACTGAAATTTCTATTGCAAAGGGTGCAAGTTGACTTAAGTATTCATGCATTGGTACAACGTCGACCACGGAAAGTGATCAAAAGTATTGCTTTGACAAGAATCAGATTACCATATGAGGGGTGTTCGATCTAGGGCATGTTTTTGGAGGTCGCTCAAGTTTAAACAAATTTATTATTATTTTGTACTGACCCTAATTCAATCTTTGGTCTTAACACTACTAATTAAACAAAGCCAGCGCACCAGTACATTGTGAGTGATTGCTCATTCAATGGGTAGGCTTGTGTTTAACTCTAGGTTGAAGAAACTACATGCATTTTAGAACATTGGAAGGTGACTTGATCGACTAAGGTACTTCCTCTGTCCCAAAATATAAGATGTTTTGGTAGGCTAAAATAGTCTACCAAAACGTTTTATATTCAGGGACGGATGTAGTACAAGACATGAATATACAAACAGAATATTTTGCATGTTCTGTGATACTTGTTACCTGCCGAGCCTCAAGGTTGGAAACTGCCATTGCGCCAACATAAGGCAGGCTTTCAATAACTGCATCTGCAAGATCAGAAATGAATGTAGGCTCACAACCTAAAGCAGGAACTCGTCCCCAGTGCTTGATGCCAGATTGTAAAGCCAGCTCCTTGTACTCCACATCGATTTCTTCCAACGTCTCAATATGTTCGCTTACAAAACTGCAGAGAGAAGAACAGAATAACTAACGATGATTGTAAAACTAAAATAGTTTATAAGGAACATAATGCGAATAGAGTATTGCTTTAATTATGACAACAGTGAAGCCAAGCTAAGAGAAGTGATACCTAATGGGAACTGCTAGCAGGCTCTTTACCCCTCTCTCTCCAAGTGCAATAATTGTCTCGTCAGTGTAGGGTTTCAGCCATTCCACTGGCCCTACTCGGCTCTGGAAATTCATGCAAATATGTTAGTTCAAAAGGATTCCAGATGCCACTTTAAATAAGACTAGTCACCATGTTTATCTGCTGCTGTATTGGACCGAAGCAACCACCAAACCCATGTTATGCTAATAATACGCACTACATAGGCTCTCCATTTGGTCGGTGAATGCACAAGCCAGTGTGTAATGTATTGACCTGATAAGCAAGTGTACATGGATTTGTCATTCCTCTTTTCTCGAGCTCCTCCATGATAAGTTCCACACACTCTTCCATCTCCGCTTTATACGGGTCACCAGCTTCTTCAACATATGCCAGAGGAACTCCATGAGCACTGAAAAATATCATGACCTGCAAGTTTCATGTCCGATCAGATACAATATTTCATTTATTTGAACAGAGCAACTAAAAAGGGTAAGATTTGTCTAAAGTTTGGAAAACAAAATAGCTGCAAGATGAACAATCTAAGCTATATCTTCTTCGGTAATTAAGACATTTCTGGTTGAAGGTTATCATACTAATTCAGGATGCATTCTGTAGTGTAGTAACTTCCGGAAGAGTGGGCCTCCTTTGGCTGTTTTACAAGGTTAAATATCTACACCTCTTTAGGAGAGGTTGTTCCAACCAGAGGCTGTCCCAAGGTGAGTGGCCAAATATTATTATGCAGTAACTAAGATGACAACATTTCTGGCCTGAATGTATGTCCAGTTTGAAAATATTAATGTATTGGAAATTTGGCAGATGTAGGAATTGGTTGTTTGGACATAAAACATTTTGCCTCAAAGAATAACCTTGCGCTCTCTTCTTTTCAGTTTATAAGGCCTCAGATTTTGTCTATGACAAATCTTTTCAAGATTGACCAAGTTTGTAGAAAAATTAACATCCACAATACCAAATCAATATCACCAGGTCCATCATGAAATGTGTTTTCATAATGTAGAATTCCAAATGTGGATATTTTTTCCTATAAACTTGGCACTTGAGCACACTTAAAAAGGTTTGACATAAGAAAAAAAAATCTATAGGCCTTATAAACTGAAAATGAGGGTGTATGATATTTTGTGATTACACAAGGAAATCGTCTCCAAGTTTAACAGCCTTCTACTTTCAGGGAAGAGAACACAACAAGATCATGTGACATGGTTCTTACCTTCTGAGGTTTAGGAAATTTGAACAGCTCCTTCTCAATCAAAGTTGCCATGGCATTGATATATCCTTCACGCTGATACCAAGAAGGTATAACCGTGTGTTGCATATTGACCAGATACTCATCCTCTCTGCAGAGCAATCGATTGTGCCATTTCATAAGAATTTGGAAAGCACAAGTGATGTGCAGTTTATAGTTTCAAATTACTGTACTTACCTGAATATGCTCTCCAGTAGACGGAGACTTGAACCACTGGTCGATATCGAGAACTGGGGGTAAAGAGGTAGTACAACAAGTTTTGTAATTCCATCCCGTTTTATCTAGAATGCAAAGAGAACAAATTAATGTTTTGTGCCAGGAAATATAAGTTCCGATGCCAAAACGTAAGTAATTTACCATACCTAGAGTAACACTGATATACTTTTTTTACCGGAAAGAATAGCATTGATATTGAATATGATGCTGTTTGCAAGTTTCATAAACTTCGAATTATCTTTCGGTGTACATTAGAAAATTTAAAACTGCATCCCAGATGCCCATATTATTGTCAATCACTAAATCCAAAACGAAAAAAAAATGTATGTCCACTAAATATCTCTTTAGAAGTGAACTCTAAGTTTAGAGCACTTGAGTTTCCGTGTCATGCTATCGAAAAGACGATGTTATCAGTAACTTCTGATGCTGAAGAAAATCAAATGAATTGAATTGACCAATAGAAGTAAACAACAGAATCAAACTACCGCAATGGATATATGAAAAACCCGTACTTGTTCTATAGCTTCCTCAGTGAAGGGATGCCAATACCGCATTCCAACATACACCTTAGCAGGAACATCTTTTCCACATAATGCCTCCATAAGTGCTTCTCCCTGTACAAAAGGAGGTTTCCATAAATGATAAAACCATCAAATGAAATATAATATATGATGCCTGTAGTTTATCACAAGATTTAAATAACATTAGAAAAAGTGAGGACACCATAACTAGTTTACTTAGCATCATAATGTATACTAACTCCATCCCAAAGCTTAAGGCTTATATTTTTTTGAAAAGTCAAACCAAGTAAAGTTTGACCAAATTTTTAGAAGAATTTATCAACAAATATAATATTGGGATATTGATTTTCTAAACATCAGATTGATCTAGAGGTGGTTCAAAAAATAATAATAATAAAACCAAACAGATTCATGGTGGCATTTTATAGACACCATAGATACCATAGATACCATATGAAAATATATTTCATTATCTATCTAATGATATTGATTTTGTATTTTGCATGTTAATGATTTTTGGTAAAAACTTAGTCAAACTTGACATAGTTTGACTTTCTAAAAATAATATAAGCCTTAAGCTTTGGGATAGAGGTAGTGAATTAGTCAAGGCCTCAAGGGAACACCACATTTCCTTGCCCAACTTCAAACCGAAGTATTCTTGTCAGGTGACTCATTAACCCATCTACCTGAGTGACATTGGCTTTGAGAGCACATTATAGAAAAGAAATAGGCCTAGCTCACTTGGTTGGGGGAGTGGATCTACAACCCCCCACCCAGGTTGAAGTCCTCACACATGCGAATTTGGGTTCCTAGATTTCCCCTACAGCTTTTCTCTCAAAAAATAGTGAACATTATAGATGGTTAGAATAAATATTACATGATTATTCTCAACATGAATGATTGTGCAGAATACTGCATCTCACTCAGACAATGGGTTGCTCGCTGGATGACCAATATAGCTGGTCAATATTGTTACAGTTACGGCTCCTGATCTCATGGACTAAGCCTAGAAGACTATGGGTGGTCTTATATTGCAGGTAGCAAACAGTTGTGTTGGTTTTGTTTCACGTATGCAACATTGCAACTTGGCTGGAATTCCAGTACTGCCTATGATTATGAGAATCTTTTTACAACATTTGACTGTGATTTGGGCAGTTAGCTTTAATTCTGTCGAATAACAGGTTTAATGTGTGAATATCCATCTCTAGTTAGGTTATACGCTTCTTCGTCTCTTTTATTTTGGTTTTTGGGTAGTCTAGGCGCTTTCTCTTTCTTTGTTTGTGGCAATTTTTGTAAACTCTTGCATCATTTTGATGTTTTCCCCTAATAAAAAAAAGTGTGGTTATACACTACGGTACTATTTTAGCTATCTTGTTCAGCAATTCAATGAATTTTAGTGATATCCACGTTGTTAAGAGATTCATTGTGCAGGAGGCATGGCAAGTTGGCAATAAAGGAAATAGAATATCACAATGTACCTGCGCATCAGTAATTTGTCGAAGAGGTGAACCACCACCTATGGATGCATAACCTTCCTTGCTCTTTGGTGCTCTTGCAACAGATATAAATTGTGCTAGCGGCTTCTGCAGAAAACGGAACGCCCTAGGAAGACGGATAATATCCTGTCATTATACATCATGAGAAATTTAATGAGCATGAGAAAACAAATTACAATGTGACTTCCTCAAAAACACTACCAAGGCACATATGAACCTCTTTCTATATTAGCTACAAAATGTATATCCCATGAAGGGAGAACCTTAGGTAAGCTAAAAGGTTGATTTTACATTTACAATTCGATGAAACTATAAAGTAAATTGTTGTATATTTCCAGGGAAAAAGATAAATTCATCAACATAATCTCTTCGGCAAAATAAAGACTAAAAGTACAGCAAGTGACAAAACTTAGTGACTCATAATTGCATATGAGGACGGTAATTACCGGATCAGCAAAAAGATTAAACAAGAAAGGTTGGACGTCATCAAGGGTCTCCGGGCCTCCAAGATTCAGCAACAGTACGCCGATTTTTTCATTGGCAACAAAAAGTTTCCTTATATCAGACTGTGCAGTGAGAACGGCCTCTGATGCCGATGAACATGGTCTAAAATGTTGCCTCGAGTCAGGTGGCGGTTGAGAAGACCATCCTAGCTTGCATTTGCAGGACAAAGGCTTGCACTGAGAACAATGCCCAAGACAAAGCCCTGTGCGGCCACCAACCGAAGAAGATCTAATTGCATATGTCCTCGATAGATTGAGCCTGCTTGGACAAGGAAAGGAACAGGGAGCTATGTAAGTATGCGCTCGAATCCCATCTCTGTCGTATACTGGACCAAAACCACTAACCCCCATTTAGAGTCTACTTGCATCAGCATTTTTTTAGACAATGGAAGGTCAGCCTCCCGGCCTCTGCATGTTGCAGTGTTGCAAGATGCACACATCGAAAATTTATGCAAAACATCAAAGCCGAACGACTAACAAAAAAGTAAAGAATACGCCAAGTGCTTGCATCAACATTTCAGTGTGGAAAACATAGCAGTAAACAAAATTCAACATATCGTATTACGAGCTAGTAATATTACCTAGATAAATTACGCGGCGCAGGCCCAGGGGCGGGCCTAACATGGAGCATGGATCCCCAAACTTGTTGGGAAGCTGAACGAAATTAATGCTCTGCTCCACCAGACAGGGGCAGCAAGCAAATCCGCAACAAGCTGAATGGATGGGAGAGGATGGGAGATTCGGGTTACAGCGAAAAAAATGATCGATCCAGGAACAGATAAGAACTAATCGGAAAAGGCTAGCGCATTCCGGGTTCTTCACGTACCGAAGAAATCAAATCCAAGGAGAAGCGTGGAGCCACGAGAGAGCGAGAGAGAGAGAGAGAGAGAGAGAGAGAGAGCGGAAGGCAAGTGGCAGGGGAAGGAAGCAAGAGGATAGGGTTCGAATTTTGCAAGGGTGGGAATTTTTTTAGAGATTATTATTTGACTCTTCACGAAAATATCTCCCGAGGAGAGGGCTTTGGGTCTGTTTGCTTATTTGAAGATCCCAGATCCCTGCACGTGCTCCCGGCACAGGCGACCAAGTTCAGGCCCGATTTTTGTCAGCTAATCATAGGACAAGTTGGTCTTTCATAGGATCAATTAAAATTAAAACATAACTTTTAACTACACAATGCATTATCTTTCAAGTGTTGTATTTTAGAAATATTGCATCAAACAGCTATATAGATCTTAATTCCATGTCAATAGTGTATCCTATTTGTGGCATGAAATAACACATGCCCATGTTGACATAAGGATAAATATATAGACTTAAAACTTAGCAATTTTCATATAAAAGTCAGTATGGAGGACTGAGTTCTAACTCAGTGGCAAGGCTAGCGAGTGCGCAGCCAGTCCACCCAGGTTCGAATCCCCATCTCGCGGTAATTTCGCAGGAAGGGGCGAACTTTAAAACCGGGTTATCATCCTAGCGTTCATCTGCGGGGAGAGTCTCATCCTACCTAACAACGTATAGCCAAGGGAAGGATCATTCCCCCGTTGGTCAACTTTTTATATAAAAGTCCGTACATCACTATATATATTGTGAGGAAATAATTCGGGCTACACGCGGAAACCAACGTAGCTCGAGCTACATCTAGCCTATTTTTAAAATGAAATCTGCATTTTAAAGTTTCAAAAAAAAAAATCTACAGGTAGAGAATGTCGTGTTATACAAACATGCAACTTTTTGTTTACCTAAAATACCATATATTCTTGTATGTGCAAAAATGAAAAAATCTGATATCTATAGAAGTGAATAGTGGAAACTTTCAAAACCTCAAAATCTATCAGATTTTATCATTTTGTTCAGCCTCAAATACAAGATAAGGTATATCGAGTTTAAATTTTTCAATTTGGTAGAATACAACATTATCTATATCTATGTTTTCAAAAAATGAAACTTTTAATTGCCATTTTTATTTAAAAAAGACAGCTACGTTTAAAAAAAACAGCTACATATAGCTCGAGCTACAAAAATCCACTCTCGGGCTACATGCACCAGTTTATGAACATCAACTATTTCGGACCAAACTTTTCCAAATAATGCTCAATCAAGTCATTTTTAGTGATTTATGTGTCGATTAAGCAGTCCTTGACGTTAGAATACATTCGTAGTGCATTAGCGAATTTTGTCACACCGTGAGAGAAGGGAAATGGTAGAATGGTCGATGTGCTTGTGATCTCGTTCAAATCGAGAATATCGGCCGCATTCTCCCTTTCGTCAGCAATTATCATATTGTGAAGAATGATGCAATCTGACATGATATTATGGAGAACAAATCGATTATGCAAACGAGTTGAACGACGTAAGATAGCGAAACACCAAACGCACGTGCAGCATCCTTCATTGGTCCTTCTTGGTGTGGACAAACAACCTGTGCTTTGGAGTTTGCGGGAGGCATATTGTCTTTACAAAAGCTGCCCATTCTAGGAGATTTCATTATTTTGTAGAGCCTTTGTTCACTGGGAAGTGTGTTACTCCACCAATTTATGAACACCAACTATTTCGGCCCAAACTTTTCCAAAATATGCTCGCTCAAGTTATTTATAGTGCTTTATGTGTCGATCGAGCAGTCCTTGACGTTAGAATACATTTGTAGTACATTAGCGAATTCTATCACATCATGAGAGAATGGAAGTGGTAGAACGATCGATGTGCTTGCACTCACGTTCAAATCCCGCATTCTCCCTTTCATCAGAAATGGTCATATTGTGAAGAATGATGCAATCTAACATGACTTCATGGAGAACACCTCGATTATGCAAAACGATTTGAATGGCGTAAGACAGCGAAACAACAAACGCACGTTCAACTCCTTCTTGGTGTTGGACAAACAACTTGTGCTTTAAAGTTTGCGGGAGGCATACTGTCTTAACAAACGGTTGCCCATTCTAGGAGATTT